>NW_004955487.1:721430-809727 GCF_000276665.1 Chinchilla lanigera
GGCTCTGCCCGGCGCCGGCACCGAGGGGCGCGAGGCTGGCATTGTCCCCGGCCCCGGCGCCCTCACCCCATCGCGGTTACGCCGGCGACAGCTTGGGACCGACGTGCGCGCGAGCATGCAGTCCCTGCCCCGCGACGGCACCGGCCGGACGCGCCCCGATGCCCAGGCGGCGCTGCGGGGCCTGGGGCCAAGGGTCCCGGACACGCGTGCAAGGGGCTGCGGAGGTGCTGCACTTGGGGACAGTTGGTGTCCCCAGGAGACGCGAGGAGGCGGCTGTGGGGGAGGAGGGAGAGGGGAGGGCAGAGATGAGGAGGAAAAGTGGAGGGGAGTTCATGATCGCAGGATGTGGGGCCGCTGAAGTTGGCTGCATTGTGGACTGGAGCTGCCGCCCTGTCCCCTGCGCCCGTCCTCGTCGGAAAGCATCTGACACTCTGTATGTGTGGGGGGTGGCATCTCAACGAGGCCACTCGAGTCTGATTGCTTAGTAGCCCTCAGGGGGACTGGGAATTAACACTGTTGGGTGAGAAAGCAGCGCCATTGTTGCTCAGCGAAGAAAGTTTGCAAGTGTTTGTCCAGAGCGAGGGTTGAGGGAAGCCATTGCCAAGCTGTGGAGGCAAATGCTCTTGCCCCAGGCCAAGGGAGTTAATTGACTTTGGCAGTTTGGCGGAGCCTTGTGGAAGGTGGAGCGCGGGTGCCTACAGTGTGTAGGGGACGGTGATCACTGACCTCAGCGGACTCCGCTGTCTTCAGGGACTTCGTGTGTGATGCAGGATTCCTCGGTGTCTACACTGCTGTTCGTGGAAAGGACTTGAGAGCTCGCATAGCGTACTAACTATTCTGTGCTTTATTTACCGTTTTGAATAAAATAGACCTAACTTGCTCAAAGAGTAATATTCGTCCTGCTATGGAAGTCTGTCTTCCTTGCTCATAGTTCAGGGTTAACTTTCAGTTAACAGGGAAGGACCTGTATCCCACAACGAGTTCCGTGTAAGTGCAGTAAAGCCCCAGGAGTAACCATTTTTCGCTTATTTTATGAAATGGGCCCCTCTGTTTATTGGTAAGTTGATCAAAACTTAAGGCTTTGGGGGCTTCTGAACCCCCAGAGGACTTGCCGTTTTCCAAACTGCAGCAGCCTCTGACCTTTGAATGTATTACACCTCTGACTTAAATAGGTTGCTGCTGGTGTGCGGCCGCTGGGGGGTGGGATCTGTTGAAAAATTTTTTTGCTAATGAGAAGCAAGGGAGACGCAAGCTTAGGCTTTTGCATTTCTCGTAGAGAAACAGGTTACGTTTCCTTCTTACCCTACTTTCTCTGTCCCTGTGCCCCTCCCTATTCTGGTGAAATATTTTTAAGCTGATGTCTGGGCATTTATGTAATGCTTATCATTTTAAACTGATTTAATGCTAATGAACTAATTTACATATCTCAGCAATCTGGAGAAAGTTCTTTCCTGTATTTGAAATAAGTAGGAGAATCAAGGGTGGTTGACAGGAGGTAAAATCCTTTTGACTTTCCTGCTTTATCAGCTACTGGTCTTAATGTAGAATCTTGGACAATTTTGATTTTGTTAGAAGTACGCTAAATTTGTTTTGTTGATTTTTTTTTTTTTTTTTAATGCCTTTTTGGGACAGGGTCTCTCTACGCAGTTCAGGCTGGCCTTGAGCGCACTTTTGTAGCCCAGGCTGGTCTCGAACTCGCAATGATCCTCCTGCCTCAGCCTCCCAAGTGCTGGGATTACAGGCGTGCACCACCACACCCGGCTGTTGTTGTTTGTTTGTTTTGAGACAAGATCTCACTGTGTAACTCAGTCCCACCTCAAATTTGTGGTAATGCTGCTTGCCTCAGCCTCCCGAGTGCTGAGCTTACAGGCATGTGCCATCACCCTGGCTTGTGACTACTCTAAATTTGTATAGCCATGTACAGCCACACACTTGTGTGGTCATTTGTGAAGTATTTTGTGTTGCTCCTTCTATTCCAAGCAAGGTTAAGAATAGGGGGTTAGTAACACACAAGCCTTACTTTTTTTTTTTTTTTTTTGTCTTTTTTGATACAGGGTCTCGCTATGCAGTTCAAGATGGCCTTGAGCTCGCTTTGTAGCCCAAGCTGGTCTCGAATTCACAACGATCCTGCTGCCACAGCCTCCCAAGTGCTAGAATTACAGGCGTGCGCCACCACGCCTGGCAAGCCTTACTTTTTCATTGTGATAATAAATGATTTTTCTGAAGCTCCTAAGAACTTTTTTTTTTTCTGATACCGGGAATCGAACTCACGACCTCGTGCTTGCACCGCTGAGCTAAATCCCCAGCCCCGAACTTTTTTATTGATGCCACTTTTTAAAATTTTTTACTTTTTGCCTTTTTTGAGACACGGTTTTACTTTGCAGTTAAGACTGGCCTTGAACTCACTTTGTAGCCCAGGTGGGCCTGGAATTCAGCCATTCTCCTGCCTCAGCCTTCTGAGTCCTGGGATTATAGGGGTGTACCACCACACCCACCTTGATGCTACTTTTGTTGTTTTTGTTTTTTGTTGTTGTTGTTGTTTTGATACTGGGAATTGAACTCATGATCTTGCACTTGCCAGGCAAGTGCTTTTGCCACTGAGCTATATCCCCGGCCCCTTGATGCTACTTTTGTAATGAAAAACTCAGGTTGTAAAATGTGATGAGTGGTCATTTAGCCATTATTTTAAAATCAAGCAAAACAGCAAACTTTTATAACTTGTGAATAATTGAGTCAAGTAGGAGAAAGCCCAATAACTGGCTGTAATCAAATAAGCATGATTCAACGGGAAAAAGGCAAATCTGGAAATGAAAAGTGTAAAAAATATCACTTGTTAGTATGTTAATTTGGTATGTGCTAATTAACAATGCTTTGAAAATTTAAGGAATTATAAAAGCAGTTGTTTGATGTCAGGACAAAAGGGCTTTAAGGCAATAAAAATAACTTTCTTTTTAAAAACTAGAGTGAGTGAATTTAGGAGATGGTAGAAATTGCTGGTGTGTGGGCCATTAGAATGGCCCATGCAGGGCGGGCCAGCAGAGGCTAGTTGATTTAATCTTCACTGAGAATTTCATGGTAACCTTGAGGTGGCCAGGGTATTTTTGAGTAGGCCTTAAATTTGTTTATTTATTTATTCTTTTTTCTTTTTTTGAACAGGGTCTCTATGTAGCCCAGGCTGGCCTAGAACTCTCAGTGATCCTCCTGCTTCAGCCTCCTGTATGCTGGGATTGCAGGCGTGCAGCGCCACACCCAGCTGAGCTCAGGAGGCCTTAAGTTTAAATAAAAATATAAAATCTAGAGTCAAGTGAAGTTCCATGATGATTTCAGATAGGAAAGATCCAGCCTCTGATGTTTCCTCTCTTTCTAGGCCTTGCTTTCCTGGTGACTTTATTGCCAGGATAATGTTCCCTAGGCAGGTAAGATTAAATTGAATACGTGGAGAGTCAGTTTTGAGGAAGAAGTTGGATGAAGCGAGAGCTGCATGAAGGAAAAGGGGTAGATACATAGCCAGGCGTGGTTGCCCATACTAATATCACAATCTCAGCACTGGAGCTCAGCCTGGGAAATTTAGTAGTTTAGTGAGACCCTATTTCAAGATTAAAAAATTTAAAGATGGGCTGGGGATGTAGCTCAGTGTAAATGAAGGCTCTGTGTTCAATCCCTCGTACCACGCCCGCCCAAAAGAGTTGATGTGTAGTCTAGAAGATGTCACAATATTAGCTATTATTGGACACAATTATGTTGTTATTCGTTGTTGGTACGGCAGGATTTTGAGACTCCAAGCGGGTACTGAAGGAATATAGAAATGTTCCAGGTCAACTTATTTTTTTGTTTGTTTGTTTGGAGACAGGTAGTTGGGGCTGGCCTTAAACTCACTGTTGCCCAGCTGGCCTTGAACTGGTGGTGTGTGCCGCTATGGAGAGTAGACTCCTAACCCTCCTTGTCCACCCACCTATATGCACCTCACCCCGAATGCTGATCTTTTCCTGAGTCTCCCTGGGCCATGTCCGCTGCCTTGGGCCCTGGAGCACTTAGGATCTGGCGAGTGTCCAGCGTTCCTGTCTGCCTGGGGTTCAGCAATCCTTCAGGGCTGTAGTAGGAGATGATTGCACCGGGTAATGAAGGGGATGTGAAGAGCAGTTTGCCAAGAGGTGGGCAGGTTGGGGAAACCAGCAGGGACCAGGACAGTTGTTGTCAGCCGCTCGTAACCTGCAGTGGCAGTGGCAGGAGGAAAAGACAGATGGGCTGCAGGAACCCGGGGCCATGGCAGCACCCTGGCTGCTCCTTCTGTCCCTGCATTTCCTGCTGGGATCTCCTGAGAGGTTGGGCAGTGCTGCAGGGTGCAGGAAAGAGTGGAGATCAGAGGGCGTCAAGTTCTCTCCCCAACTGGCGATCACCACTATGGCAGACAGCATCCTTGTTCCTCCACTTCCTGACACAAGGGACAGTTGTGCCATCCGCCCCTGGTGCACTTTTTCCATTCTCTCTCCTCTGTCACATGCATTTAAGAAAGAGCAGTGGAGCCCAGTATGGTGGAACATTCCTGGGATCCCAGCCTTCAGGAGGCTGAGGCAGGAGGATTGCCTTGAGTTCTAGGCCAGCCTGGGCTATAGAAAGAGATGTTGTCTCAAAAAACAAACAAAGAGAAAAACAAAAATCCCTTGGGATGATTATGGAAAGCACACACCCCCAATTTCTACCCAGGCTTGCTGAATAAAAGCCAGGGAACCTGTTATACAATGGAGCTTCTCCTCACTTCCCCAGTGACCACCACTGTCATGCCGAACCTGGGCCAAATATTTTAGGTTCTTCATGTTATTAAAGATTACAAAAATGTGACTGGGGCTACAGATGTAGCTCAGTGCCTAAGTGCCAGCCTAGCATGTGTAAAGCCCAGGGTTTGATTCTCCAGCACCACAGAAAAAAGGAAAAAGGTAATTTTTTTAAGTTTGTATTCTATAAAATACAATCTATAATCAGTATATGGTGTTTTTAAATTAAAGCAAGTTTATTACAATAAAAGATGCATTGTTGCTGGGCGTGGTGGTGTGCAGGGTATGGTGGCACATGCTTGTAATCCCAGCACTCAAGAAGCTGAGGCAGAAGGATCATTTCGAGTTTGAGACCAGCCTGGGCTACAAAGTGAGCTCAAGGCCAGGCTGAACTGCATAGCAAGACCCTGTCTCAAAAAGAAAAAGCAAAAACAAAGCTACATTGTCATACTCTCCTTTAAAATATTCATTTTGTTTCAAACATGCTCATCCCATCCTTTCTACTTTCTGCAGCAGCTCTGGAGTCCTTTCCTGAGTGTCTTTAGCAGGTGTGATCAAAACTATGGTAATGGGGCTGGGGATTTAGCTTCACGGCAAAGCGCCTGCCTGGCAAGTGCAAGGTCGTGAGTTCGGTTCCCGGTACCAGAGAAAAACCAGAAAAAAAAAAAAAAAAAAAAACTATGGTAAACACTGCTAACGAGTACCATCCAGCAGAAAGGCAGGCTTATAAAAACGTGACACTGTGTCCTCACCCACCTTAGTCGCCGGATCTGGCACCACGCTCTTCGCTAAAGTCAAAATGACCATGAAAGGGAAACGTTTTGAATCCCTTCAGGATCAGGACATCGATCATAGGGCAGTGCAACTAAAGACACTCAGGAAAGAGGACTCCAGAGCTGCTGCAGAAATCAGCAGGGATGGTGGGATGAGTGTGTTCAAAGTGAGGGGGAGGACTTTGATGGGATTCATGGCAGTGTGTCTTTTACTGAAATAAATGTGGACATTGACCATGTAACTCCTGCAGCACTGTGCAGCGTCTTGGTGAAGGTGATACTATATCACGAGATTTGGGAAAGTTAAATTTCTGGTACACTCTAGGCAGTGCGGCCCCGAAGCAGGACGGGTTCTAGCTGAGCAACCTCCACCTCTTTTCCCAGTCCTGTCTGTCCCTCCCTCTTGTGTGACCATGCACACCGACTGGAGAATATTACCGGTCTAGACGTGGGGTCCGTCCTGGCTTCCTGGTGCCAGGTCCTGTGGGGCCCCTTCTTTCCGAGCTCTCTGCAGCATCCTGGCTGGGGGGCAGTGGACATCCTGCCCCTCGCAGTTGGCTCTGCACACAGCCCAGGCTGGATGTGGAAGTGGCAGCTGGCACGGGCATCTCACCTGCACCTGCAGGCAGACCCACGCTGTCACCTGCTCAGCCCATCCCCCTGCCTCTTCCTTGGCCTCTGCCTCGCCTCTTCCCAGCCTGGGACCCTAGTGGCCTCTGCCGCCTGGCAAACCTGTTCAGTCCTGAAGTAGCACCCATGCCTTCCCAAAGAGCTTTTCAAAACACACCCTGTCCCATCTGGTCCCTGGCCTCCTAGTTTGGGCCTCTTGCGAATGTGATGTGTGTGTGCATGGGACAGGCACCTAAGTGTGTAATGCTTCAGCCTCAGGCTGCGCGCATTTGAGGTGGGCTGAGAACTGGAACCATTTATTTATTATTTATTTAGTGTGCTTACAGTACTGGGGGTTGAACCCAGGACCTTCACACTGAGCTACATGCCCTGTCCTTTTTATTTCTTTGACATGGTCTCACTAAGTTGCCCAGCTGGGCTCCAGGTTGCGATCCACCTGCTTCAGCCTCCTTGAGGGCTCAGATGATGGGCGTGTGCCCCCGTGCCCGGCTCTTGGAACCCTTTCAGAGAGCGGTGTCTCAGGCCTCCTGGACCATTTCTGGGTACGGTGCAGCGCTTGAGGTGAAAGCTGGCCTCATCCTGCCTGCCGTTGTCCTGAGCTTTGGGCTCTCGTTGCCCATCCTGTCTCCTTGGTGCCCGGTCTGCGATCTCAGGAAGGGTTGGGGGAACCCTCACGTCCTCGCCCTTTCTGCCCGCTGCTGATCAACTCCAGGCAGCTGTGCACCAGGGTCCTCACCTTCTTGGGGCCTCGGCTGCCTGGGTGATCTGTGATCTGCTGTGATCTGCTCAGGCGACCACCGTGGCATGTGTTGTTTCATTCACTCTTTACAGGGCTCCTGCCTGAGCTTCAGATTCTGTAGGATCTGTGCCTTTGGTCCCTTGGGCCATCGCTGGCATTGATTATGTTTGCAGGAAGCCACACCAGGGTGACAGAGTGGCCCCCATTCTGATCGTCTTGCTGTGTGCCCTGGCAGGTTGCCCCTCTTCTGGAAGCCCTGGTTTCCTCAACTTTTACGGTGAAGTGTACAGTGGGTCTGCCCTCGATTTGGGGTGGCCATGGTGGTGACGTGCACAGAGGTCAGGCCAGACTGTAGCTGGTGTTAAGCTCTCCCAGGGACCGAGGGGCCCTGGGTGCTACTCTCTGGGACTTCAGGATCTCCACAGGCCCTTGCAGGCAGCCGTTGGACCTCCAACTCCCTCCTGCCTCAGCTTCCTGAGTGCTGGGATTATAGGTGTGCCGCTGTGCCCAGCTCTGTGCTTGTCAGTCTTACAATTGCAGTGCCTCAAGGAGTCAGCCAGCTGGAGGGGGTGGGTCCCCCAGGGAGCCCGAGAGGCTGGGGTCTTCCTGGCCATGCCCCTTTCCTTCTGCCACCCACACCCTCCTGGATAGGAATCAGGTTGGGGCCAGGAACTTGGGAGCCCCGCTTTGCTGGCCAGGAGCTTCCCCACGGCCCCACTGCCCCCTCTTCTGCAGCTGCGTCACCTTCCTGAGGGACCACACGGCAGATGCACATGGAGGAGAAGCCCGCCCTCCAGTCTCGCTGCCTGACTCTGTCATCTCGAAAGACAGGCAGAGCAGGGCTGAGCTGGGGGTGGTTGACCGACTGTTCTGAGAGAAAGGGGAAGATAACAACATGCATGAGCGTCGCAGCTAGAGGGTCCCCTGGCCGGATGGAGTGGCTTTGTCAGCTTTTGAACCAGGAGAAGCAGCCTCCAACTGCCCAGCGCTGCCACGGAGTGTCCTGCTGTCCCCTGCGGGGAGGGGTGAGATGGGAGTGCCCCTTCTGCCTTCCTGTCTAGCGCACGGCAAGCCTGGCACTTGGCCAGCAGCAGGTGACTCGTCATGGTCACCAGCCCAGCTTGCAGGAGCAGGTGAACCGTGTCCTTTCGTGTGAGGGCACCGGCCATGGGCTTCAAACCAGCTGGCCTTGTTCTTGCGGTGAACTTCCTGTTTTAACCCATAACCCCACAGGAAACTTTTCACTTTTTTTGAGGTTTTCTATGCCACACTAGCTGGTTTGTAATGTTTGACTTTTTGTTTTTGTTTTCGTTTTTGTAAGACAGGGTCTTACTATATAGTTCAGGCTGGCCTGGAACTTACTATGTAGCCTAGGCTGGCCTCAACCCTGTGGTGATCCTCCTGCTTCAGCCTCCCAAGTGCTGGGATGACAGGTGTGCATCACCAAATCTGGCAGACCAGCTGTGTGGGGAAGGGGAGAGTTGTAGATAATAATACACTTTTATGTATATTTAAGTTGTTGGGTTCCATGTATATTAAAATAAGTAGCTCTGTGCTTATGCAAATAAACAAAACTTCTGACTCTTTTAACTTTCTCTTTGAAAGTCAATTACAGGCGTAACTACCATCCACACAGGAAGGAGGTCCAGGTGCTGCCTATGCAGTAGATACTGCATAGAGAGGGGGCTCTGCCATTGGCAAAATCATTAGTTTCAAAACCACAAGTCTACATAGAATGCATCTAATTTTAAGTGCTAACTTTCAAGATAGATGTGTAGACGTGCAGTGAAATTCCAGAAGTTAACTCTGCCTCAGAAATGACCCAAGACTAGCTGAGTGTGGTGACGAACGCCTGTTATCCCAGCACTCGGGAGGCTGAGGCAGGAGGATCACCCTGAATTTGAGGCCAGCCTGAGCTCAAGGCCAGTCTGGAATATATAGTAAGACCCTGTCTCAAAACACCGAAAGCAGGAAGAAAAAAATAGCAAGTTGCCCTGGGTTAGCGATGTGTTACCAGTAAACCATGGGAATGCGTTTATCGTGCGCGTTGCCTGGCTGTCAGGCCATGGGTTGGGTGAAGTTGCTGGTGCCAGTGTCCCTCTGCTGTCCCGGTGCTTGGGGAGCAGGCAGGGCGCACGTGGGACCCCTTCTATGATGGCTGGGAAGCAGGAGGCTGGCGCCCCCAGGGCTGGTTCCTCAGAGGAATCTGGGAACTACAGTTTTCTTTTACTTCTTACTTCCGGGAGTCCACGTTCGGAATACACAGCGATCTCGTTCACCCCGTGCGAGTGCTTGGTGTGCGGAACACAACTTATCCTCTTTCCCTCGCCTTCCCCTTCCTCCAAGTCTTGGTCAGAAATTGGGATTTTTAACGCATCCAAAGATGAGTTTGCAAATGTTCCCGAAAATCCCAGGTTTTCTCTTCGAGCCTTCGTCTGCCAGGAGCCAGGCCACAGTTTGCAGGCTGGTGTGTGGTGCTCCGGGTGAAGTGCACTATTCACCCTGAGACCTTGAACTTTGACAACCAGATTATGACGGGAGCTGAGCAAGCAGCCTCACAGAAGACTCAGAAGCTCGGGCCGGGGATATAGCTCAGCAGCATAAGCGCCTGTCTGCTAAGCACAAGGGCCTGAGTTCGATTCCCGGTACTTAAAAAAAAAAAAAAAGACTCAGAAGCTCTGCCAAATGATAGCTGAGGATGCATTTCTTTCTTTCATTTGTTTGTTTGAGTCAGGCTGACGTTGAACTCACGGAGATCCCCCTGCCTCAGCCTCCCTAGTGCTGGAGTCACAGGCCTGTGGCACATATGCCTGGTTGTTTCCATGTTGAGGTGGTCCATCTTGGAGTGACCTCCAGAGTTGACCCCCGCTAGAGGGCACGGCTGAACTTGTTCACTGCTGTTTTTGCAGCCCTGGGTTTGCAAGCACTGACTATTCTCCACTACTAAGGCTGCTTCATGGGGTGCAGCATTCGACGGAGAAAGCCTAGCTGCTAGGAGAGGTCCTGATGGTCTAAAAACCCAGCCAATGTTTTCGGTTTTCCTTGTGTGAACACTGATTCGGGGCCAGAGTGATTTTTCGTGTGGTGACTCTTCTGGCTACAGGGCTGAAGTGGAATCCACAGCGTGCTTTGTTCTGAGCGTCTTCTCTCCTAATAGCAGGACTGACAGCTGTTCCCGTGAGTGCCACCCCAAGAATAGAAGTGACAGGGACATTCGGTGTCTGTGCAGATCCCGAGGGGAAGGTGGGGGCAGAGTGGGGCAGCTAATGTCTCAGAAGTGGGGCAGGGTCCAGAGCAGAAACAGTTGTCCAGGTGCTGTCAGCGTGGTCCTGGGACAGCCTGGACCAGCAGGCTGGCTCCACATTCTCCTGGGTGCTTAAAAAATATGTGAAAGTCACAGGATAACTTGGCATCAGCCCTGGTGATCTATTCGTCAAAATTGAACAGTGGGATTTTGGGTGTGGCTGAGTTGTATGTTGGTTGGTTGGTTATTTACTGGTGATTT
This sequence comes from Chinchilla lanigera, assembly GCF_000276665.1. Classification (NCBI taxonomy): domain Eukaryota; kingdom Metazoa; phylum Chordata; class Mammalia; order Rodentia; family Chinchillidae; genus Chinchilla; species Chinchilla lanigera. Next base: position 731,850 of record NW_004955487.1, read on the forward strand.
TTTTTTTTTTTTTTTTTTTTTTAGAGACAGGGTCTCGCCATGTATCTCAGTTTAGCTTTGAACTCACCATGTAACCCAGCCTGGCCTTGAGCTCATCTCATGGTCATTCACCTGCCTCAGCCTCCCAAGTGCTGGAATCACAGGTGTGCACCACTATGCCTGGCTTTGTTGGTTATTTATTTAATTCTGTAGTCCTGGAGATTGACCTCAGTGCCTTTGCACTAAGCTATGTCCCCAGCCCTTTCTTCATTTTTCACTTTGAGACTTGTTAAATTGTTGTGTTGCCCAGGCTGGGGTGTTCCTCCTGCCTCAGCCTCCCAGAGTACTGGGAATATAGGTATGCACCACCACGCTGAACTTGTTTGTTAAAATTTTTTACATGCATTGCAGGCAGGTGAATTTATTTTTAAAGGTAGGAGGCTAAGGTGGCTGAGGACCAGCCTGGGCAATGTAGATCCTATCTCAAAAAATATAAATAAACTTTTAAAAACCCCCAAAACAAAACAAAACACAACACTCAAACTCAGTTTTTTTCCCCCACACTTCTGTGTATAGCTTTTGAACAGTGACACAAAGAAATCCTACGTATAAACTCTCAATCCACATGACCTTAGCCCCCTACCCTCGCCAGAGCGAGACCTCCTCAGCTCCCTCCGCCTGACATCGGCAGCTTTTTAAAATGAGGTGTAGGGAACATAATTCTTGGAGAAATCTGAAATCCCAGGAAGGCTTTGGTTATAGACTCAGAGTTTTCCCACACAAGACCATAAAGGTCTATCTGATATCTTTAGGGATATTTCTGGGTAGGAAACACTTGAGTAGATTAAAAAATTCTCCTTGGGCTATTAAAGATAGAAGGATGTCAGGACCATTTCAATAACGACTTGACAAACCAGAGGCTCGCCTTGAATTGTTCTCCTTTTTGTGTTTTATTAAAAGCGGGGACCTGTAGAAAGTAACGAAAATGTATTAAATGACTTTTCCTAGTTTTGTGCCTAACTCCAGATTTGCTCAAGGTGTGGCCAGCAAGTTTCAGCTCTCATAAAATGAAGGAGGGAGGTAGTAAATCCAAGGGTCAGATGGAGAGGACAGGTTTTGTGAGCAGATGAACCAGTCTTGTGTTGTATGTGTGTGCGTGTGTGCGTGGGGGTGTTTTTTGAGATAAGATCTTGCTATATAGTCCAGATTGGCCTTAACTCACTGCATAGCCCTGGCTGGCCCCAAGCTTCTGGTGATCATCTGCTGTCTTACAGACATGCACCACTGCACCTGACTATGATTCTTATTATACATGGGTTTAGTGTACTGAAATTGAGATGACTGAAATAATTGTTTTGTTTTTAATTCATGGATATATAGAATTTGCAAAGAAAGCATTTTCACTGAAAAAGGCCATTTTCATGACTTAACTGAAAATAAGTAAAAATTAAATAGAATTCCTTTTTTTTTTTTTTTTTTTTGGTGCCGGGAATCAAACTAAGGATCATGTGTTTGCCAGGTAGGCACTGTACAGCTAAGCTATATCCCCAGCCCTAAATACAATCCTTAAAGCTCATTTTGTCTGTTAGTACACTAAACAATTTTACAAATAAGAATTATGAAATAACTGAATTTTAATGGCTTTATTAATTCATGAATTTTTTGGGACAGTCCTGCCTCAGCCTCCCAAGTGCTGGAGTTACAGGCATGTGCCACCATGCTTGGTTTACAATAATGAGGTTAAAGGACAGAAAACTACTAAGACCAAAAAAAAAAAAGTTTAAAACATCTGTTTCTCTGCTGAGTGTGGTGGCATTCTCTTGTAATTCCAGCAGTCTGGAAGGCTGAGGCAGGACGATTGCAAGCTTGAACCCAGACTGAGTTCAACTCAGCTAGATCCTATCTTTAATGAAAAATGAAAAGGGCTAGGGGTGTAGCACAATACAAAGGTCCAGGGTTCAATGCCACTACCACAAAAATAAATCAAAATCTGTTCCTTTGCCTAAGATTCTTTACAAGTTTATTTTCTCCCAAAATAAAAACAATGACTGTTAAAATATGCTCCCCACAGTACTTTTTAAAAAGCAATAATATCCTTTTCTATTTGCTCACCAACACCGTCAGGTTTTTTTTTTTTTTGTTTCTTTTGTTTTGTGTTGCTTTTTGAGACAAGATCTCAACACATAGGTCAGGCTGGCCTTGAACTTGTAGAGATCCTCTAGACTCCGGCCTCCTGAGAGAACTGGGTTTATAGGCGTGTGCCACCACACCCAGCGTCATTATTGGTATTTAAAGGTTCCTAGGATAAGTAATTTATAAAAACAACACAACTCTAAAAAAGTGAGACTGCTATTCTCTATGGACTCAGAAACCCAGCATAGGTCCCACTATGTATTTGTGTTCACTTGAGATGCAGTGAGTATCACTGTCATGTGAAGGTTGCGTGACAGCCCACCCCAGGCCATCCGGTCCCAGCTCTAGGTCTGGTCCTACTGCTTGCCAGGTGCAAGACCCCGGACAGGTGGATGGGACAGCGGGGCCACCAGCTCCCCTTGGCTGAGGAGGCTTGCACAGTGCGGTCCCAGGGTAAACGGGGACACCGAAGGCACAAGCAGTTGCCACCCTGTGCCCTGCAGAGCACGGGTCGTGCATGGCTGGGAATCATGTAGATTCACCCACGTCCCTGGTGATGGGCCTGTTATGTGGGCAGTGCCTTCCACCTCCACTAACCCCAGGCTGCTTGATAACAGGGAGTGATTGCTGCCTTACACACCACGCCACCAGGATCAGCAGAGCCACCAGGATCAGCAGAGCCGGCAAACTTTCATAATCACGGAGAGTGACTGATGCTTCTAGTACCTGAGGGCTCGTCCTGGACTCGGAAAACCTGAGGCTCAGTGTGGCCCAGGCCTCCAGTTGGCAGCTTTATCTGGAAGCCAGAAAGGCTGCTGAGCCAGGTCCAGGCAGGTGACACCGTCCACAGAGATAACAGTGAGCAGCAGTGACAGCGACCCTCACCCGGTCACATGCGCTGCCTGCGGAGTGCATGGATGCGTGGGCACCACACAGACTAAAATGAAACCGAGCTCAGGACGACCAAGATGCTGTATTCAAGGGGGCCCAGGAGAGGAGGTGGAACGTCCACCCCGGGGACTGTCCCTTAGCAGTGCCTGACACCCCACTAGGACTGTGGACAGATCCTTGCTCCCTCCAGCGTGCACTCCGGAGAGGATCTGACCAGAAAAGACTTCACTGTATCTACCTGATATTAATGCCTCCTACTTTGCCATTACCGTTTAATGAGATAATGAGTCTAGTGTGGATATTTGTGAATTAGCCTTCCCTTCCCTAGGCAGCCGCAGCCTGACTGCTCTGCCACCCACTGTTAATGTAGAGAAAAGAAACAGTAAAATGTGGTCAGAGAATGTAGGCCAGGTGTGTGTTACTTTGTTTCACTTGGTTGTTTGATTAAGCCCAAAGCTGTTTTAACTACATGTTGTTATTAAAACCCGGAAGGGCCAGGCATGGTGTGCATCTATACCTACAGTCCCAGCGCTCAAAGTCAAACAAAAAAATGGCAACTTTACGATCAGTTTCAATGTAAGTATTTGCAAATGTCTGCCTACAACATTAGGGTAGCAGTAACTTTCTCTTACACCTTGAGGCACTGTGCTGTTGTTTCTTATCTGGCGTGAGAAGTGCATGCTCTGCTAGTTCTCTTGCTGGACAAACTAATTTTTATTTCTTGAAGCTTCTTAGGGTCTTCTGTTTATCTCTGACACTGAATGTCACATTATTGGGTCTGTGTGGATCCTTGGGACATTCTTTCAATCCAGAGATTTAGTTAGGGCTTTAGCTCTGGGGAATTGTCTGGAATTATTTCTTCGATATATTCTTTTCTCTCCGTGTGTGCGTGTGTCCCTAGAACTCTTTATTTCTTAGATACTGGACTTTTCAGGTAAATTCTGTCCCTAACACGCTCTGTCTTGCTACCCATGTGTCCAGAGACTTCTCCCAAATTTATTTTGTGATACTGCCGTAGCAGTATTTCTAGTCCCCAGTGCTCTTCTAGCAAGAGGCAGAATTCATTTTCCTTCTTGAACCTGGGCGGGTTGAGACTGCTCTAGGAAACAGAACTGTTGTGAAAGTAATGCTGAGCCCAGGTCATTAAAAGGTTACAGCTTTCCTCAGGAGGCCGAGGCAGGAGGATTGCCGTAAGACTGAGGCCAGGTTGGGCTACGTAGTGAGTTCAAAGCCAGCCTGAACTAGATTGTGAGACCTTGTCTAAAAAACACAGAAACAATAAAAAAAAATTTAAAGGATACCAGCTCCATCTGAGTGTGGCTGTGTTTTCTCTCTCTCTTGTTGTCAGAATGCCTGACCTGGGAACCCCACCTCTTGTGTGGGAGCCCACATATGGGTGTTTGGTCCCATGCCTCCAGATAAGGTCTGTGATGACAGCTGCCTCCACCCTTGTAAGAGTGAGTGAGTGAGCCTTGAGATAATTCCAGACTCTGACCGTTCCCAAGTAGGGTGTGTCCACCAGCGGTCCCTGTTGAACTCAGCCAAGTAGAAGTTTAAGGACAAAAGAAACGTTGCTGTTTTAAGACATTAAGTTCAAGAGTCATTTTTATGTTATCAGGGTTCTCATTTTGGTAATTGCGTATTTTTTTAAAGTTTATTTATTTTTGATGCAAGTTCTCATTAGTTTGCCCTGGCTTACCGAAAACTCCCAGTGATCCTCTTGCCTCAGACTCCTGAATGCTAGGGTTATGGCTGTGCAGTGATGGAGACCAGCGTGAAGCAGCTTGGAGCAGGATTTAATATTAACCAGTTGGCTTTCCATGTTTACTTGGGGGTTGTCTGAAGCTGAGGCTCCTTGTCTGGAGATGGGCAGCGGACTTATAGTAAGTGAACCTCTACGAGTCATTGGTCCCCCTGAGGCTTGTATTGACCTGTGAAGTTGGGACACCTCAAAGGATAAGGATAAGGCCACAGCTGAGGGTGTGTGGCTCTAATCCCAGTTAACCAAAAGGAGACTGTAGCTGCAGGCATCTCACTCCTGCAGGGAAGGCCTTCCTGGAGATAACATAGTTCTCCTAAATTAACATAAATTATTACTTGGAGAAGTGGTTAAAGGGATTCCCAAGTCCTGCCCAAATTCCTGCATTTTCTTCAGTATCCCTCTCCTTTGTTTGAAAACGAAATAAATAGGGCTGTCCAGGGAAGTCTTTGTCATAATCCAGACGACCTTAAATTCTGAGAGAGGGCTGAACCCTCCTGGAGCCCTAAAATCATTTCAGTTGTCTCATTTATTTAAGCCTTGGACATCCACTCCTTTGGGAGATTGCAGGCCTGATCAGCTCACAATAACCAAGGGTTATCAACCCGCTATTTTGCGCCTGAGCAGGGACCTGAACCCTGCCAATTGTATTAAATCCTGCTCGGAGCTGCTTCATAGTGGTCTCCATCCATGTTGCACCACACCTGACTTAAAATTTAATTTATATATGGAACAGTGTATGTGTAGTTTAATACATTGTTTGAGTGGTCTTAGCAAACGCTTGCCCTGTGTAACCCGAGTTCTGTAACCCTCATGGAGGTGAGCATTATGATCAAACAAAGTGAGCGGGAGCCAGAGTGTTAGGTGGTAAGTTGGAAGAGATGGGTCTGAGCTTGGTTATATCTAAATATAGTAGCAAATTAGTGGCATTTTAAAAATAAACTGTTGATTGATTGATCCTTTTTTTTTTTTTTTTTTTTTTCTTTTTTGAGACAGGGTCTCACTGTGCAGTTCAGGCTGGCCTTGAGCTCACTTTGTAGCCCAGGCTGGTCTCGAACTCGCAATGATCCTCCTGCCTCAGCCTCCCCAGTGCTGGGATTACAGGCGTGCACCACCACGCCTGGCTTCCTGATTGATCCATTGACTGATACTCAAGACAGGATCTCTCACTGTGTTCATCTTGCCTCAGCCTTGCTGTGTGGCCCAGCCAGTGCTCAAACTCATGATACCCCTGTCCTGGCTGGCTGCCTTTTATGTTAGAATAGTTTTCTAATTTACAGAAAGTTGTGAGCACAGTGCAGAGAATTCCCAGCCACCCCCTGTGGTACTCAGAGTTCACAAGGAAAACAATTCAGAACACATAATTTATAGGATTATTTTATAATAGTCACCCAAAGAGTCGAGTACAGAGGAGTGCAGGAAATCTGTCCACACACTAAAGACCAAAAGAATCCAGCTAAGGGCCTGGATCCCAAGGCAGTGTGCTCATGAGTCTAGTGGAAGACCTAGAGCCTGTGGCAGTGCCCCTCATGAGTCCAGCTGGAGGCCTGGAGCCCATGACAATGTCTCATGCAGGCCTGTTTCAAGGAGCTGCACTGGGAAGGCCCAAAGGTCAGTGGAGGAAGCTAGAAAGTCTGTGCCCGCAGAGAGGGATCTGTGCTAGCAGGCTGAGGGATCTGCACTGGAGGCGGGAAGTGACGCTCAAAGTAAGAACCAGAGCTCCCCAAAAGTTACTATAGCCGTCCTCAGTGATAATGCAGTCCCAAGATCCTCTGACGATGAGAACAGCCGAGTCCATACCAGGAAAGCCAGTGTGACACGCTTCTCCAGGACATTGAACAGTGCACCATCTTCCCCTCCGGAGCCAGGAAGCGATGCTCAAAGTAAGGACCAGAGCTCCCCAAAGTGAACTGTAACCATTCTCAGCGACAGCAAGGTCCCGCGTTCCTCCAATGATGAGGACAGCTGAATGCATGTGAGGAAAGCAAGCGTGACAAACTCCTCCAGGAGAATGAACAGCCCCAACAGAATCAACAGCTACATAACAGCTCCTAAACTTCTTCCTGTCAGGTTCTGCCTCGTACGCTGCCAACAACAACCCTCAGGTGGGCCTCCCACACCCAGCACCACACTGGTTCAGTTCAGCTGGGTGTTAAAGGTGCCTACCAGTTGTCGATCCACCACACCCCGATCCAGTTTCTCCTGTTGCTGGCGTGTCTCCTTAGTGTGCCGTTTATCACAGTTGGCAAAGTGGCATTGGTTCATTATTGATAATGCAGCCCTGTGCTATTTTTGGATGTCTTTAGTTTTTACCTAAGGTCTGCATATTTTTTTCTCTCCATTTGTGTGTGTGTGTGTGTGTGTGTGTGTGTGTGTGTGTGTGTTTCCCCTAGAACTCCTTATTTCTTAGATACTGGACTTCTTTTCGGGTAAATTCTGTCCCTAACACGCTCTGTCTTGCTACCCATGTGTCTGGGAGACTTCTCCTGACTTTATTTTATGATACCGCCATAGCAGTATTTCTAGTCCTCAGTACTCTTCTAGTAAGAGGTGGAATTCATTTTCCTTCTTCTTGAACCTGGACGGATCAAGACTCCTCCGGGAAACAGAACAGCTGCCAGAACAGAATAGCAGTGCTGTCTGCATAAATAACAGATGAGACTGTCCTGGCCCTGGGGTCGTGGGTTGGGTTCATGCCCTGGTCTGTGACGGCGATGCTGCCTCCTGACGTTGCCTCCTGACCGTGTGCTCTGTTGGTCTTTCTGCTGGGCTTCCTTGCGGAGAACGCCGAGGAGCTGGCTCTGGTGCCTCCCACCACCGTTCTGCCCTGTGCCCACCCCAGTGCCATCTCTGCAGGGCTCTTTGCGCCGAGGCAGTGTCCCTTGCTTTCAGTGACCCTGAGCACTTAGGGAACTGTGCAGCCCGCAGTGGGCTCTTCTGATGTCTTTGTTGCCGTCCATCTGGGCTCCTGTGTTTTGGGGGATGTCACGGGGCAGCGAGCGACACTTGCATCCATCCCTTGAGACACCTGAGTGTGAGCAGCCGAGGTTGCTGTTGGCCTGGGTCTCCTGGCTGAGGTGGCGCCGGGCGGGTCTGCCCACACCAGCCGTGGGGTCCACACTGCCCCGCCAGGAAAAAGGATAAAGAGAGTCACTTGCAGAAAGCTGCTGCACCTGGGGCCCAGAGTGCTACAGGAGTAACTCACACGTGAGCTTACAGGGCGCGTGGCTTCTCTCTCCTGAGCAGCCCTGGGTACAAACAGAGAGTGAAATACAGGACCGGAGGACACAGGGAGGGCTTGGGGTCCGTATCAGAAAGCCCACAGCAGCTCTTGGGGGCCCAGAGTGGGGTTGGGAGAGCGGTCTGGGCGGCGGAGGCTCGGTCTGGACATCAAGAGAGTGACCTCGTTTGGGGACAAACGGGAGGGTGGCTCTGGTGTGACAGAAGATGCCACTCTGTTATCCCCAAGCAGTGGGCAGATGGCGGGGTGCGAGGAGAGGGCTTTGGGGTGGGATTCGGCGTACAGAAGGTGAGCTAGGTTTCTGTTGCGTGTCAGACCTAGAAGTAGGAATGTGTAAGCCAGCTGGGTGTGGTGGCGCACACTTGTGATCCCTGCGCTCCTGAGGCTGAGGCAGGAGGAGCACCCTGAGTTCAAGGCCATCCTGGGCAGAATAGTGAGTTTTAATGAATTTTTATTAAGAGTTTGTTAAGGGTTGTTTGGGTAGCAGGGCCAATGAGACATTATATAATTCTTGCCTTTTGTTTGAACTTTGCCAACCCATTACTCATTGGGATTACTATGAACATTTTGTTTCCCAGCTTTCTGCAAAGGCTTGTGTTTGAAGTAAGACTCAAGCTCTTCTCACCTTGCACCTCAGTGGAAGTATTTAATTAAAATACACTTGCTCATTCAGTCTCTTTTTTTTTTTTTCCATTTATATACTTAGGACTTTTTATTTGGAATCTTCTTAATGGCCTTTAACATTTTGAGCAAGAAGTTCTGAGCAATTCTGTTTCTAAATTACAGTTAATAGAGGGGCCCTTGGTGATTTTAAGAAAACTCTGGATGGATTTTTTTTTTTTTGTCTTTTTGAGAGAGGGTGTCACTGCAGTTCAGGCTGGCCTTGAACTCACTTCATAGCCCAGGCTGGCATCAAACTTGCAGTGATCTTCCTGCCTCAGCCTCCCAAGAGATGGATACTTTTGACTTGAGAAATGGCTCCATCGAAAGCAAAGAGCTCCCTCTTCCCTGTCTTTCTTTGCTTTAGTGTTGTGCCAGTTTCCAAATGAACTGAAAAGAGTTGGGTGTCCAGAAGTGGTGTCCACTGGAAGAATTTCATCAGTTAGACCGACTTATGGTGGGAGAGAGGATTACTGGCCTTCGAGACTGGGGTGTCATCTGCACAGTGATGAGGCTTATTTTGTATCCTAGAAGACAGAAATAAGGTTACTTCTTTGAAAGACCCCTCCATTTGGCTTGAGGCAGGGCATTTTTTATTACAGTGCCTTGTGTTACCATAACTGACATAGAAAGCTTGAAAAAACCCTAGAAAGTCATTATCACTCCTCTGGCCAAATAGTAAAACACTCCCAGACCACGAAAGTGTCCTGTGTCTCTCCCTATTGCCACCTCTCCCCTGCCTGCTAGAGAATCCCTCTGGGGACTTCGGTGATACTCACTGTTTCTCCTCTTCCTGGTTTTGTAACTTAGGCAGGTGTCCCCAGCTGCGATGACTTGTTCTTTGCTGTTGCAACTTTTCATGTTGCCTGTATTCTTCTAGTGGATTAAGAGATGCATGATTTTTTTTTTTTTTTTTTTTTTGGTAACCGGCATCATGTGCTGAGTTCAATACCTGGGACTCTCTCGTCCTTTGGTTTTCATTGTTGCGAGGTTTCCTGTTGTGGGGATAGAACCCAGGGTAATTGGCCACTTCCTGTGAGTGGTTGCCCCCCCCTCTCCCGCCCCTGGTGCTTGGCTTTGACGGGGAACACGCGTGAGCATTTGTGTACCTGTTTCTTCTGATCCTCAGGTGACACCCGGAAGTGGTAGAGTGGTTGCCATGGAGATGAACATCTGTAGTCCCGAAAGAAAATGACAAGCAGTCCTCTAGAGCAGTCCTCTAAAAGTATTTGTTGGGCAGGAATGAGAACCCTATTGTAGTCTGCACTTGGTGTGGTCAGATTTTAAAATTCTGGCAATCTTACAGGCGTACTGTACAGTGGTGTCTTCTTTAGGCTTAACTTTTATTTACTAGCTCATAATGATTTATTCATTTATTTATTTATTTATTCATTCATTCATTCATTCATTTGCAGTACTAGGGATTGAACCTAGGGCCTTCTCACTAAGCTATATCTCCAGCTCATTTTTATTTTTATTTTATTTTATTTTATTTTTTTGAGGCAGGGTCTCACTAAGCTGCTAAGTAGCAGAGGTTGTCCTCGAACTTGGCATCCTTCTGCCCCAAGCCTCCCAGACTGCTGGGCTTATAGGTATGCACCACCACACCCAACTTCATGGGGATTTCAGTGTGGGTCTTCCTTTTGCCTTTGGGTCCCAACATCCCCCTTGGTCTGACGTGGTTTTGTTGGGAGTCCATTGGTGGCAGAGGTTGTTGGTTGCTGAGACCCTTGTTTTTCTAAGAGCTGCATATGAGTTTTGCCCCAGGGAAGTTTTTAAAAAGGTGCTAATTGAAACATGAGGAATGAAATATTCTGGGACTCCAGGTCCCAGGAGTCTGTTTTAGACTAATTGTGCGGGTGATCATTACGCAGGTGACATATGCAGAAGGAAGCAAGCACAGCCCTGGAAGCTGAGGGTGTTGTGTAGGCGGGGCCTTGCACACCCCCATGCCCTTTGGCCTGGGCTACCCTCCTGCTCCTTCCCGCTCCCCTCCTCTCAGCATGGGGTCTGCAGACCCTTGCTGGTCACCTTGGCGAGGAGAATGTGTGTGTTTATCCACAATCCATTTACATCACTAGGAAAGTAGCATTTGAGCTTGTTCTGTGTTCCATTGGTAGAGATGTGGGTGTAACACTGATTTGGGGGGCTGCTTTTAAGTTTATATTTTTTATATTTTTTGCATTGCTGGAGATCAAACCCAGAGGTGCCTACCACTGAATTACATCCACAGCCCTTTTTATTTCAGTTTGTCATTTTAATTTTGAAGCAAGGTCCCGATAAAAGTTGCCCAGATAGTACTTGAATTTGCTACCCTCCTACCCCAGCTTCCCACAGGTGTGTGCTGCACCCAGCAAGGGCTGCTCTTATTGATTTGTTGAGGACTGTAATAGTTTTGAACTGTCCTGAAATTTAAGTGATTTTACTCTAAATTTATTAGAAATTAATTATTAGTGTATAATAGAAGGCCTAGTTCCAATGGAGAGGTCATTAACACCCTCTGCCTTGCTGCATGTGACAGTTTCTATGTTTTTTTCATGAAAGGGAGAAAAAATTTGAAGCAGTTGATGAAATGTACTAATTTTGTCCAAAAATTAAAAGGAACAAGTGAAATGAATGTTCACAATCTATTTTATTCAACAAGTACATTCAAAATACTTTACTACTCTATTTCCCCCAATGTAAGGCCCAGTGTTATATTCCTTTTTGCTACACAAGACTTGATAGGGCTTCTTCTTTTTTTAGTGGAATCAGGAACTGAACTCAGGACCCGCACTTGCCAGGCAGGTGCTGTGCCACTGAGCTATATCTCCAGCCCAGATGGGGCTTATTTTCGGGAGATGTCTTAATTTTTTCACTGCAGCAATCTGCATTTATTCAAGTACAACAATCTGCACTTACTCAAATGTAGTCAGGTCAACTTCTTCTGGAACATCATCATACCTCTCCAGACCCCAATTCTGGCCTGAATTTCTTGTGACTCCATTTCCTGTAGAACCCCTGGCCCAAATCTCTCATGTCCAGCAGCGGCGCTCTCCCTAGAGGAGCCATCTTGTCCTGCAGTCTGTTCGGAGTGCATTGGCAACGTAGCTGTCCGGGGTTTTATCCCAGGAATTCTTCACCCAAATCACGACCTCTTCCGGGAGGGCTTCACAGAGTTTCCGTGAAATCAAGTGTTGGTGAAGACTGCCGGGGCAGGGTTGGCAGCAGAAGTGATGGCGGTTAAGAATGGTGGGGTGCACAAGAGGGCTGGGAAACTGCAGGCACCAAAATTCAGAAAAAAGTATTTCACATGAGGACACTAAGTGCAGCATGGGTGTTTAGTGCGTCACCATGTATGCCCATGATGCGTGCGCCACGTCTGCTCCATCATTCGGTAGTAAGTCCCGAGTGCGTCTGTTTACGTGGGTGTTTATCTCTCCTCCAATGACACCCGTTTGGGTATCTACAATTCTTAATTATAACTTATACTGCCATTTATTTCAAGTATTAATGTCAATAATATTTATACTTAATTATATATTAATGTCATTTTATAATTCAGTACATCCATTGTGTGTTGCAGTAGGCATACTAAATATGTCTGTCTGACAATCGTAGCTGGGGCTTATTTTGGGGGTAGGGCTTATTTTGGGTGGATATTTAATACAGTACTTTACATTCCCACCAACAGTGTGGAAGGGCTTCTCTTTTTCTTTGTTTTGTTTTGTTTTTAAATAGACTTTTGGGCAAAGTTCTGGTTCAGAAGGTTCTACTCAGAATCTGACGTGAAGCTTGGGCTCATTTCTTCATCTGAAAGGTAGTGACACTGAGGATAGATGGTCACAAAGATTCTCTACGGCCCTCGATGTCAGGAGACCCGGATGCGCCTGCAGTGATCGTGCTGAGCCACGTGTTTTGCTGAAGTCCCAGCGCGGTGCTGCGAGGGCCCCGCAAGGTTGGGGCCACTGACCGCTCTCGCTGCAGGCCACTCATCACCTGCTGTGTGACACTGCCCTCTCGGGGCCCGTCCTGTGGTGTTCCTGAAGCACTCGGCCTCATACTTCTAGAAAGGCGTGCTTGACTCTTGACTGAATTTTCTTATGTATGGTTTTTGGTGGGGTGGTAGTTGTTAGGTTCTAAAACTACCCTGGGCAAATAAAAACAGAAAGACAGGAAGGAAGGCAGGAAGGAAGGGAGGGAGGGAGGGAGGAAGAAAAAAGAAAAGAGAGAGAAAAAAAAAGAAAGACAGAAAGAGAAAAAGTAGGAAAGAAAGGAAGAGGAGAGAACTACTCAGGCTAGTGCTGGCCTCAACACTTACAGATTTCCTGTCATAGCTGGTCTAAATTTTTTGTTAAGATATATTTAAAAGAAGGCATCAGGATGTTTGGAAGCTTCTAATCTATAAGAAGCTGACTGGATGTGTGTCATTACTCGTATCAGGAATACTAATTTGCTCAGTGCCTTTGCTTTTAGTGAGTTTTTGCAGCACTTGTGATGCGTGAGGAAGGCCCGAGGGCGGAACCTTGTGGGAGCCCCCCAGTCTGCGTCTCCGAGGACAGGGGTGTCTTGGATGTGCTCACCACACCCCACCGTGTCCCTCTGTATGAAAGCTGTCTTGTCCCTGAGCGGAGGTGTCCTTTATTCTGTCACATCACACCCCAGTCTTTAGACAGGTGTCCCTGTCCCTGACCCCATGGGTGCGCTGTGCTTTACATTTCCCTGTCTGCTGGGCTCTTCCAGGTGCCTCTCTGTCCACACCTCCCCACCTGGGCGCACCTGTCCCCAGCCACAGGCAGTGTAGACCCAGGGCTGTGACCCATGGCTTCGAACTTGAGGCTCGTTGGTTACTGTTACTATTTTTGTGCTTGTTTTTAAACTGGAAGATCTAAATTTTGTATAACTGTAGTGGTGTGTATGTGTGTGTGTGTTGAGAATTTAAATATAACTTCAAATGACAAAATGCATGTCTAGGGGCTGGGGATTTAGCTCAGCCACTCAGCACCTGCCTGGCAAGCGCAAGGTCGTGAGTTCGATTCCTGGTACCAGGAAAAAAAAAAAAAACCCAAAATGCATGTCTGTTACTAATACCCAGTTTTAATTTTTCTCTACAGGTCAACTTTGTCGTGTGCCAACTCTTTGCCTTGTTAGCTGCTGTTTGGTTTCGAACTTATCTACATTCAAGCAAGACTAGTTCTTTTATACGACATATAGTTGCTACCCTTTTGGGACTTTATCTTGCATTTTTTTGCTTTGGATGGTAAGTAATGATTTTGGTCATGTTTAAATCAAGACTTACTTGAATATATTTGAGAATTGATCGTGTAGAAAGATACATTATGTAGGGCTTTGTTCTTCAGTTTATTTATTACTCAAGGCCAACTTTTAAAATACTTACTTTTAATACTGAAACAGAGGACAGGCCGGGTGTGGTGGAGCACGCCTGTAATCCCAGCGTTTGGGGGCTGAGGCAGGAGGATCGTTGCGAGTTCAAGACCAGCTTGGGCTACAAAGTGAGCTCAAGGCCAGCCTGAACTGCATAGTGAGACCCTGTCTCAAAAAGACCAAAAAAAAAAAAAAAAGAAACAGAGATCAGAAAGGAGCTGTCTTTGGTTTGGTCTTAGAGGTGACTCATTTATTCAGGATTAGTATTTTGGTGAATCCATGTTTATCATACATAATGATCACACTCATTGTAGGGAGTTGATCCACACACATCTTAATTTTTTTACTCCCACCTCCCTCCACATTGAGAGAGGGGTTTGTTCATAATGAAATGAAATAGGACAGATGAAAGAAGGGTGTGTAAAGACATGTTATCCCACCCCAAGTGGTTCTCATCTGTTTTGCAAATCTTGATTGCAGAGCATAAAAGATTTTATTTTACCTTTTTTTTTTTTGTCTTTTTGAGACAGTTTCTCACTATGCAGTTCAGGCTGGCGTTGAGCTCACTTTGTAACCTAGGCTGACCTGGAACTCACATCGATCCTCCTGCCTCAGCCTCCTGAGTTCTGGGATTATAGGCGTGGGCCACCATGCCCGGCTAAAGATTTTTTTTTTTTAAAATGGGGTTTTCAAAGCTTGTTTTGGTTTTGGTTCTTTTTTCTGTGCAAGTAGCTTTTAGGGGTCTGACAAAGACAGTGGCTCCCATTAGCAGGAAAAGAAAGGGTTGTGTACATTCTTGCGGGGAAAGACCGCTGAGTGTAGCCCTCTGGAAGGGGTCTGCGGGCCAAGCGGGACCCTTTCCTGCCGGACGAAGCGTCCCTTCCGGGCTTGCTCTCCAAGGAGCCAAGCAGCTGGCACGGGGACCTGGCTGCCCTCTGCAGCTGCGGCTGGGACAGAGGTCCCAGAAGGGAAGAATTTGCTCCGTCCTCCCCGATGGCTTCGGTTGGAGGGTGGGCGCCTGCGGGGCTCTGATAAGGCTTCTGTGTTCCTTCCAGGGTGGTGTTTGGACTCTGAGGAGGGCTGGACACACACTGTTTTTTCCTTCAGTGCTGGAGAGCAAACCTGGGGCCTCTTGCAGGCTAGGCAGGCTGTCCCACTGAGCCACCGGCAGCTACACACCAGTCTGTCTTTTTCTTCCTTTTTCTTTTTCTTTCTCTTTCTCTCTCTCCCAACACCGCCCTCCCTCTTTCTTTCCCTCTCTCCTTTCCTTCCTTCCTTCCATTGATTTTTGAGGCAGAGTCTTGGTCTGTAATTCAGCCTGGCATTGAGCTCACTGTGTAGCCTACGCTGGCCTCTAACTTGTGGTGATCCTCCTGTCTCAGCCTCCTGCCTCAGCACCACTATGCTTGGCAAATTTTATGTACTGCTTTCTGTGTGCTTTCAGCTTTTAAATGATCACTTGCAAGCTTCGTTTAATTGAGAGTTAGTTAATGTAGAACTTTTTTATTTAAATATCTTTCTAACATTATATTATAGCATAATGAAACAGCCTAGATTTTGAGATCAGACAGACCTGGATTGGGCCTGGCACCCTTGCCTGACAGCTTTCTGCCTGGAGACCTGTTATTTAACCCTTCCTAACTTTCCTCTCTGTCCAGTGGAGCCAGTCAAGCAAACAAACTGTGCAGACTTGAGGTGCTTGGGACCAGAAGTGTTTCCAGTTTTGAGTTTTCCAGACTTGAGAATGTTTGCAAAGACTTGCCTAGTCTTCCAGCTGCAATCCAGAAGGCTCTCTTGGGATGCTAGACCATGTTAGTCATCCCACTGGGGTTCCAGACTGGAAGTCTGTGTGCTGATCCCATCTCACTGGCAGTGTCTGCCCCTCAGCATCATAGTAGCCTGCTTTTTCCTTCTCTCTGTAGCCAGGGGTCTTTCCGATGTTTTTGGTACAGGGGTTTTCAGGAAGTGGACACCAAGTGCCCGGCTGTAGTTCAGTGGTTCAGCGCTTGAGCAGTGTACACGAGGCCCTGGGTTTGATCCCCGGCCCTAACCAAGACAGACATCCAGAAAGGACGAGCTGAACAGTCAGAACGCATGCTGTCTCACTCAGAAAATTAATTTTGTTCCTGTCTTTATTGTGTTTTGGATTCAAAGTGAAATGTGTTATCGGCACTTTTATATTTGGAGTGCTTAAGTGCTTTGAAAGATCGAGAGGTACCCCTTCCACCTTGCCCGCCCCTGGAAGGAGCTGCAGTGGATAAGTGGGAAGACTTCCAAGGCTTTCTTGATAATTTTTACTTTGCTGGTGGTGGTTGGGAGCTTACTGCACCAGATAAGCCAGGTGACACTTCTCTTGTTCACCCTCAGGCCCTGCAAAGCCCGCCTTGGCCCTTCTGTTTTTCTGACAGGGCCCTCGGGGCTCCATGGGGCGGAGCCTGCGCTCTAAGTAGAGCCGCTGGGTGCTTGTTGCAGAGCGGGTCAAAGCAGAGGATGCGGACAGGACTGCGGTGATAAGCATGGCGTTTTGGGTAGCGGTGCTATCCAGCGGGCAGCTGCCAGATGTTGCCCACACCCACAGGATTGAAAAGCCTGTTGTCACCTGGCATCTGAGCCCTGACACCAGCGGAGTGGGCGCTAACACCACACAGGCCCTTAGCGATGGGGGAAGCACACCTGTTAGGGTCTGCGTTGTCCAGTCTCCCATCCCTAGCACGTTTACTCATAGGAAAGGAAAAACAAAAATGCCCGGAGTACTAAAATTTTTTTTAAGATGAATACCTTTGATGAGTTCTACTCTCAATTTTAAAAGCCCTTAAAAGTACCTGTCAGTTCCCTTCACCACATTCACGTTAAATCTGTAGTGAATTCTTAGTGTCGGCAATAAATAAGAAGTGGAAAATTAATTTTGAAAAGTGTGTTTCCATCAGGTTTGTTTTTTTGCCAAGGTCTCACTATACAGTTCAGGCTGCGCTCACTATATAGTCCAGAGTGACTTTGAACTCTGGGCAATCCTCCTGCCTCAGCCTCCCGAGTGCTGGGATTACAGACCTGCGCCACCGTACCTGGCTTCAATTTTTTTTTTTTTAAGCTCGCTTTTATTTAAGCTTTCTTCATGTGTGGCTGCTCTGCTGCCTCCCAGCCCTCTTATTATAGCAGTGCTGCAGGCTGGCAGAGCCTTCTGTGTGTGTATGTGAGGCGGCAGCAGGCAGGCTGGCCTACCCTGCCCCGTGGGGAAAGTCATTTCTTCCAAGGCTTGCCCCACAGCTGACCCCTTATTTATAATAAATCTATGGAAAAAAAGGGTTCAAAATGTCAAGTAACTTTTCCCTGGTACCTGTCCTTCCATAATGACTTAAGTTAAAAAGTCATTTTAATCATTGACTAAGATCCTTATGAATACTTTACAGAGTACACAAAGATTTGAAATTTTTATCATAAATTTTTTATGTCACAAAAGTGGAAAGAAAATTGAGGGAAGAGGGAGGGAGAAAGAAAATCTCACATATATGCATAATCTTAGGGGTGGTTTAGATTTTTAATCCCAGAGGTCCTGATCATATTTTGCCTGAATTTTGTGAAATGAATAGATGAATTCATTTTCTCATTAATGGTTGCTTTCTGCATTAAGACATTAAAAAATACTGGGTCGCCGGGCATGGTGGCGCACACTTGTAATCCCAGCATTTGGGAGGCTGAGGCAGGAGGATCCTTGTGAGTTTGAGACCAGCCTGGGCTATAAAGTGAGCTCAAGACCAGTCTGAACTGCATGGTGAGACCCTGTCTCAAAAAAGACAAAGAAAAGAAATACTGGGTCATGTATGCCAAGAATGCCTCGGAGATACCTTTCAGCAGGTTAACTCATGGGAAGGTTTCTAGAAGGAAATTTGAATGACTTAAGAACAGACTTAGGAGGACCTTTATTTTTTCTGTAAGTTAAAATACTTCATCCTTTCCGTTGTTTTGTGAGTAATATCATTCAGAAGATAAAAGAAGGGCCACGCTGTAGCTGGAGAAGTTAGTTTGGGAAAATAACATGTTCCATCAGGACTTTGCTGAAATCCACGTTTATTATGCCTTTGTTTTTTCCTTGTGCTTTGAGTTATGAAGGAAGCTGTAATCCTTGAACCACTAACCCCATGCGCCTTCCGTTGCTAGGTGACAGGGAATGCCGGGGCACTGTGCGTAACTTCATTTTCCCAGCCCTCCTAGGGCCTGAGTCCTGTATCCAGCACTCCCTCTCCACGGTGTTCCCAGAATTTTAGTCAGGATTTAGGATTTTAATTTCTGTATTTTTGGTTTTATGAGACAGCATCTTGCTGTGTAGTTGAGACTAGCCTTGAACTCACAGAGATCCTCCTGCCTCAGCTTCCCAGGGGCTGGGATTGCAGGGGTGTGTCACCATGCCTGTCTCCTTTTATTCTGTATTTTCTATCTGGGTATATTCTAGGTTCTACCTGAGTACTTTTTAGCCTAAATGAATTTGATGTCCCTCTTTGAATTTGATGTCTGTGATTTCCAACACTATTTGTGCTTTTTGTAGGTATGCCTTACATTTTCTTGTACAAAGTGGGATCTCCTACTGCATCATGATCATCATAGGAGTGGAGAGCATGCACAAGTGAGTACCCCTGCTTCTCAGCCAATGGTGCATTCTGATCTGTAGAGCTGGATCAGAGCTGGGTGTGGTGACTCACATCTGTAACCCCAGCATTCCGGAGGCTGACACGGGAGGATTACTGTGAGTCTGAGGCCAGCCTGGCCTACATAGTGTGACACTGTCTGAAGAAACAAAAATAAATGAATAAAAGTGAAGGAACACTAAGAGCCCTCAGTTTGAAGGACGTTAGGTTTATTTTGGCTCATGCTTTAGTCCGTAGTCGGCTAGCTCCGAGGCAGGGCAGCGTCGCAGAGGGGCCTGGTGGCGGAGGAGAGCTGCTCACGGTGTGGCGGACAGGAAGCAGAGACAGGGCAAGGGAGCCAGAGGCGAAGGGGTGAGGGATGATAGCATCCCAGGCACGTCCTGTCCCCAGACCCACACCCTTCAGCCAGGCTCCACCCTCGCGTGCCACCACCCCCAGCCATCATTTCCCGCAGGGGCAGCTCTTGCTGGCAAATTCCTTAAGGAGTGAAAGACATCGTATCACAGCGATCCACACACACCCGTTTATGGCAGCACAGCAGACAGTCCTGGTCGGGGCTTGTATGTCTGTCAGCATCTGAATGCATAAAGGAAATGTGTTTGCACACCACAGAGTACTACTATGCTAGGAAGAAGGATAAACTTGGGTCAAGTGTAGGAAAATGGATGCACCTGGAGGACATAATGCTGAGTGGAATGAATCAGACACAAAGCTTAAATATGAAGTATAGGGGCCTGGGGATTTAGCTCAGTGGCAGAGCACCTGCCTGGCAAGCGCAAGGTCATGAGTTCGATTCCTGGTACCGGAAAAACAACAACAAAAATATGAAGTGTAGATGAGTGAAAGAGCCAAATAAGGAGTGAGTAATAGGAAGCAGGGGGGCCTTCTGGTGATGGGAGGGGACGTGGGGACGGAGGAGGAGGAGGCGTGGGAAAGGAGGGGGAGGGGAGGCAAAAAGCACTGAAATGCAACGCGTGCAGAGACCAGCTGCCCACCGTGAATGTCCTCATTGTGGACCACGAACACGGGCTGATACAGCGATGAAACCACGAATGAATGAATGCACGGCAGAGGTCAGAGCCCTCCTGGTCACTTCCTGAAAGCCCCCGCCAAATGTCACGGCACCAGGGACCCAGCCTCGACTTCTTGACCCTTCCAGGAACGCCTCAGACCCCACCGTGGTGGCGGCAGCGCAGCGGGCCGCGCGCCCTCCCGCCGCCCAATGGACTTCTGTGGGTGGGCGTGGGAACCCGAGCACCCTTCCTGTGTTTTGTGCTTTTTAGCTTTTCTATGGGAAAAATTCTTTTTGTTTTGAGTTCTGAAGAACAGTCTTGAGAGCTCTGGAGCCCGGCGCAGGGGAGCTGCTCTTGGGTTGGCCTGAACAGCAGCAGCGCGGGGCAGCCCTGGGCGGTGGAGCGGAAATAGTGTCTTTACAGCCCGGCCAGTGATTTTCCACAAAATAAACGGCCTGAAGAAAGCCCTGAAGGACAAGAGGCAGACGCCGTGAAGCTGCGTGTGTGCTGTGTGACCCACGGCCCGTGGAATGGTTTTGCAGGAGGTGCAGGAAGGAGGTCTTCAGCCTCCCATCCTGTGGCTCAGCTGCACCAGGCCTGCGTGGCCTCCCCGTGTGCCACAGCATTCCCAGAGCTTCGGGCTGACCCGGGTGAGCTGCGCCCGGCCTGGACCTTCTCTGAGCCCCTGGTATGGATTGCGTGTCAGTTTCCGTACAGGTTCTGCTCCGCTGCTCCTCCTCCTCCTCTGAAGGGGACATGCGGGGAGCACTCGGCCAAGCAGTGCAGAGGTGGCGCTGGCTCTGTCTTGGTCCTCGTGGCCCTGCAGGGCGGGTGAAATTGGGAACCACATTCACTTGTGGCCCGTCTGGACTGCCTGGACTCCCGCCACGCGCCCTCCCTGATAGCAAGGTGTCTGAGTCACCGGGCTCTGCTGGTCTCGAGGGAGACAGCAACCTCCTGCCTGTGACAGCTTGTCCTCTGAGGCCAGTTAGCAGCACTTAGCGGCTTGGAGCTCAGAGACCTTGACCCGGGCTGAGGACAGTGTCTTGATCCTAGGAGACACAAAACATGGCGGGAAGGGGAACTTTAGAATTTCCCTTTCGTATTCCCGGCGACGTGGTATTTGACACAGTGAGTTCAAGACCAGCCCGGACCTGCACCTCGAGACCCTGACTCAACAAGAGCAAACAAAGGAGGCCGCATCAGAGGGAGGAAGGGCGGCCGCATGGACGCCAAGAAGGGGCACAGAGCAGCTGGGTGCGGTGCTCGTCCCGTTCTCACCAAAGCTGCTGTAAAGGAAACTGCAGTTGGGAGAGTGGCATGAAGACTAAGGAAAGATGAACTTTTCCTCACGTGGAAAAGTGGAGATCATTATGTGAAAAGAGCAGGCTGTTAAGTAATGCGCAAAATAATCTGATTCTTGGTCAAAACACAAAACTGCCCGGCGCGGTGTGCACACCTGTAATCCAGCACTCTTTGGAGGCTGAGGCAGGAGGATCCCTGGAAGTTTGAGGCCAGCCTGAACTACACAGGGAGACCCTGTAGCAAAAATCCACAAACAAAAGAAAACAAAAAAGGTAGCCATATGTGAAGGAGGGGAAAACCTTGAGAAGTGCCTTGGGCAGCATTGTCACCTGTGACCGTCATTGTGTGCTGACCCAATCCAGATGGGACAGGTCGCCTTCTCAAGGTGGCCTCGTGACGCAGCTGAGATGCAGAAACAGCTGGGTGTGGCGGGGGGTGTCAGAAATCCCACCAGTCGGGAGGCTGAGGCAGGAAGACCGAAGGTTGGAGCCCAGCCTGGCCAGCTTAGTGTCTTAGTGAGACCCCACTTCAAAATAAAAAACTTAGAGGGCAGGGGCTGTAGATGAGGGCAAAGGCCTGGTTCAGTCCTCAGTACTACCAGAAAGCAAAAAAGTATGCCATGTTTTCTGTTTTAGTAAAACCAGGAGGATTGGATTAGGGGGCTCGTGTGCCTTTCCCTTTATATACTTTAGACTGGAAACTTAGGCTTTAGGCCGGGCGTGGTGGCGCATGCCTGTAATCCTAGCACTCAGGAGGCTGAGGCAGGAGGATCATTTCAAGTTTGAGACCAGCCTGAGCTACAAAGTGAGCTCAAGGCCAGCCTGAACTGCGTAGCGAGACCCTGTCTCAAAAAGACAAAAAAAAAAGAAAGAAAGAAACTTAGGCTTTACAATGAGTAAGTCATAGTTAATGTTGTTTTTTAGATGAGAGCAGCCTCTGGCAGACCTGGTGTAAAGGGCCAGGTGTTTGGGACCTGTTTTCTATCACTGATCATCTGTGTGCCTAAGCGGAGAAAGGGCACAAAGGCGTGGGCGCGACAGTGTCCCCAGGACCGTCATGTGCTCGGAGCCTGAAGGGAGGAGCCCAGTTTGGCCCGGGTCTCAGTTTGCCGAGTGCTGTATCGGAGTATTTTATCGTATGCCCTAAACACAGCTCTCTTCCGGCAGAGGTGCACAGGCACTGCAGCTGCGGAGCCAAACAGAGACTCTTTGTTTCTCACTAGCGTCTGAGCCCTTGGCAGGAGGAGGTTTATTGACCTTTCATAATTAGTGTTTCGCACCTGAAAGTGCCCTGCATGCAAACCCGTTCTTTCTCCTGGCTCAGAATAATGATTAGCCTGAAACTTTTTCATAGGCTTTTATTTTTTAAGACAGGGTCTCACTGTGTAGCCCAGGCTGACCTTGAACTTGAGGTGATCCTCCTGCCTCAGCCTCCTGAATGCTGGGGTTGCAGGGGTGCGCCATCACGACGGGCACACGTCCACAGGCGTTTAACACAGGAACACGCGGCTCATCTGCCAGCCCCGAGCTCATGTGTTGTCTCTTCAGCCGCACGTTGGGAAGCTTCTGTGGATGCAGATAATTAAAAAGTGCTCACTGCAGATAAATCCTCCGTGCTGTGCCGTGGCGGCAGACTGCTTGCGGGCGGCTGAAATACCATCGGGACTGCTCATCACCGTGTAGATCCGAGGAGCACGCGGTTTGCTGGGGGGAGCACGGGGCTCTGCTTCCTGTCACCACTGTCACTGCCCTGCAGGAAGCCCATGTCCTCTCTGCAGTCTGTGCCCTCTTCCTGCCCCCCTGGCCCTCAGCCATGCCTGCGTCCTGCTTCTCCAGCTGCTGGTCTCTGACTCGGGGAGGCTGAAACACTGGAGGTGCATGCTCCTGTGATCTTGGGTCCGGGGTCCAGGGACCTGGCTCACGCCCCAGCCTGTTGGCCATGTTGAGGGGAATGGAGGAAACAGACAGACAGACGTAGAAGTGAGGTTACCTTAGAGAGAACAGCGACCAAAGGTTTAGATAAGATCCCGGAAGGGGGCGTGGTATGTATGGGTGAGAACAAAGGCCTGGGACGGAGCCAGCTGCGAAGGGAACACGTTCCAGAGCTTCCGGACTCACCCATGTTCAGAGACCAGAGAAGGAAGCTGGGCATGGTGGCGCATCCCTGTAATCCTAGCACTGGGGAGGCTGAGACAGGAGGATCTCTGTGAGTTAGAGGCCAGCCTAGGGTACATAGTGAGACTCTGTCTCAAAAAAAAAAAAAAACACAAAACAAAAAGCCCAAACAAACAAGTGAATAAATGGAAAGAAATTATCCATGTTGTGTTTACCAAAATTCTGTTTCTTTGTATTGCTGGATAACCTTCCATCATATGCACTGTGTACCTCAGTCCACGTGTCCTTTCACCTATTCATGGACACTGACATGATTTCAAAATTGAGGTTGTTGGGAGTAAAGCTTGTGAAACATTTTTGGAGAATTTTTTTTTGACCAGGAATCAAACTCAGGACCTTGTGCTTGCCAGGCAGGCTCTTGTGCCGCTGAGCTATATCCCCGGCCCTTGTAAAACATTCTTACACCAGACTTTCTGTGGGTTTAGGCTTTCATTAGGAGAGCAATTGCTAGGCATAGGGTAAAAGTTGTAATCACATAAGAAACTACCACACTTTCTAGGAGTGGTTGTAACCTTGTTCCTTTCCTCGCAGTGTGTGTGAGACCCATTACTGTGCGCCTGGCCCGATCAGTCTGTTCTATAGCACCTCGCTGTGATTTTAATTTAGAGTCCTCTGATAACTAATGCTGCCACATTCATCTTGCTGTGTGTTGACTACCTGTACATCTTTTGGGATGCATTGTCTTTAAATCTTTTGGTGATTGGACTTTGCGGTTATAATTCATTCTTTCTGTATTTTGGATATCAGTCTTTTGTCAGGTGTCTAAATTGTGGGTATCTTCTTTCAATCTGTGATTTGCCTTTTCATTTTCTCAGGGATGGCTTTGGAAGAGCAGAACTTTTCAGTGTAGATGAAGTCAATTAAGCAATTTTTAAAAAAGTGTTACAGGTTTTTAAAACGTTACAGGTTTTTATAGGTTGTCTTTTCCAAGAAAATTTTGCCAGCCCTCGGGATGTTAATATTTTCTGGTGGAAGTTCTTAGTTTTAGTTCTTATGCGTCTGTCAGCAATTCATACTGAGTTAATTTGTTGTTGTTGTTGTTGTTGAGAGAAAATCTTGTTGTTTAGCCCAGGCTGGCCTTGAAGTCACAGTGATTCTCCTGCCTCAGCCTCCCAAGTGCTGGGGTCACAAGGTGTGCACCACCACACCCAGCTTTTGAGTTAACTTTTATGTATGTCATGAGGTAAGGGTTGAAGTTCGTTTTTTTCTCTATACATGTGTTGAGTTGTCCCAGCACGACTTATTGCAAATACTTTTTCCTAGTGTTTCTAGTTCATTAATTCCCACTGTCCCTGAGCAACGTGATTTTCTTTGCAGTTTGCCCTCTGTGTCTAGTGCCGAAATGAATACGTATTTCAGGTTTAGTTTCATCTTCGGAAGTCAGGTGTTGGAAACAAATTCAACATCCGTGTTTTTAATAAGTAAAAGAATGTGCTGTTCTGGGACTCTTTTATTTGTTGATTATTTCATTTTGATAGAAGCAGTGACAGTGCCGGGGTGCTTTTGGCTGCAAAGAGCAGAAATCCCCTTTCGGTGCTAGCATGGTATAGATGAGAGGGAAAGCATTCTCGCTGAAAGGCTCAAAGGTGAAGTCAAGCTGGGTGTGCTGGTGCTCGCCTGTGACCCCAGCACCTGGGAAGCTGAAGCAGGAGGATTGCCGAGAGTTCAGAGTTATCCTGGGCCATGTAGTTAGCTCAAGGCCAGGCTGGACCACATAGTGAGACCCTGTCCACCGCCCCCCGCAAAAAAAATCTTCCCTTTTCACCAATGCAGCTCACTTTTGTTTTCCAGATACTGTTTCGTGTTCGCTCTGGGATACCTCACAGTATGCCAAATCACCAGGGTCTATATCTTTGATTATGGACAATATTCTGCAGATTTTTCAGGGTAAGATGAAAGCTGCGATTCAGTAGCTTGTTTATTCTGTTTTAACATTGGCTAAAACCCAAAATGCAGGCGAGTCAGAGTCCTGGCGAAAAGCTCTTCTTCCGTCTTAGTTCAGAACTTCTTCACGGGTTTAGATTTTTTTTTCTGTCTAGTAATTGGTCTTTTATAATAATGTATGTCACAAAAATAACCCATGCTTTTAAATTGCCTTATATAAGGTTTCAAAAAAATATTGCAATTAACGTTTCCCTATGACATTCTGGTATTAAGAGCATTTTCTAATTCTAGTAGAGATTTCAGAACTTTTTTATGGTTATTGGAAGCCAGCACACGAGCCATCATGCTTTCTGTGCTCCTTCTCTCTCCCTCCCCGCTGTCTCTGACACTGTCTCTATGTACATGGCTCTCTATCTCTCTTGTCTGTTTCTATCTGTGTGTCTCTGTCTTCTCCTCTCTCTGTCTCTGTCACTGTCTCTGTCTGTCTCTGTGTCTCTGTCTTTCTCTGTCTCTGTCTCTCTCTATCTCTGTCTCTCCCTGTCTATCTCTGTCTCTCTATCTCTGTCTGTGTCTGTGTCTCTGTCTCTCTCCAACACCGTCACTGTCTCCAGCCGTGGTGAGAGAGCAGCTGTCCCCTGCTTCTCCAGAGGGACTCGTTCCTCTTTGGAGCCGACGCCTCTGTCCTTTTGCCGCTGCCCTGTCCTGGCTGGCTCAGTGCAGATCCTCGAAACCGCCTGCTCTCCTCTCTGTGAAAGGAAGGGCGCCACCCTGCTGCTCAGAGTAGCACATGGCTTAAATCTCAGGTGTTGCTTTTTCTGAAACCGTCTTACTATTTTCAGCCTGAAGTTAACCTCGGGTAACAGGGAGCAGAGCAGCAGAACCCTGTCTGTCCACGGGCCGCTTAAATGTGTTCTGTCCAGAAAGCAGTGTCGCGAGCGGCACTGGCCTTGGAGGATGTTTTTTGTCGTTGTGGGTGTTTGAGACAAGGTCTGACCACGTAGTCCAGGCCGGCCTTGAGCTCATGGCAATCCTCCTGCCTCAGCCTCCTGGCTGTGTGCATCACGCCCGGTTCCCACCATTACCCCGCTCGAGCTCAGCAGACCTAAAGCTGAACTCTGGGTCCCCTTTGTGCGGCTCCCGCCTTCCTCCTCCTGGGCTACCTTGGGCCCAGACCTTGATCCGGTCTTGAGTCACTTCCCCAGTCCCCACCGAGCTGTGGCTGTCGCCTGCAGAGCCTCCCGGTCGTGGACATCCCTGTCCCCTCTGCCTCACTTCCTCATCCGCAGTTCGGCTCCTCCAGCTCTCTTCAGGTTCCCTGCGTAAACCGAGTCCCGTCTCCTGCAGAGGCCCGGCTCTCAGAGAAGCCCTCGGCACTGACCCCGAGACCTGGCCTGGCCCCCGGGTCCCTCTGCAGCCACACCAGGCTCCTCCCAGGCCCTGCCCAGGGCGCCACCCCGCTGG
Organism: Chinchilla lanigera; assembly: GCF_000276665.1. Classification (NCBI taxonomy): domain Eukaryota; kingdom Metazoa; phylum Chordata; class Mammalia; order Rodentia; family Chinchillidae; genus Chinchilla; species Chinchilla lanigera. The sequence continues at coordinate 758,354 of NW_004955487.1, forward strand.
CACCTGCTTCCTGCCTCTCTGCCCCTTGGTCTCACTTCTGTCACTGTGCCATGGTGGGTGACACTGAGCTGACGTCACCCACCTGGAATCTGTCTCCTCCAACGCTGCTGGGCCCCGTGGCACGGGGGACTTGTTCTTCATCGCGCTGTCCCTTCACCTGAGCAAGGGCGGGTGTAGGTGTGGGCGGGGCTGGGGTCAGTGGCCTCTTCCATGATCTCACGAGCAGCACTGAGCATCAGGCATCTGGGTTTGCCTGGCTTCCCCTGCTCCTGTTGTTTGTGTATAAAGAATACTTGGAGCCAGGCGTGGTGGTGCTCGCCTGTGATCCTAGCCGTCGGGAGGCTGAGGCAGGAGGATCACTGGGACTTTAGGCCAGATGGGTTACTCAGCAAGAGGCTGTCTTAAAAAACCAACAAGTAAAAACAGATGAGTATTTTCTCTTTTAGCCAAAACTGTCCCATTGGTTGCAGTACTGTTTTAGGTTTCCCTGTTTATTTTTATTTTGTTTTTTACTGGGAATCGCACTCATGGCCTCAGGCTTGCCAGGCAAGCACTTATGCCGCTGAGCTATATCCCCGGGAAGTTTCCCTGTTTAAAATCTGTACTTTTTGTCTTGCCACAGCCCAATGATGATCATTACTCAGAAGATCACGAGTTTGGCCTATGAAATCCACGATGGTAAGAATTCTGAAGTTAGTTTTTCTGTCCAAATAATCTCTCACTTTAGGTCACCCGCAGCTTTGTGCTCTGTGATGCTTGCGAAGAAAGGGAGGAACTTTTCCTCTTCTTCCTTTTTGCTACTGACAAGTAAAAGAATTCACTACCTCGCTTTGCAGAGAATGGGGGAAAAGACTGATGACCTTTAAAAAATCTCTGGAACTTGTCTAGAGCCTGGCATGGTGGTTCACACTTCTGATCCCAGCACTAGGAAGGCTGAGGCAGGAGGATCCCTATGAGTTCAAGGCAAACCTGAACTACATACCAAGACCCTGTCTCAAAAAAACAGACAAGAAAACCTCAGGAACTTACCCCCCTGGGGGAGTGTGCAGCCCCTGCCTGAGCCCCTGAGGATGCGGAGCACTCTTCCCGCCATGGCAGAATCCGTCCTCGGGGTGCATGTGCGGTGGGTACAGGTGGGGTCTTCTGCTCCTTCAGCTTCTGGTTGACCCTTCGCAAGCCCCAGGGTGACCGGTTGGAGGTCTCTTCCCGGGTGATCAGGTCCCTGCCGCGTCTCCCAGTTCGAGCGCTGTCCTGGGGCTGCGCTGTAGCCAGTCTCATTCTTCAAGACGCTGGGAAAGTGCACTGTGACCTTCAGGTGCTGAGACTGCCTGGAGCACAGGTACAGGATCAGAGACAGGACTCCGTCCGTAGGTCTGGATGCAGCTGCTCACCATGTAGAATCCACTCAGACTAAAGTCCAGCCGAATTTCACTTTGGGACCTGCTCTTCCCCGTGGAGCTAGGAAAGTCGTCTCTGTAGAACATTTCGAGTTCTGATTAGCCTTGGCAGTGTCTTTCAGAATTCCAGCCATTTAGTTTTTCAGAGAAGGTCTTTTTTGGTTTTTTGATCTTTAAGACAAGGTCTTGCTATGTGTTGCAGGCTGGCCTTGAACTCACTATGTAGCCCAGGCTGGCCTCAAGTTTGTGGCAGTTCTCCTGCCTCAGCCTCCAAAGTGCTAGGATCACAGGCATGTGCCACCATGCTTGGCTAATCAGGGAAACATTTTGGGCATGGTTTAAGACTTCTCATCTGGATCGAGAGCACCTGAGGCTGCCATGGCTCAGGATGGGTAACGGGACCCCCAACTGTGCTGGCCTTGTCTCGCTCTCAGCCTGTCTTGGGCGTGTGTAGCTTGCCTTCCTCTAGCAGCCTCAATGCGGTGCTTGTACCTGATAAGAGTGTCCTGTTTCCCCTCATATGCAAGGCTGCACTTTTGGTACTCGATTAAACTCCTAGCATCTTGTGGCCAGGCATGGTGGTACACACCTATAAATCCCAGCACTCAGGAGGCTGAGGCAGGAGGGACCTTGCCAAAACAATAACACCTCCCAAGGGCATCTTGTCATTAATCTAATTTTGGTCATTCTATTCATAAGTCCCCAGGTTTTTCACTGAGAGAGGGCTGGGCCTGTTGGGAATATAGGTTTTTTTTTGTGGAGAGGGCTTGAGGCAGGGTCTCATGGTGTAGTTAGCGCAGGCTGGCCCCAAACTAACTCATGGCAGTCCTGCTGCCTCAACCTCCCGAGTGCTGGGATTACAGGTGCACACCACCACACCTGGAAGTTGGGCATGTAGGTGTAACAGAAAATTGTCAAATGAAAACCTGTGGGGCTGGGGATATATAGCTCAGTGGCATAAGTGCTTGCCTGGCAAGGGCTAGGTTGTGAGTTCGATTCCTGGTACCAAAAAAAAAAAAAAAAAAAAAGAAAAGAAAACCTGTGCTGTCTGTTGCTTGGGCCATTGCAGTTCTGAAACGGCCCAGCCTGTGTGATCAGCTTGGAGCTGGTGTAGGAAGCACCCTGTACGCAGCACTGAGCCATCCCTCCTGAAGGGAGGAGCCAGCATTTTATATGTAGCAAAGCTCGCAAGCAGAAGGCGCAAGAGAAACAGTAACAACAGAGGGAGGAGAAGAATGGGAGCTGTATTTGAGCTCAGCGCCCTTGGTGGGAAGCGCAGGCAACGCTGTATCTGTCCCTCTGCTTCCAAGTGGGGTTTTTGTTTCCTTCTGATCATAGAAAGCGGATACATGCTCACTACCTGTGCTGGAAAAGTGCAAAGAAGGGGTGAAGGTGCTCTGTGTCCCTCCCTGACTTTCTCTGGGTGTCTGAATATCTCCTGCCCTCCAGTGAGCTGGGCAGTGATCCCCTGTCCCTCACTGCTGGGCACCCGGTTTGCTTTTCATTGTGTGTAAGGCTGTGATGATCCCCATCCCAGAATTTGGATCACGCCGTCACTTCTGGCCAAGGGTTGGGCTGAGGCTAGGTCTGTTGCACAGGTTTATAAAGAAGATTATACGAACTCCTCTTAGTGCTTCATTGATTTGCTTATTTATATTCTTTCTCTCCTCTAGAATGTAAGTGCCAAAAAGCAGGGAATTTATTTTTCCTCAATCCCAAGAACAGTTCCTGGGGATAATGTTTTGTTTTGTTTTGTTGTGTGTTGAGACAGGATCTTGCTGTTGAACTCACTGTTCAACCAGGGTACCTTTGAATTGATAGTGACCCTCCTGCCTCAGCCTCCCAAGTGCTGGGATTACAGGGTTGCACCACCATGCCTGGCTCCTGGGGACGTTTTGAGGCAATAATGTTTTTCTTCTCTGTTTGTGTGTATATATAAAATACAGAAAAGTGTGTCTATTCCACAAGCGAGACAGTGCTATATGAACGAGGCCTTTTAAAGTTATATATCTTATCCTTTGATACAGATTTCTTAATAACTAATGTTTTCATTGTTAATCATGAAAGTAGTATTTGTATGTTAGTTGGATACTTATATTTCTTCTCTGATTTTTAGTGTTTCTGTTTTTGTCTCTCAGTGTCTTGTTGTTGTTGCTTTTCTTTGAGACATGGTCTTGCTGCAGAGCCCAGGCTGACCTTCAACTTGCTATGGAGCCCAGGCTGACCTCGAACTCAGCCACCTTCCTGCCTCAGCCTTTCAAGTGCTGAAATCATAGGCGTGTACCACCATCACCATTTCTCAATGTTCTTAAAATTGCATTAGTTTTGATTTGGGGGGTATTCATATTTTTATTTGCTGCAAATATTTTTTGAGTATGCTCTTTGCTTCTTAATTTAGTTGCCCTTGCACTGTAGGGTTGGATTTAGGGTGTGTTTTGAAAAGCATCAAAGAAGGCCTGCATGCGTCCAGGCATCACCTCCTCTCAGGGAGGGGGCCGTGTGGCTGGAGACAATGCATTTGTGTTTAGGTTCTACTCCCCAGAGTCATGGAGAAAGAAGGCCATCAGCCCTTGCTTTGTGCTGAACTTCTCACCCATAGTACTGGTGTTTAGTCATTGAAAGTGCCCAATAATAAAAAATTCATGATAGCTCTTTTTGAAAAGTCACAGCATTTACTGTTTTTTCTTCTTTTTTTTTTTTTTTTTTTTTTTTTTTTTTGTCTTTTTGAGACAAGGTCTCGCTATGCCGTTCAGGCTGGCCTTGAGCTCACTGCATTTGCTGTTAAGGAAAATAAATTTCTGAATTTAAAAAGCCTACTAGCAGCCAGGCTTGTTGGTGTACACCTGTAACCTGAACACTGAGAGGCTGAGGCAGGAGGACTGCAAACTGGAGCCCAGTCTGGGGAACTTTGCAAAAAGTGAGGAAAAAATAAGATAAAAAAAAACACAAGAAAATGTGGGTATAATGGTAAAAGATAAATAATAAAATGCAAGAAGATGTGGGGATGTAGCTTAGTGTGAAGGCCCCGGGTTCAGTCCCCAGTGCTGTGAATGGGGAAGATTCGCGTTCTCCTAGCAGTCACAGTTGATCAAAGCCCCTGATCTTCATTACAGGAATGTTCCGAAAGGATGAAGACCTGACTCCATCCCAGCGAGGGCTTGCCGTGAGGTAGGGGATGCTCTCTGGGGTCCTGCCGTCTCCCCTACCCTCTCTGTCCAGGACCCACATCGCCTGCATAGCTAAGTCCTCCCAGGATGCTTAGCTGGAGAGCTTCGGGCATTCTTCCTCTGTACCCCTCTCTTCCACCAAATCCTTTTTAGTTTTCTGTGACCGACCGTCACTATATGTGGCCCAGGTGGGCCATGTACTCATGGTGACCCTCCTGTCTCAGCCTCCCGAGTGCCGGGATTCCAGACATCAGGGGTGTGCCACCATGCCTTTGCCACCTAATCTTGCTGTACGGGGCTGGGCATCTTTTGTGGGGCCACCAGAATCTTGCCTGGGTGCTTGGACATAGGGCGCCCCCCTGTGGGCCACTGGGCTACCTGTCAGAGTTCTAACTCTGAGACCTGGATTTCCTTGAAGATAGGACCAGTAGCATGTCTGCTGGATAGAAATGACAGCAGTCACAACCCCAGGTATAGACCCCACCTGTGACAGCTGTTGGACAGCACAAAATCATTAATGTAGCACAAGGATGCCCTGTTCAGAAATACCAGAGGACCAGTCAGATACTGCTTATTACTTGAGGAATCCCTTCTGAGACAGGCTTCCCTCCATTTATTATGTGTCTGAAGGGAGGGCAAAGGGATGGCTTAATTTCGGTCTCAATCTAATAATATTAGAGATCAAATACTCATTACACTTAAAGAAACATGTCCCTCAACTATCTTGTTTCTAAATACAGAATTGGTAGACACACAGCTGTTAGAAGGAGGTGACCCCATGACAAGTAGTTAGACCTTTGATCCCAGCTAGCAGGTCTTGGGAATTTCTTAGATTTTCCCTGTCTTTGAAAACACTTTTATTTGTGAGTCGGGCCTGGTGGCACCCTCCTGTAGTCTTAGCAGTTGGGAGGCTGAGGCAGGAGGATCACTGCCAGTTCGAGACCAGCCTGAGCTACATAGTGAGTTCCAGGCCAGCCTGAACTACGTATTGAGATGCTGTTTCAAAAAGCCAAATCAAAAGAATGATGTCTTGTCCTTGCAAACTTTGATACATGGTTTGACTCGGTAAGATGGGGCCCTGCGGTGTAACCTGACCTTGTTTCTAGTCTGGAAATAATTGGCGTTCAGAGCGGAGGACAAGGGCCCCATTGTCCCATCCGGATTGTCCCCGGGTGCCAAGCAGTGCTAAGGAGGAGGAAACCTGCCAGCAACATTGTCTCTCTCGTCAGCGAGTCTAAAAGGGACATAATTGAGACCCAAGACGCTTACATGTAGGAAAATAACTCTGGAAAACTTAGAAAACTTCTGGCTCAGCTTTACATAGATAGTGGCAGAGGGCAGGGTGCCCGGGGCTGTTCTTTTGGTTATTTTAAAATCAGATTAATGGCCAATAATATGTGGTGTTCTCAGCCTGTCTACCCACAGCGTGTTTTCACGGAGAGTGGCACGTGGCCAGAGGGGAGGATGGGATGGTGCCCTGCTCGCTGTCCCCGGGAGGGACAGTGGGCAGTAGACAGGGGTGGTAGACTTGATTAAAGGAGCTCCCCACCATCTGTATGGTGACCTGTGTGGTCCACATGGTCTTCTATGTTGATTGTCCATTTCTACCTGTTTGCTGCATGCTTGGTAAACTTGTGATACCGTTGTTGTCTGGACAGACCTCAAGACAGAGATCAAAAAACTTTTCAGCCAGGCGTGGTGGCACAGGCCTGTGATCCCTGCACTCGGGAAGCTGAGGCAAGAGGATCTCGAGTTCAAGGCTAGCCTGGGTTACATAGCAAGTTAAGGCCAGCCTCGGTGACGTAGCGAAATTCTATTGCAAAACTACAAGAAGAGGGCCGGGGATACAGCTCAGTGGCATAAGCACCTGCCTGGCAAGTGCAAGGTCCTGAGTTCAATTCCCGGTACCTAAAAAAAGCTACAAGAAGAAGCCTTACTGTCGTTTTCCGTCTCATTCAGAATAAAACATGCGGTTCCTACCGTGGCTCCTAATGGAGTGCCACCCGATTCCCCTGAGCCCTGCCGCTGGGCACCCTCTGCGCGACCCTCCTGGCCCTGCCTGAGTCCTGGTTGCCAGTAGCCACCCAGCCTGTGGTTTCCACCCATTCCCAGACCGAGCAGTGAGGCCTCCCCTGGCTCCCTCCCACAGGAGAACACCCTTGTCTCTGGGCGCAGCATCTCGGGAAACTGTCAGTGCATAGTGCGGGTCTCACTGTACGAGCTCCCTGTGTGAGCTCGGGTGCAGAATTTCCCTTCCCTTTGTCCACGGCTGTGTGTACCGGCCCTGGCACTTGCCAGGCACGTGGTTGGTTAGTGGGTACAACTTAATTTCTTTTGGGGGAGCAGTACTGGGGACTAACCCAGGGCTTTCACACTGAGCTACATCTCCAGCCCCTCCCCTTTTTTCATTTTCTATTATTATTATTTTTATTTATTTATTTATTTTTGTTTTTTGAGACAGGGTCTCACTATGCAGTTCAGGCTGGCCTTTGAGCTCACTTTATAGGCCAGGCTGGTCTCAAACTCACGAAGATCCTCCAGCCTCATCATTTTCTATTTTTGAGATAGGGTCTTGCTGAGTTACTCAGGCTGGATTTGAACTTGGGATCCTCCTGCCTCAGCCTCCTGGAGTGCTGGGATCCCAGATGTGCGCTACCGTGCCCGCTGGTCCCGTGTGCTGAGTTGTGGTTTTTCCATTGCAGGCGTATGCCCAGCCTCCTGGAGTATGTGAGCTACACTTGCAACTTCATGGGCATCCTGGCAGGCCCGCTGTGCTCCTACAAAGACTACATCACGTTCATCGAGGGTCGTGCATACTACAGGGCACAGCCGAGTCACAACGGGAAAGAAGTGGCTCAGGGGGAGCGAGTGGACCCGTCTCCAAAGGTGCGCATGCACGTCCCCCAGCCTTCCTGGCCTGCGCACTGTTGTAGCCTCTGTCTCTCTTGGCCATATAGTCATGTTTCATACGTTGGGTTTCCCCAGCTGTGTCTTTCTGAAGGTGCTTCAAGATACCTGCTGTTTAACAGTGGCTCTCCCACTGCTGCTTACTAACAATGCAACTGTGATTAAAGAGCAACTGTGATTAAAGAGCTTGGTACACGCCGGGAATCCCAGCTCTCAGGGAGGCTGAGGCAGGAGGATCACAAGATGAATCCCAACCTGGGCAATTTAGTGATGAGAGCCTGCTTCAAAATAAAAAATGAGAAAAGGGCTGGGGATGTATAGCTCAGTGCAAATGCCCAGGGTTCAGTCCCCAGTACTTTGAAGAAAGGGGAGTATTTAGAAACCATCAGTTCCTTAAAGAAAATAATGGTGTGTAGTATGGGATATCATGCAGCCCCTCCAAGCAAGCCCGAGCAAGCCAGCTGCCCGGGCTTTTCTCTTGCCTGTGCTGTGCATTTGGCTTGGAGCACCAGAATGCCGAGGGCACTGTGGGTCCTGAGTTTTACTTACTTATTTTTGACCAGGGGGTCATAAAAAATGCACTGAAGGGATTCCCCTCTGTTAACTTCCTGAAAGAGTTACAGACTATTGCAGTGATCCACGCATCCCCATGTTCCTAGCAGCATAACTCATAATAGCTGCATCTTGGAAGTGGCCCATAAGTCTGTCAACAGGTACAAAGCAAGTGTAACATTTATATACCATGGAGTACTACTCTACCATAAAAAAGGGTAAACATGAGTCATCTGTAGGAAAATGGATACACCTTGAAAGGTTATAAATCAGACACACAAGCTTGAATGTCACGTGGTTCCTCTTATATGAGAAGCCCAAAGAATAAATAAAGAGTAAAGGGTAGATAGTACGAAGTGGGGAGGTGGATCTTTCCCAGAGTGAGGGGGACCAAGAGATGGAGGGAGGCGTGGGAGGAGGGAGGGGGTCCAGAGAGGGATCACAGCGTGCTAAGTCTGTGCACCAGCTCTGCACACGGCGCAGACGCTCCTCACTGCAAACGTGGCTCATACAGTGAAAACCCGAACGTCCCCGGCAGAGGGCGCAAGGCTGATGCTGACCGCGCCCTCCTCCCTCGCAGGCGGCGGTGACGCAGAAGCTGCTCGTGTGTGTGCTGTCCCTGCTGGTGCACCTGACCGTCTGCAGCGCGCTGCCTGTGGGCTACAACATCGACGAGCAGTTCCGGGCCACGGCCTCCTGGCCGACCAGGGTGGCCTACCTGTACGTCTCTCTGCTGGCTGCCCGGCCCAAGTACTACTTTGCCTGGACCTTAGGTAAGTGCAGGACTTCTGTGCTGTGTTGCGGAGCATCTCACCTTCGAAACAGCTGTGAAAGTGCCCCTGTTTGAATTGTTGCTGTTAATTTTTTGTGATGAGGACTCCCTGTGTTGGCCCGGCTGAATTCCTGGGCTCCAGGGATTCTCCTGTTTCAGCCTCCCCAGTAGCTGGCGCTGCAGGCCAGCACCACCACCCTCTGGCTCATGAGCGCCCTCTGGAGACCATCTATGTAGCTCAGTGTGTAAGAATAATCCTCAGTGGATCAAAGCCTATTTTATTATTCTGTGGTAAGAATAAATGAATGAGTTGGGCATGGTGGTGTAAGCCTCTAATTCTACCACTTGGAAGGCTGAGGCAGGAAGATTGCTATGAGTTCAAGGCCAGCCTGGGCTCCATAAGGAGTTGACAGCTGCCAAATTTGAATTTGCCTCTGTGTACCAAGGGGCACGGCAGAGCTCAGCCAGGATGCAGCTGCCTGAGCGACAGATCGGGCTGCACCCACCGGAGAACTTGGGGGATGGGGATGTGAAGGTTGGCTTCCGGTTTGATTTCCACGGGTGGCACTCCCTGGGTTGGCCCTCTTAGGATCTCAGCAGGTGGTTAGGGGACTGCAGGAGGCCAGCAAGGATGGCAAGAATGAAGGTTTGAGGGAGTCGGTGACCATGGCAACCGTAGGGAGGGGTGTGGCCATTAGTAATAGATTTTACTTAGAATTCTATTAAATAAGAACATTGCTATGTGGATCAACGGACCTGGGAGACTCGTAGTCATTGGCCCATGGCTTCTGACTGGTTTGTCACACAGAGGGACAGATCTCATTTGTTTATTCCTTTTTCCCTAAGGTCTAATTATTTTTAAATCCCATTTGATGAGTAAAACACACTAACAAAGAGTAAAATGATCTAAAGATGTTTATTATTTTGATGGATTTGGGGTTCTTCATTCTTTTGTCCTGGAACAAATGGCATAAACCATAGTGCTTTTCCAGTTGGTTGGGAAAGGGCCGATTTCAGGCAAAAACTTCCTTTGCAGCTTCATCCATTAGGTGTGCAAAGCAAAGATGCCTAATTACGCCCAGTGCTGCAGAAGGTCAGGAAACAAACTCTGGAGCCTTGTGTAGACTGCGTTCTGGGGATATCGAGGAAAGAAAGAAAGAGCAAAAACGTGTGCCTCCTCCATATGTTCTTATTTAAAACAAAGGTCAAATGTGAGACTGCCTTAGTCCCTTTGCTCATCACTGATGCCTGCAAATTAAAGGAGGAGAGGTTTATTTGGGCTCACATTTCAGTCCATGCTTGGAGGGAGAAGGGCCTGGTGGAAGAGAGCTGCTCAGAGCATGGTGCACAGGAAGCAGAAAGGAAGGGAGTAGATGAATCTTTCCAGGTCACGCCCCCAGGTCTGCCTCTTCCGGCCAGGCCCCTCCTTCTCATGGCAGATCAATGCTAAGCTCCAGTCATCCAGTCACCTCCCAGAAGCCCTGCTCTATACAAGCTAGGCCTTGGGGGACACCCAGACCTAAGCCAGGACGGACGAGAGGTGCAAAGGACAGCATATCAGATAGTGTGCATCTTCTGCGGGAAGACAGCAGATGGTACAGAAGTTCTTAGTCTTTTTTTTTTTCCTTTCTTTCTCTTTGCCACAGCGGATGCTATTAATAATGCCGCAGGCTTTGGTTTCAGAGGATACGATGGGAACGGGGTGGCTCGCTGGGACCTCATCTCCAACCTGAGGATTCGGCAGATAGAGGTTAGTGAGTCACTAGGGAGTCCTGGCTGTCCTCCTCCCGATGCCTGTCCTTGGGATCAGGGCTGTCACTAATGACGGTTGTTACTGGTGATCGTGGCCTTGTGACCCTGACGGCCAGGGTCCAGTGAGTGCCACAGGGACTGTCCTGGCTCTGTGGAGCGTGGGCCTTGTGAGCAGGAAGGGGGATCGTGATCTGCGAGGTGTGGGCCTGTGCGGTTTAAAAGCCCCGACTGGGCCTAGCATAGGGGCTCCAGAGAGCAGGTCCGAGTGACGCAACCTGGAGATGTGGGTAGGAGGAGCACGGGCGGCGGGGGGTGGTGGGCACAGTTTTTAGTGCTTTTCTAGGCCTGGTAAAAATGACAGGCTGCGGAACCAGGAGGTCCCTGGGATGACAGGCTGCTTGGGCGGTCCCTTGTGTAAGGACGGGCCCAGGTGGGAGCCACAGCCGAGGGTACAGGTAGAGACCTGCTTTTCCTGATGAGGCCGGAGCCAGGTGGCACCCAGAATCCAAGTCACCAGGGACCTGAGGGGTGACGGCGGAGGAGCTGTGCCTCCGGGCAGCCGGTGGCAGAGCTTAGAGACGATGCTGGGGACACACTGGTCCCCAGTGGGAGGGATGCTCACTACGGGGCTTTGTGGTTTCTAGCAGGACTTTCCTGTTGCTGTCTCCTGACAGCTTTGTGGATGTCACCACACCAAAGAAAGTGGCGATGGTTATTTACCTTCCCCTGTCCCAACAGGAAAAAAACTCCCTTATGGAAGGATGTTACGGTATCACAAAAACAGTGTCAGAAAGACAGAAGTGAACCTGGCTTGGTGGTATTGTCGTCCCAGCACTCAGGAGGCAAAGGCAGGAGGACTACCCATAGTTTGAGGCCATCCTGGGCTACACATTGAGACCCTATCTCAAAAAAGAAAAGAGAGAAAAGAAACAAATTATTAAACTATCATTGTGAAGTAATTTTTTAAAAATGTGCATGAGTCCCCATTTGCAGTGCATGACGCTCAGCTGGCGCATGTACATATCACACGGTGATTCTTTCTACCTCCCCGCCCCTCGCCTTCCTCCAGCTCTTGGTCCCCTTCCCATTTGTAAAAGATTTCTCTCCCTGTTTCTATCTTTAACTTTGCTTTCATTTATTTATACTTCGGGTTGCTCGTCTGAGATGAAGTTTTCATTTCTGGCACCATAAAACGCTATGAATTCTACTAAAGTTCTCTTATTCTGTTTGCCAAAGAGGAAGAGTGCTTTGTTTTTCAGATGTCGACCAGTTTCAAGATGTTCCTGGATAACTGGAACATCCAGACAGCACTGTGGCTCAAAAGGTGTGTCCCCCCGGCTGAATGTCACTGCCATCACATGCTCAACAACGCTGTGGGCAGTGTGTGGTGGGATGGCTTGGGTGTCCCCAGGAGATGTGGCGAAGCCACCCTGCAAGGCCTGTCACAACTGAACTCTCTGGGTTGAGTCCTGAGTGTCCCTGATGCTGTCCCCTCGGCCTCCTTCAGGCCTCTGCCAGTGTCTCCCACTGGTGTCCTCTCCTCCGCTAGAGATTTGGATGTAGCTGGGTGTCGTGGCACATGCCAGCACTCAGGAAGCTGAGGCAGGAAGATCAATGCAAGTTCAAAGTCTAACCTGGACTTGGTAGTAACACCTTGTGTCAAAGAAAAAGTTCTCAGTGTTTTTAAAGGAAGTATTGAAATAATGTAGACTATAATCCTAACCTTAAGATTCATTAAAATTTATTTCTGTAAACTGTATAGACTCTCGAACCCTAGGAATAATCGTTTTGATGATTTTGTGTACCAGGGAAAAATGGGAGGCTGGGCATGGTGGCGCACACCTGTAATTCCCAGCACATGGGAGGCTGAGGCAGGAGAATCACTGCAAGTTCAAGACTAGCCTAGGCTACAAAGTGAGCTCAAGGCTAGTCTGAATTGCATCATGAGACCCCGTCTCAAAAAGACAAAAAAAAGCGGGGGCGATTCAATTTCCATCCCTGAACCATATGACCCTTAACTGCAGGATGGCAGCCAGGGTTGTCCCCTGTGCTACGTGGCGTTTGCTCCTTTGGCCACCCCACCCCACTCCTACCAAGGGAGAGAGTGATCAGGGGTGGGTGAGCCCGCCACTCACTTGGATTCTGTCTTCCCCTCCTCAGGGTGTGTTATGAGCGAGCCACCTTCATCCCGACTGTGCAGACCTTCTTCCTGTCGGCCATCTGGCATGGCGTGTACCCCGGCTACTACCTGACGTTCCTCACGGGCGTGCTCATGACTGTCGCCGCCCGGGCTGTGAGTGTGGGAGCCGCGCCTGTTCCTCAGCACTTTTGGGTCTCTTGTACCAAGTGGATGTTGGCTGGGGCCATGTGCCTGCCCCCGGCCCCGAGTCCCCGAAGCAGCTCACTGTTCATGTTCCTGGCATGTAGAGGCACTTGCAAAATGTCACCTGTTTTAGCATGGCACACGCTTGCTGTTTCAGCACTCAGGAAGCTGAGGCAGGAGGATTGCTGCAAGTCTGAGGCCATCCTAGGCTATATAGTGAGACCCTGTCTCAACAGACAAACGAAAAACACAAAACTACAGAAAAGTTGCAATAAGCTCTTTAGGCCCTGTCCCCACATCTACCAGCTCACATCTTATTCTACCCATTGCAAGTGCGCGCGCACACACACACACACACACACACACGCATGTGCAAGCCTTTCCTGCACTGTAGACCCTACCAGCTGTGTATGAGCATTGTCCATCTGCACCCCGAATTGCTGAGGTCACCGTGGTGACTTCACGAGGTTCATTTCGAGACAGTGAGTCTTCTCTGTTCTGGGTTTCAGATGAGAAGTAACTTCAGACATTACTTCACGGAGCCTCCGCAGCTGAAGTTCTGTTACGACGTCCTCACGTGGACGGTGACGCAGATCGCAATAAGCTACACCGTTGTGCCCTTCGTGCTCCTGTCTATAAAGCCGTCCCTCACCTTCTACAGGTCAGCGTTTCTCTTCGGATTCATCAGTGGGAAGAATGGTAGTATTTTTTCTTGAGATAGGGTCTAGCTATGTAGTCCAGGCTGGCCTTGAACTCATTGCATAACCCAGGATGGCTTCCAGCCGGTAGTGATCCTCCTGCTTCAGCCTCCGAGTGCTGGGGTGACAGATGTGTACCACCACACCTAGCTGCATAGTATTTTTGAAGGAAAGTCCAAAATTGGAAAGAAAAATAGTACTATGGCCTCATATGCATTATACTGTCTTATCCTAAACCAAGCAGTTCTGTTTCCTCATAGATTGACTCTGCTTACCCGGCCCACATCTGAGCTGTGGTTTAGACAGGCACTGCTGCTAACCTCTGGCTCTCAGGAAGCGTTAGCTAGAAGCCTAATAATTGTCCAGAGCCACTGAGGCGGACAAGGAATTCTTTACAAAAAATGATGTTAATAAGCACTTTCTTGTTTATGTCCTCTGTAGCTATGGCCCTGTGACCTTACAGAAGACTGTAACACTTTAGTCTCCAGCTTACCAGCAGCTGGTGTAAACAGTGGCTTATAAATAACCCCAGCTGCCAGGCTTGGTGAACATGCTGGAACCCCAGCACTGAGGAGGCTGAGGCAGGAGGATCACTGAGAGTTCAAGGCCAGCCTGGGCTACATAATGAGTTCTAGGCCAGCCTGAATTGCATAGCAATACCTTGTCTCAAAAAAAGAACCCCAAATTAAAAATAAACAAATACCCTTACTAAACTCTGGAGTTCTACTTCCTGAGGGGAAAGATAGAAGAATAATTAGTGAATAAATACTCCCCAAGCGGGCCTGTGGTGTGTGGACACGTGCATTATGGACTCCTACTTATTATCAGAATTTGATAAACTCACCCGGGGCTGGGGATTTAGCTCAGCGGCAAAAGCGCCTGCCTGGCAAGCGCAAGGTCGTGAGTTCGGTTCCCGGTACCGGAGAAAAACCAAAAAAAAAAAAAAAAAAATAAACTCACCCAGGTGTGGTGGAGCACGCCTGGAATCCCAGCAATTGGGAGGCTGAGGCAGGAGGATCACCACAAGTTCCAGTGAGACTGTCTCAACAAAGAAAATTAAGAAACGGTTTTCCTTTTTTCTTTCAGCTCCTGGTATTACTGCCTTCACATTTGTGGAATCTTAGTTTTATTATTGTTGCCAGTGAAAAAAACCCGGAGTGGAGAGACTGCACACAAAAACCTCCAGACCTCACCTTCCCAAAAGTCCAACGAAAGAGACAGTTCTTTAGGGCAGAACAGCTTCTCCACGACGAACAGCATTAGCAGTCAGAACCAGGAGGTGGGCTTCAGACACTGGTCGCCCCAGCCGTGACACTTTGGTGGCGTAGCTCGGTCTCCACCGTGCAGGGCTCAGGTCGCCCGCAGACTGGCGGGGAAGGGGCAGCATGGAGGGCACGGCCAGCGCCGAGGGAAGCAGCTCTGCAGCCGTCCCTGGCCACGCCGTACTCGGAGTGTCCCATCCTCAGTGGGCACCAGTGACCCTCCCCGCTGCGCCCCCGAGGCCGAATGCATGCTGCGCATCCCGAGTGCGAAGCAGCAGAGATGGAATCGTGCCAGTCGGTGATTGCGACGGATTCACTTTTCCAAATGAATGTCTTGCCTTAAACCCTCTATCTCTGAAAATATTGTTCCTCGGTGGTCTTTTCAGGTGGAACGGTGTGAGAAGCCTGTTTCAGTATTCCATGTCGTATGCTGTAAAGGGATTTAGGAAGAATTTGAAATGGGATATTTAAGGTTGTGGAGACTTTTTTAAAAACGCAATAAACATCTCAGTATTTGAAGGGTTTTCTTAACGTATCTCCTGGCTGAAATTCATGAGCCAGGCGTGGTGACACACGCCTCTCATCCCAACACACTGGAGGCTGAGGCAGGAGGATCTCGGAGTGTGAGGCCAGGCTGGGATACATAGAGTTCAAGGCCAGCCTGGACTGCCTATGGAGAACCTGTCTCAAAAAAACAGAACCAAAAATAAAGTGAAATTCATAGTGAGACTGTCTGCTGTTCGGGTTGCCAAATTATAGGTAGCTGGTTTCGCTGGAGAGCTTAATTACCTTGTGGCAGTGAGAGAGCCCTACCAGGAAGAATTTTAAGCATAATTAAAGGTTGGTAATGTGATATTTTAAGCTTATTTTCTTTAAAAAAAAAAAAAAAAAAAAGATAAGGCCGGCCAACCTGCAGCAAGAGGCAGGACGTGCTCCCTTTCTGCATCAGAGAGCTGTGTGAGGCGTAAGAGTTTAAGAACCGGGTGTACTGTGGACCTTTGAATGAAATTTATCAGGCATAAGTTATATAAAATTCAGACAGGTATGATGTACACCTATAATCCCAGTACTCGGGAGGCTGAGGCAGGAGGATTACCATGAGTTCAAGACCAGCCCAAGCTACATAGTGGATTCAAGGCCAGAATGGACTACACAGTGTCTCAAAAAAACACAAAAAAGGTGAGATAGAATTCAAAGAGATCAGGAAACAGCGGTAGCTGGCCGGCAGGTTTTAAAGCAATGCCTGGTAATGCGGGTTACTCCCTGGCTAATCCCTTTCTTATTCTTGTCATTTTGATTCCTATGTGGGGACCGTAGGAGATTTGTAGGGAAATGAAAACTGAAGGGCGAGTCTGAGAGGCATTTTGGAGAGTCGCAGAGCGTGCAGGCTCTGCCTTCTCACACGGAAACGTTGCTGTGAACTCCTGATCCGGTGAGCCGCAGATGTGCAGGAGAACCAGGCTGGCGTGGGGCGCCGGCTTCACCGCAGTGAGCACTGGGGCCATGAGGTCCTGGGGCTGTGGCAGTGGACGGCAAAACAGCGAGCTTGGGGCGGGACTCAGGACATGGGCGGGGAGCATCTCTGTGCTTTGTCCTTTGACAAAGACGTCTCTGTCTTTTGACCAATCTTTTGTAGATTTTTCTGCCTTAAAATTTTTAATGAAATGCAAACCATCCATCTATGGATCACTAATAAACCTGTACATGAAGTTAAGGACAGAACACTCTGGCTGAGGCTGTGGAGTATTTCATTTAAGGAAGAAGGGGCAAAATGACAACGGATTGTTTTAGAACTTTAGAAGTACCCTTGCCTTTTCTTCCTTCCTTTGATTTTTTCCTTTTCTCTCTCTTTCTCTCTCTTTTTCTCTCTCTCCCTGTCCCTCTCCCTCCCTCCCTCTCTCTCTTTCTCTCTCTCTTTTTCTTTTTCGAACTCACTATGTCCCCCAGGCTGGCCTAGAACTGACAGCAGTCCAGCCTGCCTCAGCCTCCTGGGTACTCGGAGTGCAGAATAGGATTCAGTGTGTATTTATATTATTTTTTCACTCTTCAGACATATTGAAAACACTCAGACAGTATCAGTGAATATTATATTTATATTGGTTCCTTATTTTTATTTTTTTTTTTTGAGACAGGGTCACTTAAATTACCCAGGCTGGGCTTAAACTTGCGGCCCTCCCGCCTCAGCCTCCCACTTGGAGGAAACTGTGAGGGAAGAGGAGGCACAAATGGCTGGGGAGCCCCAGCTTTCCCGGCTCTTATCTTGCCAGTTCCCTCCCTTAGAGAAAGGACGTGCAGGAGTAGAGGGTGGATTTACTAAGAACTGCATTTCCGCCCCCGGTGCAGTTCAGAGCAGAGGAAGTTGTCATGGCAACAGGAAATCCTCTTAATCCATTAAATCAGAAGGGTGATAATGTGCCATTTCTACTGTCTCCAGTCCTTAAAATGTCTCTTTATATCATAGAGAAATAGACTCTCCTGGGGGGGAAAAGCATATTTTCCTTTTGCTTTCTGTGCCTTTTTGGTTTCTTTGCTATGTAAAATTAGAGAAGATGTGCTATGAAAGATAAATTTCTAGCCAGGAGGCGTGGTGGTGCATGCTAGTCAGGAGGCCGAGGCAGGAAGATCACCCCAAGTTCAAAGCCAGCCTGGGCTCCATAGTAAGACCCTGTCTCAAAAAACTTCTATAAATTTCTGACTTTACTGAACAGGGTTTACCACTATAAAACTTCTCAGAATTTGCTGTGTTCTAAGAAGTTGGTTAACCTTTATTTTAAACTACAGAAGATAACTCCTTTAGAATGTTGTCATGAAAATAGTTACACAGGCTATACTCTAATTTGAAGAATAAACTTTAAGGACAAAATAATGTTCCTTATTTAAAATTTATAGCTTATAAATATTTGTATATTCACAAACAAATTTGGACATTTATATTTAGTCTTGTTTATTCATAATTCTTAGATAATTGCTTTTAAGAGATTCTTTCTTTCTTTCTTTCTTTCTTTCTTTCTTTCTTTCATTCTTTCATTCTTTCAAGACAGGATCTTACTGTGTAGCCTAGGCTGGCCTCAATTCACAATGATCCTCCTGCCTCAGCCTCCTGAGTGCTAGGATCACAGACATGAGCCACCACGCCCAGCTAAGAGTTCTAGTTGTAATTGAAAGGAAAGTTACATGAGAATTCTTGTTTCCACACGGGGGCCTGTTGCTGTGTCTGCTAAGAACTCATCTAAACTCCACAGTATTATTAGGGGGGTTTATTTAGGCATTTAGAGTCCATCCTGGATGATATTTAAGTTAGGTGCAGAATTCAAAGTAACACTGTGAATGCAATCTCCACGGCCCTGTAGGGCCTCACACAGCTGTTGCTCTGGACCTAGGGGCGCTGGTGAATGGCTGCTCCGGTGTATACATCTCGCTGATGCTGAATCTCTGGTTCCTGTTGTACTTATAAGTGGGTTTCCGTCAATCCAGGCTCTCCATGATGCGGGGAAAGACTGCATTTTCTTTTGTTTGGTTTTTTTGAGACAGGGGCTCACTGTGTAGTTAATCCCAGCCTTGAACTATGTAACCCAGGCTGGCGTTGCACTCCTGGTGACCCTTCTGCCTCGGCCTCTCAGTGCTGGAATTAGAGGTATGCACCACCATGCCTGGCCTTGAGATTGCATTTTTAAAAAAAGACATCCACTCTGAAATTTGAATTGGAAAAAATTAGAATGTAGGAGGGTCTCTATAGCGTTTTTCGGCCACACCCTGTAGTCAAGTCTGTTTATAATCATTCTCCTTATGGAAGAAAACTGAAAATGAAATTTTCCACATGGATATTTTCTAGGAATGCTCTTCTAGTCAACCAGTTAGCTGCTTTTTCAGGCCCTTGTTGTACCAAGGATGCAGCCAGTGATTAAATTAAATTGGCAGGCTGCTTCATAATGTTTTGTATGTTTTAAAATAATATTTATTTTATTTTAATAGATTTTTAATATCATGCTGACTCCAATAAAGAACTGACAAGCTCCATAGATTGATTGGGAAAACTTAATGAGACAGAACCTAGAGACACATTTGTATGCCAACTAATTTGTCTTGCCTTTGAAAACTCATAACTCACTCTTCTTTTAGTACAACTTTTGTAAAGCAAAGAAAAACAAAAGGCCCAAGACTATATGTTGTATAAAATAACAGAAAGAGCCATGTAAAACTTACCCAGTAATATCTATTACTGACCAGTGATCCTCAGCTGTCTTCTCCAGCCAAGTTTTATCAAATTTTGCTACTATGAAAAGAAAACGGAAATATGATGAGAAACCGCAATATCCCAACAACCTGTGCCGTGTGACTGAGCGATCTCCTGACAGCGCACTTGGGTGGGGGAAGTGAGGCGCTGGCTGCTCCTTGCTAGGTTCGTAGATGACTGCTTTTGGCTTGGTCTCTACTTGGGGTTCAGTCCCTTGAGAAACTGGTTTGTCAGTATTCCTGTCTGTCCTTCCCGTGAGAGGGCAAAACATACAAAGAGAGTGTGACAGGCTTTTAGACTCTGCCTCTTTCGAGATCCGCAGTATTTGGGTTCTGACTGCACCGATTAGTTAGATCCTCAGGATGTTGGATCCTGAGGCCAAAGGACTCCGGCGTTGAACACGACAGTGTCCCCAGCCAGCCAGGTCATCCTGTCATCAGCTGGGGCCGTGACACAGGGAAGGAACGCAAGTCGCAATGATCCTGGGGAAACAAGGCTTCCATCCTACCAAGTTGGGGTGGCGGCTTATCCCCGCCGTCCTCCAGAGCCACAGCTCCCCTCTGTGGCCCTCGGCCACCTGCAGCGTCCCGACTCCGGGCCACCAAGGGCAGTATTTATACTTCCTCCCTGGGGGAAGTCTCGCGTGGGCTGTGCTTTCTGTTTTTAGCATTCCAAAATATTTTTTTAAAGAAGTGTTATTTTTCAACAGATCCCTAAACCAGGTCTTGCACAGTCGGTCGACGGGAGCCGTCACTGTCCCTTTGCGCTGTGATGGGACAAACCTGTGGCCACACCCTGCCTTGTCAGCATCCCCTGAGCTGAACTGGTGGCCGAGCGCTGGGTTTGAAAGGTGTTTTTAATGTACATGTTCTTCCTTTTTCTAATTTGTGTGTCTTTAAAACTGATTAAATGGTAGTTTAAAAGTACACGCCTGTGTGTTTGCTAATTTCAGAGTCTCTGAGTCCCATCCGTAGAAATGAACACCGGCCTTCATGGG
The DNA here is from genome assembly GCF_000276665.1 of Chinchilla lanigera. Lineage (NCBI taxonomy): Eukaryota > Metazoa > Chordata > Mammalia > Rodentia > Chinchillidae > Chinchilla > Chinchilla lanigera. The sequence goes on from NW_004955487.1 coordinate 778,415, forward strand.
AGGGAAGGGTCGTTTTATGAAGGATTCTTCCATAGGGTGACAATATTCTTGTCATTGATTCTTTTTCTCTTTTTTGGTTTTTTGAGTCAGGGTCTCACTGTGTAGTTGAGGCTGGTCTTGAACTCACTGTACAGCCCAGCCAACCTGCATCTCCCAGTGATCCTCCTGCCTCAGCCTCCTGAGTGCTGGGTTATATGCATGCACCACTGTGCCAGGTTGCATTTACAGACTTCAAAGCAGTTAAGACGAGTTTCGTGATGTATATGTCCTTTCCTTCACACTGGTGCAGTCTTTCCCTGAGAGTGATTTCTTTTGGGGGCACTGTAAAGGCATAAATGGATAAAATGAGTTAAAAGTTCTATTAATTCTTCTCCAGAGTGATAGGAAGGTAGACAGTGGAACAACCCAAGATGCACCCTGCAGAAGAAGGGGCCAGATGAGCATCTGACTTCTGAGTCAGTTTGTTTCCAGAGGACCTGGCTGGCTCCAAGGAGCAGGCCAAGGGGACTCCGAGTCACGAGCTTCTGGCTTGGTTCCACTGGGATCCCAGTCATCAACCACAAGTGGGCCTTCTTGTTTATGAGGCAGGGCCCCTGGTGAACGCCCACATGTGCGGCTTCAAACCTGACCCCAAGGCCGCAGTCATGATGTGGAATTTTCTCCTGTCAAATCAACGCAGGCGATAGATTTGTATTTGCTGGATCATATGGCTTCAGCTTTCAATGGAAAATCGTGTTACCCTTTGACCTTCTCTCTGTGTGTCCATCTTCCACGCTGCCCACCCCTGCCCCGGAGCCACTCCTCAAATGCTTGTCTCCTCACCTCTGCTCTACAGAAAACCCAGGTCTGTCCGGAGAACACAGCCTCCTTTGTAGGCTGGGGATTGAGCCCACGGCCTTCACGCTGAGCTCCATTCCCAGACTTTTCTATTTCTGGAGATGGGATCTCATTAAGTTGCTAAGGTGCCCAGCCATGCTCTTAACAGCGATCCTACTGCTTCAGCCTCCAAGTGCTGGGTATACAGGCCCTTCTGAAATCTAGCAGCTTCCTCCACTGCCTCTGCCCCTGGGCCCCTGACAGAGCCATGCTGTCTAGTGTCGCCTCTGCAGTGCCAGCAGATTCAGGGCCTCCTCCATATCCCTGCCTGGGCTTCTGGTCTCCTAGAAGACTTCAGCAGCATCTCTGCTCTCACCCCACCTCCCGTGCACCCTCCCCACTCCTCGGGCAGCTGTGGGATCCTGTGCATTTCACCAAGTAGCTCCGAGAAATTCCACATGGGTGAGGTGTGGTGTTGTATGCCTGGGATCCCAGTATTGGGGAGGCTGAGGCAGGAGGATCACTGCGAGGTCAAGGCCAGCTTACACTACATACTGACGCCCTGTCTCAAAACAAGAACAAACAAAAAACCCTCCACATCCTCCAACTTGCAGACGTCTCTGGCCCTAAATTTGCTCTCCCTCAACCCCCACGCCACCTGAATGGCTGAATCAGACTTTTGTAAAGGCGTAGAAGGGATGAAATTCTAGAAGAAAAAACTGACATTATTTTCAGAAAATCAAGATAGAAAATGAAGCTGAACATGGTAGCACACACCTGTAATTCCAGCTAGGCGGGGCTGGTGGTGAGGATTTAAATTCAAGCCCAGCCTGAGCAAGTCAGTGACTTAGCAAGACCTTATCTCAGAAGGGCTGGGAATTAGTGATGTTATCTTTCCCATGTCCCTGGGGCGCTGGGATCGTGGGCATGTGCCACCATGCCCCGTCCGCCAACATCTTAAGAGGAGACATTCATATTTGAAATTGCTGACTTGGATAAAGTCTGAGAATCATGATCCCTTAGGTCAGCAGGGGAGACAGGTGTTTTAAAAACCACATTCCTTGCCTCGCTGCCACTGAGAGCCAAGACCTGACCTTTAGAGAGGTTCAGAGGGCGGGGCATGGGGGGAACGTGTGTAATCCCAGCACTCCAGAGGTTAAAGCAGGAAGACTGCAAGTTGGAGCTTAGCTTGGGCAATTTAGCAAAACCCTGTTTCAAAAATAAAGTAAATGCATATAAAGAGTTAGAGATGTAGCTCAGTGCAAAAGCCCTAGTTTGATCCCCATACTACAAAAAAGAAAGTTCACAGGTGATTAACATGTGTTTTCACAATATGTCAATGTGGAAATTGATGAGAAAAGCTGAGGAGTTTGGCTTATCAGAACCTGCTGGTGTGACGGTGCACACCTGTGACCCCAGCACTCGGGAGGCTGACACAGGAGGATCGTTGTGAATTCCAGCCCAGCCTGGGCTACACAGTGGGTTCAAGGCCAGGGTGACCTACACAGTGAGACTCTGCCTCAAAAAAAGAAACAAAACCCTTCTGTCGTTCCCGGCTTTTGCAGGGCCTTGCATCAGAGATAGTGGAAATTTAAAGGAAAGCGAGAACTTGTAGGAAAATGCTGTAACTGGAAGGAGGTAAGAGGAGAGGAGGGAGGGCTTGGCCTGGAGCAATGGCTGGAGGGACGCGGAGGCAGGGGCTGGGCTGGGAACAGCTCTGAGGAGAGCAGAGGTGGCCGTAATCCTGGGCAGCAATGGCTGAGTCCTGTGACTCGAGGGACCCGCACTGCTGGAGGGGCAGGTGCAGGCATGTGAGGCTCCACTGGAATCCAGGTGACCGCAGGTCCAGGTGACAGAGGCTGTAGGGGATGCCAGGGCTTCCCCCAGCAGCTTCGCTGGGGTCCTCGGTCTGGACAGGGCACATTAAGGATGTGTAAATTTAGGGCTACTAAACCTGCGTTGCTAACTCTGAGACAGACATACTAATGCACCAACCTGCTCTGAACAGAACTGGAAAGGATCTGCTTCGAGTTCAAGACCAGCCTGGGCTACAAAGTGAGCTCAAGGCCAGCCTGAACTGCATAGCAAGACCCTCTCTCAAAAAAAAGAAAATGATGCTTCACTCCTTTTTAAGTTCAAGTGATGAGTTCCTTTTTTTTTTTTTTTAGCAAAAACTACTTTTAAGTCCCTGACTGCTTCAGAAGAATAAACAAATCATAAATAATGCTTTTCTCTGTGTGTGGTACTGGGGATCAAACCCAGGTGTGTTCTGCCATGCAGCTACATCCCAAGCTCATTTATTTATTTTCAAATTCATTCATTCATTCTGAGACTGTGTCACTACACAGTTCGCTTCAACTCACTATGTAGCTTAGGCTGGCCTTGAGCTTGTGGTGATCCTCCTGCGTCAGCCTCCTGAATGATAGGCTCACATGCATGTGCTACTACACCTGGCTTCCTTTTATTTTGAGATAGGGTCTTGCTAAGTTCCTCAGGTAGGACTTGAACCTGTGACCCTCCTGCCTCAGCCTCCCAACGTGCTGGGATTACAGACGTGTGTCACTGTGCACAGCTGAAATTAGGCTTTTGGTGAGTATCACGTCTGTCTGTCCTTTGTTCGAAGGACAAACTCTGTGAGCAGGACCCTCACGCCACAATGAGGGAGACTGCTACGGTGTATGAAGTCCTCCGAGGGGTGACTTCTCAGGGGAGCCAGGCTGAGGCCAGACACTGTTTTAAACCTGGTGGTGGTTGGTGGCCCATGGGTGTTGGAACGACAGCCCTCATGCAGGCAGGGAGACAAGTGAACAGGTTCAATCACACCTTGAGCAGGTGTGAGTACCGACAGTGTCCTGAGCAGTGTGGAGTAAGAAAACGAGCACAGGCCAGATGTGGTGGTGCATACCCATAATCCCAGCAGCATGGGAGGCTGAGGCAGGAGAACTGAAAGTTTCTTTTTCAATTTTTACTTTATTAGTACATTTTAGATATGTGTAATGGTAACATTCATCGTACAGAATTTGTACCTGTAGTTGATATATCTTGCTGTTTCTTTTTTCCCCATTCCCCTCCCCTCCCTTCGACCGCTCTTCCCCTTATTTTTTTGGTTTGTTTTTGAGTTTTTTAGTACTAGTAATTGAATCCAGGACCCCACATTTGCCAGGCAGGCGCTCTGCCGCTGAGCTACATCCCTGGCCTTCTTCCTCTCACTTACAAAAGCTTTGGAAAATTGCAGTTTGAGCCCACCCTGCACAATTTAGCAATTTAAGGAAGAGCCTTTCTTAAAAATTAAAAATTGAAAATGGGTTCGGGATGTAGCTCAGCGCAAGTGCCGGAGGTTCGACTCTCAGTAAAAGTACGTACAAGCCCTCGCACCGAGCACGCCGGCCTCCGCGGCCGCTCGGCCCCGCCCCGGCCCCGCCCCCACGTCACGTGACCTGTCAGTCCAGCGCAGGAAGATGGCCGCCGGCTGTGCGGAGGGGGCCCCGCTCGCTGCCTGCTTCTTGGCTGCAGTCTTCTGACGCCGCCCGCGCTGCTGCGGCCCAGATCCGCCGACCCGAGGGCGCCATCCTCGAGGTGGTTTGTGAGACCGTGAGTGTGGAGGCGGCCGCGGGGATTCGCGGGTGATGGGAGGAGGCCAGGGCGAGGTAGGGTGAGAAGGGGTCTTGGGGCGAGCCGGCTGGGCCGGGCAGAGGTCGGAGGTCGGGGGTCAGGGGGCTACGGAGTCCGGCAGGGCTGCTCGGGCACCCCGGGCGATCGGGTCGCGCTCTCGGGACGAGTCGGCGCTGCCGGCGCGCCGGGAGGTCCGGGACTCAGCGTCTCTCTGGTCAGTCTTCCCTGCCGGCCGGGCCACTGGAGGGCGGTGGGTCGGGGCGAAGGACGTTGGTGCAGCGGCGTTGGCTCCGCACCCTCACCACCTCGAGGATCCCGTTAGCTGCCCCCGAGCCTCAGGCTGGCCAGGGTTTTATTTCCCCGCGTCCATTGGCGAGGTGGTATTGTTTTCTTCCTCGCACTCCATTGCTCCATTGTCCTTGGCGGACTTTAAGTTTAGCACCTTGCAAAATAATCCCGGCAAGCCAGGGATCACCGCGGTCCGGGGTTTCTCTGGCAGCCAGAGATGTTGCAATTTTTATCCTTTGCCGTCGAGAGAGGCTTAGGTCAATGAGGAATATTTTCTTATTAAAAACTATTCATAGAGCCTTCTGTGCGCCCTAGAGGCGCTTGTTAAAAATGCAGCTTTTTTAGCCCCCAGTGGTTATCGCATGGTAATTGTTTGGCCTGGGGTGTGGCTCAAGAATTGCCCTTTGGAATGATTCTGGTGTTTTAGTTTCTGCCCACATTTTGACAATAGGGAAGACAAAAAATTAACGGTGTTTTTTTTTTTTTTTTTTAAACACCTGTAGGGTTTTTGGTGTGGAGCCAAAATTTAAAAGAAAACAAATGGGCTGTGGCAAGGTGTGTTCTTTGTTCTCTAGCTTGCTAGTGTGCGCTTAATCTTTTGGGGGTGCTTATTGAAATGTCACTTTCTACTGAACGGGGTTTTCTGGGGACAGAAACAGTGTACAGTACTTCACAGGCTTTGCGAACCATTCCGGGACGCACCAATTTGGGAGTCCAGTCTTTGTGTGAATGATTTCCAGATTCGTCTTCAAATACGGGGTGGGTTCCTCCAACCCTGCCTTTTTGGAAGCATTTTACCTTCACCTTGGTCCAAGCACCCCACGACCTTATTTATGCAGCCGTGGTGGTGGGGAGCGGGTGGCACAAGCATTCGAGAAACCTTTGCCCTTCCTCCTCCCTCTCAGTCTGGTTTGTGACACCACAACCTCTGGTCACATGCACGTGGCATGTAGTCATCTGTGACCTGTTTTTTTTTTTTTTTTCAGTCACATGATTTAAAAATATTCTTTTTATCCCATATCTCTTCTGGAGATTTTGGTGGGTCCAAAAGCTCAAATGCTAGGGATTTTGTGCTGTTGAAGGCAACAGTATCTTCCATTTCTGCTCCATCCCCACTCCCTGGTCCCACCTTTGTGGGCTGTTTCAGCGGATACATGACTGGCGCCTGGAGTTCTGGTTTTCTGTGTTTTCCCAGTCTGGTGGCATACACTTCGAGGAGACAAATTTTCCTAGGGTTCTGTCTGAGTGCGCCATCCTGCTGTTCCTCCTTTTGCTAAAGAACTGTCAGTTTCTCCTCTCATGACTTGCTGTAGGGGGGCTAAGAAGTCAAGGAACAGAGACCTCAGTAAAGAGGAGACTTAGAGGACTAAAGGAGAAGCCAGGATCTCAGGCAACTCCACGCTCTGGGGGGCCATGCTGGTTCCGTTGCTTGGGAGGAGTCATTTTCTCTGTATCTGTTGAGTTCTTTCTCTGCTGACTGCAAAACTAGTATTTTACACACAGTCCGCAGTGGCTGGCACAACCACTCGGCCTAATTCCAGGTCCAGATTAACCAGCGCACCACATAGATGGGCCCTGTGTCCAGCCTTGTTCTGGCTGGTGGTAGAGAAAGTGGTGGCTAAGAGCATCAGAGCTGTAGGTTGGCAGAGGCCTCAAGCCTTAATCCTTGGAGAGATTACAGAGGAGACCACCTCGCTCTCAGCCTCGCTCTAACTTCAGCTGAACGGTTCCTTCGTGTTACTCATGGTTGAGCGCAGGGGAGACAGCCACTCGGTCAGCGCTCTGCATCTGTGTTGAGGCTGTTCCTTTTGCTCAGCGCGCCGTTGCTCATTTCCCACCTCGCATACTTGCACCTGTTCTTCTTCAGGTCTGCACAAGATGATGCTTCCATGGCACCCCAGTCAAAGTAGTAGCTTCTCTTCCAAACTCAGAGTGCTTTGGGTTCCCCTAGCTCCATTCTACCTTGAATTATAGCTCAGGTTTATCACTTTGCTGCAACATGAACTTTTTGCATTCTGTTAGGCAAGTCACTTACATCTAGTAAGACCTAGTTTTTCATCGGTAAAATGAAAAATAATATTTGCTCTAAGGAGTTATTGGAAATTCAAATAAGAGCATAGCTCTAAGGCATCTCATGAGCTAGAGTGATATGCAAATGCTGTTTTCATGAGGGGCTCTTGTGGTGAACTGAAGCTCATTGAGGGCGCTGGAGGAACCTACCACAGGCTGGCATAGGTCTTGTATATAACAATGCCTTGTCTTTGCCTTTTTGTTGCTGTCACGAAGTACTTGACATAAACAATTTAGCAGAAGAAATGGTTTATTTTGGTTCACAGTTTTAGGGGTTTTAGTCCATGGTTCACTGCTCCAAGGTAGAAACATCATGGTGGAAGGGTGTGGAAGAAGGAAAGGGGTAACCTCATGGTAGCGAGGAAGCAGAGAGAGGAAGAGGCCAGAGAGGGAGAGAGCCAGGGATGAGACCTACCCTTCCAGGTCATGCCCCCAGGGACCTGCCTCCCCCAGCCAGGCTGCACACCTGGGAGCTTGGTTCATTGCCCACCAATGAACACATAAACCTTTGAGGGGACATTTTTGATCCCTACCATAGCAGTACTGCAGATATTTGCAGCACAGATGGGACCTTGCCCTTGTACTTCCTTCGCCTAGGGTCTGTTGACCCCTCCTCCGTCTCAGGCAGCAAATCAGGCACTGAGGAAGCAGTGGTGATGTTACAGCAGCTGGAGACCCTCTCCTGACCTAGGAGGAAATTTTTGTCTTAACTTCTAACTTACAGAAGACTCATAAGAATAGTGTAATGAGCTCTCTTCTCCTTACTGAGATTCACCAACTGTAAAATTAAAATGTAGATTGCAAGATCGCTGTGGTGGTGCATAACTGTAATCTTAGCACTGGGAAGGCTGAAGCAGGAGGATTGCCACTGGCCTGAGGCAAAAGCCAGCTGCACAGTGAATTCAAAGCCAGCCTGGACCACATAGCAAGACCCTGTCTCAAAACACTGTAACATTTAGGTTGCCAACAGCTTGTGTCATTACATTCTGGTTTATGCCATAACCATTTATTGCTGAGTACCCAAGCCCTCACTTAGGTCCTTAACAGGAAAGAGTAAGACGTGATCTTGTGCACGAGGGTTTCACGCTAAAGTGGTGATTGTGACACATCTCCATAAGCACTGAAACAGTGTCCGATGTGCAGGTGGACCCGGTGACACTGTCCATACAGGGCAGCTGAGGACTCAGAGAAGGGAGGAGGAGAGCCCTGAGCACCAGCTTGAAGCCGAGCTTTGCTGGCTGCGCTTTGTCCCTTACCAGTGTTAATGCTGGGTCGGGCATCCCAGGTCTGGGAGCAGCGTGCTGACCCTCACCTGCCGACCGGCCCTCCTGTGAGCATGGAGAATGCAGCGGGCGAAGTAGAGCTCATCCTCTCGCTCACTGAGCTCTATGGCTTGCGGCGGCGTTGAGTGAGGGTGGGGTGCTCAGGTGACATTTGTGCAGAGAGGGATGTATAAGAGAGGGGTCGGGAGGTAGAGAAGGCCAGGGGGCCAGTACAGCTTTGCGTCTGTGTCGTAGGCCACGGTGAGGATTTACGATTTGATCCTGAGCGAGAGGGCGGCTGTTGGGGGGTTTGGAAGGCAGAGTGGCTGTAAGGAGACTTCACTTCAGGAGGGTCCCTGGCCTGTGTGGAGTGTCGGCGCTGCCATCAGGCTTGAGTGCTGGCCCCAGGATGGGCCTGGGGACTGTGCTTGGGCCATTGTCTCCGGGGACTTACGTGGGGAGGAGAAGAGGACTGCATTGGGCCCTGCAGGAGGCCACATGCAGGATGCTGTGTATCACACCCGGCTCCGGGTTAGGGAGCTCTGGGCAGCGCGGTACTGCTGCCACCGTGGCTTGGTTTCTTACAGGAGAAGATGGGAAAGTGTGCCTTGGTCCTCTGGCCACTTGTTAAAAACATTTTGAGTTTGTCAAAAAGGTGTTTTGTTTTTGTGGTTAGCCTGTTAAATTTGTTTGCAGATCCCAAAGATGAGCTTCTTACAACATAAAAATGTCAGCCGGGCGTGGTGGTGCACGCTTGTAATCCCAGCACTCTGGAGGCTGAGGCAGGAGGATCATTCCGAGTTTGAGAGCAGCCTGGGCTACAAAGTGAGCTCAAGGCCACCCTGAGCTGCATATTGAGACCTTGTCTCAAAAAGACCCCCCCCCAAAAAAACAAACAAACATAAAAATGTCTTTCTAGTATTGACTGTAGCTGCTGTTTAAAAAAAAACAGGTCAGGACAGGCTTTTACTGTTGCGTGAGAGAATGAATAAACTTTATGTTCCCATTACACAGAAAGTGCTGAGGGTGGTGGATTCAGGTAAGAAATGCAGTGTCTCCTGTGGGCCAGGAATTGTACTGGGTGCTGGGTACTTGATGTGGATCAAAAGAAAGTAGTCCTTTGTGCATCCTCGTGGGAGGGACAGCCATCAAACAGGTAGATACAAGAAGGACAAGTTTGAAAAGTACTGAGAAGGAAATAGAATGGGTCCTATGATAGAGAACAATGGGTTAGGGGAACCTAGTGAAAACGTACTTTAGAAATTCTAATATTCTGTTGTGACGAAAGATACTAGAAGCTAACGCTGGATTTCTTGACTCCTGTGCTAGGCCTTTGCATGTAACTACGTAGATGTTTGGGATGGGGAAACAGGAGGTCAAGTCAAGAAACCCACTCTAGGTGACCTCGAGGCAAGTGCAAAGGGGTCACACCAACACAGCTTGGTCCCAGGGTGTAGACTTTTAACCCCTGTTTAAAGCTACCCTACGAAGAGCCATTTTATTTTCTTTTGTGATACTAGAGATTGAACCCAGAGCCTTCACCTGAGCTACATTTCCAGTCTTTTATTTTTTGAGACAGGTCTCACTCAACAGTCAGGCAACAGACACTTGAACTTGGGATCCTCCTGCCTCAGCCTCCCAGAGTGCTGGGATAACAGGTGTGCACCGTCACTCCTGGCTGTACATTTTTCTTATGATGAAATATTCTTTCTTTTCTTCCAATAAAGTGGCTGTAGACTTGTGTCAGGTAAAGCAAAACAGCACAAATACGTGTAAAGACAAAGCTTACTGTCTCATTTCAGTCCTGCATATTAGGGAAACCAGCTCTAGCAGAGAGCTCTGTATCCTCCCCACTGTCCCCCATGTTCCTTTGTCCACACTGTACACACGTGGGGGGCCGTTCTGTCACAGAACCATACTGTGTACATGCTGTTCGCCATGGCAGTGTGTCGTGGGTTTTACTTTGTGGCTTTACTTTTTTCTTCAGTGTTTAGATGCTTATGTATGTACCCACACACAGGACACTTTACCACTGAGTTTTCAGCGAAATTGACTAAACAGTGGCTGTGATGCCCTCCCATCCAGCAGCACCTGCAGGGGACACTCGGGGTTAGTGTGACTCCCTGGCCCCAGTGCAGGGAGCTGTGGGTGTCTGTGAGCGCCCTGAGGATGGACTTACCGGCTGTGGTGGGGACAGTCCAAGGAAGAGGGTCTTGCTTCCATGCTTCAGGATATGGGGTGGCTCTGGAACTGGAGATCTTAAATCTTACTTAGAATGCAGAAAGGAGTAAGGATGCAGGTGTCACTAAAGAAGCAGCAGTCATTCATGTTAGCCCAGATAGGGACCTGCTTGGGCATTTTGTGGTTTGGACCTTGTGTGTATTTTGATCATTGTTGAGAGGTGAGTCCAGAGCGGTCTTGTTTTTACCCTGTGTCATGGTCATAGAGGGACACTGTCTGAGGTGTTGCTCTGGAAAATCGCTCTGTTCACTTCAGACTACTGAGTTCTTGCTGTGACTGCAGGCTGGGGCCCGGCCCGCCAGTCAGGGTCAGGGTCAGGGTCAGGGTCAGGCTGCATTCCCGCCCTGGGCTCCTGCTCCACAGGCCGGGTGCTAGATGTGGTCTCCCTGGAGTTCCAGAGGAGGTGGATAGTTGCCTGAGGTGCTTGCTGCCTCTGTCCAGATATGTGCACAGCTGTGAGTCCCAGGGGAGGACAGTGGTCCTGCTTGAGGGTGGTGGCCACGTGGGGAAGGCGTCTAGGAAAAGATCAGGCTCCGCTGTGTCCCAGCGGTGCCACTGCAGCTGGCCAGAGTCTTTCCTGGGCTCTGGGAGGCAGGGAGAGGGGCGGGGCTTGTACAGGTGGTGGGTGTGGGAATAGCACAGTGAGATGTCCTTTGCAGGAGAAGACAGATGGATTTATGGGTAGATTGGCTGTGAGAGGAAGAGGGAAGCCAGGGATGCTTCCGAAGTGCTGGGCCCAAAAGGAAAGTGTGGGAGCATCAGACCGGAGGGAGCGAGAGGAACAGGGGCTCCGTGTTGCACTTGGCGTGACGATAAGGAGCTTTTGGGGATGGCCTGGAGCTCATCCTTGGGTTGCGTCGATTTAAGGGTGAGCTGCATCTTGGGGAAAGACATCTGCGTGATCTGTCCGTCAACATTTTGTCACTGTGTGCCAGTGTTGAAGGTTGGGACGGGGAATGTGCTTAGTAGCAAGTGAGCTCCTTTCTAACCACAGGTGATGTATATTTCATCTAATTTAATAGGTATCGAGATAAAGACAACTACAGCTTTCTGTGAAGATGTCAGTTCTGATATCACAGAGTGTAATAAACTACGTAGAGGAAGAAAACATTCCTGCCCTGAAAGCTCTTCTTGAAAAGTGCAAAGATGTCGATGAGAGAAATGAGGTAAGACCAAGTTTCCGACCACAAGTGTTTGCTGACTGCCTTGCCTGTGCAAGGCCCTGCGCTGAGGGGATGGGAGAGTCAGGAAAAATAGGTGCTCTCACCCCTCCCTGAGTGCTGGGATTACCAGCATGCATCACCATGCCTGCCCTGGTAAAACTCAGATTTTAACCCTGCTCTGTCTGCTTTCACACTGTTATCTGTTTACCCTCTCCCGCCTTTCTTGGAGCAAAGATAAAATTCACCTAATGTTAAGGCTCATGTTTTAATAATGCCTATATTTTTAATGTTACTTCATGTAATATATTTTGGTTAGTTAACATCACACCTTTCTATGATTGTGAAGAGTGAAGAATTCTTATAAGTAAAAACTTTTAGATAAGATATTTTATTAGCATATTGAGAATAACAAAATGTGTTAGTTTAAAAATATTATTTTGGCACATGGCTACAATCTCAGTATTCAGGAGGCGGAGGCAGGAGCATCACTGCAAGTTCAAGGCCAGTTTGGGCTCCATAGAGAGACTGTCTCAACACCGCCCACCCCAGTAAGTAGAAATAGGAAGCTAGAACCTAGGCAGAACCGAACAGTGCTTGGATGGTAGGCGTTTCTGCATCGAGGGCTTCTGGGAAACTGAGATAAAGATTGTACTCTGGGCAGCTCCGTTACTGCACCGCCTTCTGTTTGTTCTGCTCTGTTCTGGCTGGAGGTCACCGTGTATGGTAAAGCAAGGGTGGCTTGGTCTGTTGGCACTGACTGCATTTATATCAGAGGCCCCCAGACTAGGTGGCTGCTAAACAAGCTGCTTTTCTCATGGCTGTGGAAGCTGAGGAGTCCAAGGGCAGTGGGTGGTGCGTGGCAAGAGCATTCTTGCTGCTGTCCCAGTGGCAGCTCCCGCATGGGGTGTTGGGCAGGGCGCGTCTCCCGGCTGAGTGCCTGAGTCTCCTCTGCTCTCCAGTGTGGGCAGACTCCACTGATGATCGCTGCTGAGCAAGGGAATCTGGAGATAGTGAAGGAGCTGATTAAGAATGGCGCTAACTGCAACCTGGAAGATCTGGTATGTACCCAGGGAATCCACTCACTATTCTCTCTCCTTCTGTAATTTGTTCCTTTGTTTTCAAGAAGAGATTCAACAGTAACTGATTAGAGAGCGTACCTGCAGACTATCTCACCTCTGCCTAATGTGGTGTCACCTGTTTTGCGGGCAGTTCAGGAGAGCGGTGTTTGCTTTCGGCACAGGGCCTCAGCCCCTGTACCGGCTTTGTGGTACTGCTGAGCACGAGGGGGTAACTGGTGAAAATAGGATCCTTATATTTTATATCTTATAACCGGTTATTTAACTGATTCCAGTAAGGCAGCAGACAGGAAGTGCTTCTGAGCGCTTCAGGGTTAGTTTCAGAAGTTTACGGTGGGTCAAATCATGTCAGTTTGGTGTGATCATCTGGTATGTAAATTCAAGTTTATGTTACCTCACTTGGGAATGTGTGTTTTGGTTTTGAAACCTACCGTTTTTGTGTATGTGTTCAAGGATAACTGGACCGCACTTATATCTGCCTCAAAAGAAGGGCATGTGCACATCGTTGAGGAACTGCTCAGATGTGGGGTGAACTTGGAACACCGGGACATGGTTTGTACATTTTCTCTCATTTGCAGTGCATTAGACAGACTCTTTTTAACAGGAACAGATACTGTGAAGTCTTCTGTTTGTGTGTTTGAGATGATATTATTGTGTTTTGTAGGACTTGAGGTTGAACATTGAAATGACTCTTTCTTGTCTTAAACGCAGGTCTTATAATGTCTTTTTAAATGTTCCTAGTCATCATTTTCAGTTCAGTTCAGCTTAAAATTCTGAAATGTTGCTAACTTTATATATACTAATATATTAGTATTTTAGACCCTTTGAGAGAAAATTGTATCCTTTAAATAGGACATCATACAGGTTTAAAAATATTTTTGTCGGTTGTTATAATTTTCAGAGTAACAATTATAGATTTCATTATAAAATGTAATTCTGCCCCAGCCTGCTGTGTATATGCTTTACAGTTGAGTAAGATTGATCCTTAATTATCACTTTGTTCATATTTGATCCTGGTGTTTGGTTAAAGCATAAAAGTAAGAAGAAGGATCATTTCTGGCTCGTTGTATAGTGTCTCACCTTTTGAGAAGTTAATCTGGAGAAAGGAAGGAGATCACCTGCCGTGGTATATAAAATGTGCATTACTTGACTGGTGGTGCTTTTAGTACAGGAGGTCTGAGTTCTTAAGAAATTACAGCATTTCACCGTCTTGTACTTAATAGTATATTACAATTTCCATGAGAGATTTACCTCTGTAATCCTGCAGCCTCAGAATGTAGCAAGGTGGATGCTGTGTCATTTTGTATAGGAACATACTGCCATAGTTTGGAGGTGCAATACTTGGGGATGGTGGATCCCCTGAGGGGTGGAGCCGTGTCCTGGAGGGGGTTCTGGGGACCTGACCCCTTCCTCCCTTCTGTGTCTCTTGGCTGCCAAGAGGTGGACAGCCCTCCTTTGCTGTGGCTCCTCCTGTGGCACAGCAGCAGCGGGGCCAGGTGACCATGGACCGAAACCTCTGAAACCAGAGCCAGATTCAACCTGTCCTTCCAAAATGTTGTTTCTCTCAGGGCGTTTGCAACAGTGATGAGAATCTGCCTGTTTCCATGGAGCAATTTTAGGTATTCTACATAAAGGTTGAGGGAGAGGAGGTAATGCTGGCAGTAACCTAGGCCAAGGATAGATACGGCAGTAGAAGGTGACTTCTTACCTCAGTGGTACCGAAGGTGGACGGGACGTGCAGGGAGTCAGCTAGTTCTTCATTTCTTATTAGAGGTACCATACCAGTTTGTAAGTTGAATGAATAATATTGTACTGATTATGTGCCCAGTTGTCTTGGTGCTTGATGGGCCCCCGTATCATTTAATTCACTTCATGGGACAATCCCATAAACCAAGGGTTGATCTTATGCTCAGAGCAGTAGAGGAAATTGAGGCTAGAGGAGGGGAACGGCTGAAGTCACATAGCTGTTACAAGCCCAGAGTGGGCTTTGAACACAGGTTTGCCTAGTCCCGAGGCTTCTCCTCTGTCTTTCTTCTTTATATATCAGCAGGGGAGGTAGAAACTAAAGTCTGCATTATGAATCTATAAAAACTTGGCAAGTTTGTGAAAAATTATTTCTTAAACTTTTATGATTTTCCCTATTTCCCCTATTTCTTCAAAAATAATGTTCACAAAACTGTTAACATTTGGGGGCTGGGGATTTAGCTCAGCAGCAAAGCGCCTGCCTGGCAAGCACAAGGTCGTGAGTTCGGTTCCCGGTACTGGAGAAAAACCAACCAAAAAAAATAAAAAAATAAAAAAAATAAAAACCTGTTAACATTTAAAATCTTTGTGCTTGGTTTTAAAACACCAGCCATCAGGGAAACTGAGGACTCTGTCTCTTCCAATAGTGTGGAGGGAACTTAACCTCAAAGGGTTTGTGGCTGAGGGAAGGGTTTGCAGCCCAGCAGGCTGAGGGAAGGTGGAATCCCTGGAGCTTGTGCAGGGAGAGGAGTGACTGCTGGTGTCCAGGAGGAATTCCAGGCCGCAGTGCCAGGAAGCCTGCTGAGGATTCTTGGCTGGGAGCACTTCACTGGGTACCAGTCTGAAGGAGTTTGTGAATTATAAAGCTGTTTCTATATTAATCACTCTCAGTCTTCGTATGCTTGTGTATTAGGTGTTGTTTTCTTGAGATTAACATTTTCTCTCATAGATAACTTGCTGGAGAACATTATTCAGATTAAAGTGAGGACATGATATGTAAGGAGTTCTGGGCAGACATTTTCCAGGTTAAAACACTGGTGTAAATCTTGACTAAATGACCAGCTCTGTAATTGCCCTAAATAAATCTCTTCACGACCTTGCAACTTTGGAAAATTCCTCCTTTGGTATTTTTAGAATGTCCCTCTGTTTGGACTTGTCTGATGTTTCCCATGATTAGGTTGAGGCTGTGCTTTGTTCTTGACACTACAGAGGGGATGCGCCCACATGCCTCCAGGCATGTGACACCAGCATGTATACCAGTGATGATAACTTTGATCTCTGTATCTATCCACCCATCCATCATTCATCCATCATCCGCCCACCCATCATCCATCTGTCCATCCACTCATCCATGTACCCATTATCCATCCATCCATCATCCATCCATCATGCATCTGTTCATCCATTGTCCATCCATAGTCCACCCACCCATCATCCGTCCATCCACTCATCCATCTACCCATTATCCATCCATCCATCCATCAGCCATCCATCTGTCATCCGTCTGTCCATTTTCCATCCATAGTCCACCCACCCATTATCCATCTGTCCATCCACTCATCCATCCACCTATTATCCATCCACATCCATTCGTCTATCATCCATTTATCCATTTGTCTATCCTTCCATCCACTATCCATTTATCATCCATCTGTCCATCCATCCATTATACATCTGTCCATCTGTCCATCTGTCATCCGTCTATCCATCATCCACCCATCCACATTCTGGCTGTTTGTTAGAAACGTTCTCCCACAGTATAGTTCCCTGAGGAATAGTACATTGATGTGACCTGTGAACAATGCTGTGTGTCCTCCACAGCCCCATCATTTTGGTGTCCCCTCCAGATGTCCTTTGTGATGTCCCTCTCAACTCTCTGCCTAACCTGTGGCTGCCACTGATCTGTTTTCTCTCTGTAGTTTTGACTTTTCCAGATTAGGATAAGCATTTTTTTCATTCCTTTTTAATGATGTTAAAACAGGATTAGAAGGATTAAGTGATTTATACTCTCAGAACCAAATATGGGTTGGTCCAAACACTAATTTTAAAAAGCAAACAGGACATGTCAGTCCTTAGTAAGATTTGCTTACAGCAGCCTGTTTCATTGACTTGCATTGTGGCTGAAGAGACCGTTGCTCCTGAAGCTTAGAAACAGAGTGTTACTCAGCTGTGAATTTGTACTTGATGACCTTGCCAGCCCTTGGAAGTCCCCATCATAGATCATCACCCTAGTGCTCAGGGATTTGAAGGAAGTATTTAAATATAGGAAGCACCTGCGTTTTTAAATTTAGAAGTTTTTGGTTGGAGTCTCTGTCTGGATAAAGTCTAGTATATACAAGAAAGAGGATAGCTAGGGACCTGGACAGTGTTCTGGAAACAAGGTTTTGGAGAACCAGAAGTCTTAGCAATATGGAAGAGTCCAACATCAACATTCTGTATTTCAGTTTTTGTAATACAGTACAAAGTGTAATTTTTGGTGGATATAAGAGATTTGATTGATTTTATGTTCTGTTGTATATTTCCCTGGGGATTTGGGGAATTTAAAACTACATACTATCACCCGCAGGAAGCAATGGTTCTTATAAAGATATACGCAGAAGGAGCTTGATTTGTGGCATTTTTGTGGGTGGAGATGACCCAGTTTGCTCTCTGTCTTTTTCCGCTAGGGGGGATGGACCGCTCTCATGTGGGCCTGCTATAAAGGCCGCACCGATGTCGTAGAGCTCCTGCTGTCTCATGGGGCCAACCCCAGCGTCACTGGTCTGGTAAGCATTAATGGAGATGTCCTTTTGTGATCTAGATGCTCTGTTTTCTTGGGGAATGCTTTAGGCCAGTGATGGCAAACCTTTTAGAGACTGAACGCCCAAACTGACCCCAAAAGCCACTGACCTTACTGCAAAATGAAAACACTGATTACACCCAAATACTGAGGTTTTTGTTTAGAAAAAACAACTCCTACACTAACATCTTCTGTCTTAAAAAAAAAATACAGTAATACCACACGGTAGGTTCACCAGCACTGCTCTAGGCTGCTCGAACTTCACAGTGGTGGGGCTTTTCTAGCGCATATGAATATGTGGAATGTCTGAGAATTTTGTAAGCTGTCTTTATTTCTCAATTCTTGTCAATCACAAGGCAACTTCAGAGCTCAAGTGTTCGTTCTAACTGTATATTCCCCAAGGAGCTAGTCATCCTGCCCCTGCGTGTGAGTGCATCCAGGGAGAGACATCTGCCAAGTCGCTGTGGTATTCATGTGTGCCTTCCGCTGTGTACAGTGGCGCTCTTTCAGCTTCCCGGTCCTCTCCTTAGCCCTGCCTCTCGCCTAGATAATCACCTTCGATGTGTTAACGCTATGAAAATGAGTGTGTTTACAGCATATGTTTATCGAAGGTAGAGTATATCTTAGTTGCCAAGTTCTACGCTTCTAAACTGGAGAAAGGGCAGTAACTTGATTTTTCATTTTTTTTGGTACCGGGAATCGAACTCAGGACCTTGTGCTTCCCAGGCAGGCGCTGTGCCACTGAGCTATATCCCCAGCCCTTGACTTTTCAAAAAAAAACACTTTTGTCTTACACCTGTTGCTACTTTACTTAGCAAGCGTGTGTTGCAAACATCTACCTCAAAGGTGTTCTTCCTCCTCCCCTCCCCCTGCCTCTCTCCTCCCTCCCTCCCACCCCTCTCCACGCCAGCAGTACAGTGTTTACCCCATCATCTGGGCAGCCGGGAGAGGCCATGCAGACATAGTACACCTCTTGCTGCAGAATGGAGCCAAAGTCAACTGCTCGGATAAGGTGGGTCCCTGGGGGCTGCCTGCGCTCCACTCGGGAGCTCTCATAATAAACGTGGTTCTGGAAAGCTGCTATATAGTGTGACATATTTTTGTTCTTTGTTTGTGTGTATGTGTTTTTGAGACAGGGTCTTGCTGTATAGTTCAGGCTGGCCCTGAACTTGGTGGTGATCCTCCTACCTCAGCCTCCCAAGTGCTGGGATTACAGCACTGTGTTTTTGCATGTTAATAGAGAGTGTAGAGGTGTCTCTCTCATAGATGGAGCCCTTGCGTGGCCCTTCAGTGTTTATTACGGCCCAGTCCTGATTCCCGAGAGGACAGCCTGAGAGGAAGGCTTCATGGGCTTCTCCTGTGGAGTTTCCTCTTGTAGCTCCCCTTCTTCCCGTTAGTCCTGTCCGCCTCCTCTGCGCTGCTTTGTAAGTTCAGGTTCAGCGCTCTCTCCATTTTGAGCTTAGGGTCGTAGAAGCTGTCCCAGGCTGCTGTTTGGCCTTAGCCTGGCTTCGTAGACCAACTTTTGCCATCGCTGCCCAATCACTGTGCTGTTGACACTGCAGGTCCCTTGGTCCCATGCACTGTGTTTCTCTGTGTGTGCTACTTCGGACTGTGTGATCGGCACCTGTGCCTGATGAGCTCCTGTTTATTTTCAGACTCAGCCGAGTGCTGCAGCCTGGTGTTGTAGGCATTCAGCGCCTCCTCCCCCGAAGCGGAGAGCGTAGACCCAGAGCCTCATAGTGAGGACTGCGATGTCTGCTCCCTGTACAGTGTCTGTTTAACAAAGACAGCGATGCCTTTTTTTTCCTTTTTGATCATTTTGTACCTCCATTATTTCTATTAGCCATCCTTAGGTTAATAACTGTGTAGCGAAACAGGCACACATCTGTAATCCCAGCACTCTGGGAGGCTGAGGCAGGAGGGTAGCAAGCTTCAACGCAGCCTGGGCAATTTAGCAGTTTAGTGTGATCCAGTCTCAAAATCAAAAATGTTTAAAAAGGGCAAAGGATGCAGCTCAGTGCAGAGGCCCAGGATTTAATCCCTAGGACTGCAGCACACAAGCAAACAGAACACAAGTTACGGAAGCAGTGGGTGAAAGCTGGTTGAAAATGGGCTATCTGACTTTATAATGCAAAAATGGCCCGATTATAGAAGTGTCATATGGGGCATGAGCGATTAACCATCCATGCAGGAGAAAAAAATGAGGGAAATAAGATTTATCCCTGGTTTAAATTGTAATTGATGTAAATGAACATTTATCTAGAACTATGTGATTTTTGTTTGGCTAGTACGGAACCACCCCTTTGGTTTGGGCGGCACGGAAGGGCCACTTGGAGTGTGTGAAGCATCTACTGGCCATGGGAGCCGATGTGGACCAAGAAGGAGCTGTGAGTATCGGTCATAACCCGCCAGGGCGGCGAGCCTATGGTCACCCAGACCTCTACAGGGTTTGCCAGCACGACCCTGAGCCGAGGGAAAGATCGGCTTTGGTCTTACAAGAGACAGTATTTTAACTTCAGTATATGCCTAGGAAAACTCTGTCCAGATTTTAAATGACATAAAGATAGAAAGAACAAGCACGGCCTTTACCCGAAGTGTATCCTGTTACGAAAAACACAACGTGTGCATTTAAGGATCTAGTACATAAGTTTTAGGAGGCTGAAAGTATAAAGACAAACAATTAATCCTAATGGAGGGTGTTTGGAAGGCTCTTCAGATCAGACACTTTTACATCTTACTTGTGGAAAGAAGTTTTTATGCTCTATGAAAATACGTTTAAAAACTTCGTGTAACTTTTTGGTATTTCTGTACCACATTTTTACTTTGTTTTATTTCATTTTCTCTCCCTAATAAACAGATTTAAAAATACCAGAAAATATTGAAGCTGGGAAAGCTGAGAAATTGGTTAACTGCGTCTTACTGACCAGCAGCTGCATCGACTGTGTGTGTTGTTTTTCCCCTGTGCTTATACAAACATGCAGTAACTGCTGGGCACAGTGGTGTCTGCCTGTAATCCGGGGCCTTGGGAGGCTGAGGCAGGAGGATAGCATGTTTAAGGCCAGCCTGGCCGACTTAGGGAGATTCTCAAAATGATAAATAAAAACGGGCAGAGGATATAGCTCAGTGCAAAGGCCCTGCATTCAAACCCTAGAACCACCACAAATTTAAACATACAAGAACTGCCAGGCATGGTAGCACACACCGGTAGTCCTAGCTATTTGGGAGGCTGAGGCAGAAAGACTGCAAATCAAGGCCAACCTGGGTAACTTAATGAGACTCAGCCTGCCTCCATAAAAATTAACAAATAAGAGGAAGAAGAAAGCACGAGGGAGCCGGGCATGGTGGCATATGCCTGTAATCCCAGCACTCGGGAGGCTGAGGCAGGAGGATCACTGAGAGTTCAAGGCCAGCCGGGGCTGCAAAGTGAGTTCAAGGCCGGCCTGAACTGCATAGTAAAACCCTGTCTCAAAAACACCAAAAGAAAAAAAGGAAACTGGAGAGGCGTAGCGAGGCAATAGAGTTCAACAAAAGAGAGGAACATAGGAAGCAACATCTTTGTGCAGGAAGAGTTAAAAAAATCCAGCTTCTTTATTCGATTCTTCTGTGAGAAGGGTCACGAGGGTTCTGGTAAGAGATTGTGCACTCAGGCTGCGTGAACCCAGAGCCTTGTGCTGACACGGTTCTTGTCTTCGTGTAGCAGCTTCAGCTGCTTCCTCCTGCTTCACAAATCACTGGACAAAACTCCTGACCGCTGGCCTCTGTGCAGTGTGTCCTGGTTGCACGGCTTGGGGACAGCAGTACTCGAGGGTATCTGGGGAGCCCTTCCTGCCCCGGCCTCACCTGCGGTTGGTCGGGGCTGTGGGCTGCCGCGTGGCCTCTCTGTGAGGACTACCCGCTGAGGGGTCTGAAAGGCGACGGGGTCACCACCTCGAGTCAGTGTGACTTGGCTAGACGTGCAGTGTGTGAAGAGTCTGCTGACAGTAAGGCCGTTTTTGGTTTTTTTTTTTGGTCTTTTTGAGACAGGGTTTCACTGTGCAGTTCAGGCTGGCCTTGAGCTCACTTTGTAGCCCAGGCTGGCCTTGCACTTGCAGCGATCCTCCAATAATGCAGTTTTTGAAATTACAATTTTTAGGTTGATTTGAGAAACAGAATATGTATTATACTTTTCTTGAAATATAGTACAACTGTTAATTCATGGTTTTCCTTTAGTTTTTCCTTATGAATCTCATTATAGATTTCCTTATAGATTCTTGGTTTGAAGTCTATTTTACTGTGGATTATTATTGTTATTATTACCATTTTGGGTTTTTGAGACATGGTCTCACCATATTAGCTCACCCTGGCCTCAGCCTCCCAAGTGCTGGGATGGCAGGCGTGTGTCACCACACCCAGCTGGATTAATTCAAGATGTGTTTAGTTTTGAATCTTAGTGAGATTTGTTCATTTTAACAAGTCCAGCTTCACATTGTCCTTAAAAGAACTAGACTTCCTACTAGTCCTAATGACTCAAGAGAATCAAGTAGCTTCAAAAAGTGAAAATATGCCCCTTCTGGTGTGCTCTGATTACCTGTCATTTTACTCTCAGAAATAACTACTAGAGACAGACCACCTATGAAAGCATCAGTTTTGTGATTATGGTATAAATCATGTTTTCTAGACTGCGCTGATTTCTTGGGCTTAATTTTTTTTCCAGAATTCAATGACTGCACTTATCGTGGCTGTGAAAGGAGGCTACACGCAGTCAGTCAAGGAGATTCTGAAGCGGAACCCGAACGTGAACTTAACCGACAAGGATGGAAACACAGCCTTAATGATCGCCTCAAAGGAAGGGCACACGGAGATCGTGCAGGACCTGCTGGACGCGGGGACCTACGTGAACATCCCGGACCGGGTAGGTCGTCCGGCGAGATGGCTCAGATGTGTGCTGCCGCTTTCAGGACCAGCCCTTTCAAACCGGTCTTTTGTTTCGGAATGTCACCTGCACAGTGCATCTGCCTGTCCTCGGTGTGAGTCCCTGCGGGCGTCTTTCCCAGCCACTGTCACTCATTGTGCGGGGCTTCTGGCGCCACTTCACCCTGTGGATTCTTAAGATGTTCAGGGTTCTTTCTCTCGCCTCCACATCCTCTCTGAGCGCTCACTTAGACATCCACTTGAAGGCCCGTCTAACAGGCAAAGCGAGACAAGTGTCCTCCCCACTGCCGCTCCCAGCGGGGAGCACCGAGCCATACCTGCAGCCTTTTTACTGACTTTGGATACAGAGTCTCATTAAGTTGCTCAGGCTGCTGTCAAGCTTGGGATGCTCCTGCCCCACCTCCTGAGTAGCCAGAACAAAAGATGTGTGGCACCAGGCCCAGCCGTTTTCCCGAAGTCCTTGCCATCTCAGCAAATGAGGCCACCCTCGGATTCTGCACATAGCCTGTCTCCCCGAATCATAAGTGCGTTCCCTCGTTTCCTCGCTTACAGCCCCACTCCATTCCCACGGTTCTCTTGGAAGAGGTAACTCTCACCTGTCCTGTGTGTGAAACCGTGCAAGGCTCGCTCTCGCTGTGGGAAAGAAGTTTCCCTCTTGGTCTGCAGTCCCTGCCCGGCTCTCCTGTTTCTGCTGGTGCCAGCGCCTTTGCTTCCTGCTGCCTTTGAAGTAGAAGGAGGTGGGATTAGAAATGAACGTTACCCAGATACCACTGGGGGACGAGGAGCTGTGCTCCTGTTGCAGTGACCGTCACCAGGGCTGGTGCAGGATGGAGCAGGTGTGTGCTGCTGGCCTGTGGCCGCCCCTGGACGCGATGCTCGTGAATGCTGGTCTACAGCCCGGTCTCCTGAGTTGCACAGCCCGTACAGCCAGGGTGGTGTGGACTGTACACCTCCCTGTTAGGAATCAGTGGCTTGTGTCATGGGGCCTTCGTCCAAAGGTCCAAGTGCCTAAGGGACACTAGTGTTTGTTGGGTTCACTGATGGCCACAGTGTCATTCTGTTCCGTTTACAGTTGAACAGGAGAGTGCCTTCAAAGAGAGTAGATTCTTTTTTTTTTGGTACGGGGAATCGAACCTATGACGTTCAGCTTGCCAGGCAGGCGCTGTGCTGCTGAGCTAAATCCCCAGCCCCAAGAGTAGATTCTTGTCCTGGATACTTTGTTTCTCTCAATTTTATTCGGGAGCTTCAGGAGGCCTCATTTTGAGGCATTGTGTCTTTGCTCCGTATTCTGAGGACTGTTAATGTCAGGTATTATTACTGGTTAATTTAAACCTTTCTCTAATTTTGAGATGAATGCTTGTTTTCTAAAAAATAGAGTGCACCTACTATTTTTTTTTTTTTTTTTTTTTGTTTTTTTTTCTCCGGTACTGGGAACCGAACTCACGACCTTGCGCTTGCCAGGCAGGCGCTTTTGCCGCTGAGCTAAATCCCCAGCCCAAAATGTCCAAATGTCACTCAGTCTCTGAACTCCTCTGGAACTTTCTTTTTTTTTTTTCCTCTGGTACCAGGAACCGAACTCATGACCTTGCGCTTGCCAGGCAGGCGCTTTGCCACTGAGCTAAATCCCCAGCCCCCCACCTACTATTGATAAACAGGTAAGCTGAGCTTGGAAACAGTGCTCATCTGTGCTCAGCATCAACAGACCTTGGCTTTTGTCTTTTCAGAGTGGTGATACTGTGCTGATTGGCGCCGTCAGAGGTGGGCATGTTGAGATCGTCCGCGCACTTCTCCAAAAGTACGCTGATATCGACATCAGAGGCCAGGTATGTGTGGGTGCGGTGTGGTTGTGAGTGTTGTGTATGCTGACAGGTCCGGGTTATGCCCTCCATCCCATTCCCTATGGACAGGAGCTTGGGAACTCTAATAGCTTAACAGATACAGTGTCATTATTATTACGCTTTACTGCCATTGTATGAAGTTCCTGTGTTTCCTTGAGTGAAATGCTAATGAAAGTGAACCACATAGTTCATGCTTTTAGAAAATACCTCCTCTGCTGACACAGTCTGTCTCGAGATGAGTAGTGCTAGTGAGACGGTTGGTGGCATTTGAGGATGTGGTACTTACTTGGTGTTTTCCCTGTTTCTCTTCTTCACCCACATGTGGTTCTTTCGTTCTTACTTCCTCTCCTCATTCTGCTGGCTTTTCCTAGAGCCACTTGGGTGGTGCTGGCTCGCAGGGCTGCGAGGGTTACAACCGCAGGTGGAGGCTGGAGGTTTAGCTCTCAGCGGGGTGCCTGGCTATGGTCCATCCCCAGGGTTGCAGGAAGTCTAGATAATATAAAAGCAGTGCTCAGAGGTATAAATTTATTCAATATTTCAAGAGCTTTAGATTAAAAAGTCTGTTCTTGGTATGTTTTGTGAGTCTACCTTCTGCTCTGCTTTTTTCTTACATTTTCTTCAAAAATCTGTTCCATTCAAAGTCATTTTTTAATCAAATTAATAAAAATTGTGTATAATGTGAAGGGAGATTTAACATGGGACCCTTCTCTTTAAGAAACATTTTAATTTGGATGCTTTTAGTTATATTTATTTATTTTAAAGGTAAAAGAACCAAAATGTATTGAGAAACCCACAGACATAAACACAGCAACATAAAAACAATAAAAATAATACAGAATTCTAGAGAAGGTGATAGGAAGTTAACAATGGTTGTTGTATTACATATTGCTATCTTCAAATTGGTTACTCAGATAAATAAATATAGGAGTTATATTTATCTTTATGCTTTTATATAAACATAAAAAGTGAAGCTGCAGGATGGTACATTTTTTTTTTTGAGAAAGGGTCTCACTATATAGTTTAGACTGGCCTTGAATTCACTTGTAGTCCAGGCTGGCATCAAATTCAGGGCCATCCTAATGCCTCAGCATTGGAAGTGCCAGGATTACAGGTGAGCACCACCACGTCTGGCAGAAAGGTTCCAATATAGGAGTCTTGAGGTGGGAAGAGAGAGCATTAAAGAAGAAGGCCTTCAGGAGAAGGTAGAATTGGGACTGAGTGTGAGGGTGCCTTAGATTCTGACAGCTAGAGGCAGGCAAGCTGGGCATTTCCGGCTTAGCAATGGGAACAGTAGGAGAACTGGGCGGGGGTGGGGTGGGATGGGGTAGGGAGAGTGGATGGAAATGGAGAGGGCAGCGGAGGCCACACCGGAAAGCTGGGCAGTGTCCGTGTCTTAGAACGGGAGCCCACTCATGCAAATTGTGGTCCAGGCAATGGTGTGGCAGCAGCAGCAAGTCATTACCTTTTGGGTTCAAACCACATTTTGGCTAAAGATGGCTTCTCGACGACCTGCTTTAGACTTTGTCTAACTCGCTTGTGTCTGTCATTCCTGTTTCCCTGCTTCCGTCGGTTTTTCTCTGCTGCACTCTAGCTCTGCTTTTCAGGTCTGTGTGGTACACTTATTTTGGGGATGAGATAAAATGTTAAGGATCTGTCTCACTCAGCCAGTGTGGGATGCAGGGTGGGTGGAGATTAAGAACGCTGAAAACGATGCTGCCTCCCCTAGTGTTTGGAAAGCATGCTCTTACGCATTATCTTTAGGAACCCTTGGGCAGGTACCCTTGCTCTGCATTGCAGACAAAAGTCCGTGGGTCCCAGTGCAAGAATGCCGTGTCCGAGATTACCTCTAATCCAGAACATGTTCCTGAAATCCGACTCCTTACCGAAGTGTGACTTCCTTTACCCTGTGGGATTGCTCCATACAGTCAAATAATTTTAGGTCTTCCAGGCTGTTTTCAAAAAAAATTTCTAAGAAAAATGAAAAAAATTTCTCAAAGATAAATTCCAACTAGTGTAAAGATTAATATTATTTCCCACCACGCTGCCTATTGGAATAGCTTCTGGCAGAAATTACGAATAGCAGCTTTTAACCTTGGGTCTTACATGAAGTGATGATCCATTTTTTTGTTGTTGTTGTTTGTTTGTTTAATCATACAGGACAACAAAACCGCTTTGTATTGGGCTGTGGAAAAGGGAAATGCAACCATGGTGAGAGACATCTTACAGTGCAATCCTGACACTGAGATCTGCACGAAGGTATGAGTGATGGTTCTGTCCTGCGAGCAGCCCGTGCCCTGTGCTGAGCTGTCACACTGATTGCTGTTTTCCTTCTCCTTGTTTGGTTCTTGAGCTATACTGATGTGCTGGTCATGGTCCGCATTAAATGGAGGAGTGACTTTTTATCCTTCTGGAGGGCATATATTCATAGCAAAAGACAGTGTATAATTTGTTAATTAAGTACTTTTTGGAAAGCACACCATCAGTTATTCATAAGTTATGGAAAGGTTGGGTATGGGGCACAGACCTATACTCCTAGCAGCTTCAGAGGCTGAAGCAGGAGGATTGCCAGTTCGAAGCCAGTCCAGGGAAGTTTAGTGCCTCAAAATTTAAAAAGAAATAAATACATTTTTGGAAAAAGGGCTGGCGGTGGAGCTCAGGGCTCCCTCGGTTTAGCCCTTAGTAAAAAAAAACGTAATGTATGGATCCTTTTCCCCAAATTCTTTTACTGTCATTTGGTGTGCAGAGCACATTTTCTTTGACAAGATCATTGGAAATGGTCTTTGGTTTTGCCTGTAGCCGCTGAGCCTATTTTCCTCAAATCATGTGAAGAATACAGAACTATTAAGAACCTCGGGGAGCGTATTAAGCTTTGTGGGTAACAGTTTCCCTTGGAAAACACATTTGGAACCCTGGACTGAAGTGGCAGGGATTCTTTAAGCAAAATACGGAGTCGTCTATTAGACCATCCTGTTTCATCTGCCAGAGGCCTGGCTCAGCCTACTTCTTTTTATTTATTTATTTTTCAGTTTTTATTTTTATTGGCACATTTGCAGCACACGAGGATCGCATTCCTCCTAGGGAGTTGGTGCTGGACACCACACCTCTTAGTTCTCTTCATGTCCTCTTGTTCCCTGCCTCGGTCTCTAGAGCCTCTGAAGGTGGCTCTGCCAGTACGCTAGGGCCCAGACCTTCTGGGACACCTGCTGGCTTGAGGTGGCTCCTTGACCATCTTGTTTTTCTGTGTCTTTTGGACCCGTGTCAGCCGCTGTGATGCCATGTGGCTTCTGCTCAGGTTTTTTCTTTTCTAACTCAGAAAAGTCAGAACTCACGGCCTCTTGTTTCACCTCCTTCGATTTGAAGGCCATCATGAGCCCTGATGGGGCTTTGCCAAGGCAGGCTGCTGTATCGATCAGTTCGTCTGCTGCTCGCAGGACCGCCTGTTTGCTGGTGTAGCTGAAGGATGAGATGTGGCCCACCTGGATGTCGCCATGGGGACTGGGCTCAGCATGGGGAGGGGAAGAACGGGCCCTACCTGTGCAGTGGCTGCTCGGGGTCAGCAGGGCATCCTGCACCCAGCTAGGGGTGCAGAGTTACTTCATGCAGTGAGGTACTTGTGCAAGGAAGAGCCTGGTCTTACTAGTCTTTAAACTGTTTTCTTGAGAACAATTTAAGTAGAGAGTTCCTGGAGTGAGATACCTCTCGATGACTGCTTTACACAACGTGAAATGCTGAGCAGCAAAGCTGGTAACATTTTGCACCTGTGCCCGCAGGATGGGGAAACCCCACTGATAAAGGCCACCAAGATGAGAAATATCGAAGTTGTGGAGCTGCTCCTGGATAAAGGGGCGAAGGTGTCGGCCGTGGATAAGGTAGGATCTGTGCTGAGAAAGCATGTTCTGGAGGGCGGCTGAGGGGCCGCCCCTGTGCTGCCAGGCTTGGGGTGCTGGTCTGGTTGTGTGCAAGGAAGGATTCCTTGCTGGGTGCCCGTGGCGGCGAAGCTGTCCCTGCAGCGTGCTGAGGAGGGGCGGGCTCCACTGCTTCGAATCCCGTGGGATGGCTCAGACTGGCTGTGGGGGTCTGTCTCGAGCACCCCACAAGGGGCACCCCTAGGGTGGAGCCCATATAAAGGGGTCTGGAGTTCTGCTGTTGGCCCTCACCTAACCCTTTAGAGAGCTTTCTCATTTGTCCTGGTAAAATTAGCTCCAAATTGCTGGATGCTTTGTATAGACGTGACCCCTGGTTTTAGTTTGTTCTCATTCTAAGCAGACTTGGATATCGCTCTACTTGCGATTGATTTTGGCCCGGAAGAGATTGATGTACAGAGTAAGAAATACCTTTAAATCTCCCTGTGAATGTGTGACTTGGGCTTTCCTGGTTTATAAAGAATTAGCATTTATCCTTCTCTGTTTCATGAGGCAGCAAAACAAAGACCGCAGAGTCACTGTGCTTGCTTGCTGTCTTACCAAGTAACGCTGATTTTTAAAATGAAATAGCAAAAGATCCCAGTGACTTTATTTCACACTTGCTGTAACTCCATGTGAAAGAAAGGAAATCTTAGTGTTAAAAATCAGGAAGACAGAGAATTTTGTAAGAATAAATGTACAAGTGAAGGTGATTGTTTTTCCTAGCCTGTCACAGCTCACCTGCTGCATTCCATCAGGTGTCTTAAGTCCCTGTCCTTTTGGAGGTTTTGCACCTGGCAGAAACCCTGCTGCTGCTGTTTGCCTTCTTGCAGGTTTGGGGGTGAGAAGGGCGCTGAGTGGTGAAGTGCAGACAGTGAAGTCTGGTGCCGATGCGTTTAGTTGGGCAAGTGCCAAGACGCCCAGGAGGCTGTGCCCTCTGGGTGCTGGGAGGCGTGGGGCCAGAATCAGCGGGAGTCTAGGCTGGGGATGGGGGCTTGGCAGCTCCTGGGACATGATGGAGGTCACCAGTGTGAGGGTGGATGGACGGATGGCAGCTGTGGTCAGAGTTAGCTCTTTCGCGGTATGTGTCACGGTGCAGATGTTCTCATCATTCTGCTTGTCGTCTGGTCTCGTCCTCTTACGGTGTCAGCTAGGTAAGGTCAGGACTGTTGTCTTCCAGTCTTGGCCCCCAGAGTGCCATGCACAGAGTGAGCGAGCACAGGACGAGGAAGGGGTCTGACAGGAAGAAGGAGAGTGGGAGAGAAGAGGGGAAGGCCAGCCAAGGCAGAACCCGCAGGTCGTTCTCCTTAGTGTCAGGAAGAGATTAAGACGGGCCAGGACTGGGCATCCAACTTGTTACGTTTGGGTCACTGGTCCCCTTCAAGAGAAGTGTGGCTCATGAAGTAATAAGCAGGACAACATTTTTT
Organism: Chinchilla lanigera; assembly: GCF_000276665.1. NCBI lineage: Eukaryota > Metazoa > Chordata > Mammalia > Rodentia > Chinchillidae > Chinchilla > Chinchilla lanigera. Next base: position 807,543 of record NW_004955487.1, read on the forward strand.
GCAGACAGAAGAGGTCCGTCTTCAATATTAATTTTTCTTGGTGTTGTGTGTGGACACTTACGTGACCAGAAAGCTGAATAAGGGAAGACAGGAGACTGACCGTTGGGAACATGACAGTCCACAAAGGTCCTAGGAGCTGGGTGGGGTATCATCATGGTGACAGCAGGTAAAGACAGCTATGAGGAGGATTTTCATGAGAAGGAGAGTGACATCCTTGGTACCAAGGACTTAGGTCCTGTCCTGCAGGGGTGTGGAGAAAGCCTGTCACTCTTCTTCCCATGAGCAAAGGGGGTGGGCCAGCTTCAGTTAGGGGGCCGGGGGACATAGAGGTTCTGAGAACACTGTTAGGAGCTAGGGAAAGAAATTGTGGGGAAGGGAGATAGAAGTTCCTGTCGGGTTTGTATACATGAGAAGTACGCAAGAAGTAGGAACAGTTCAGATTTCCATTACTCTGTTACCCTGTTTGAAAATACAACTGCGCGCTTCCTGCTGTTCCACAGAAAGGAGACACTCCCTTGCACATCGCTATTCGAGGGAGGAGCCGGAAATTGGCAGAACTTCTTCTGAGGAATCCCAAAGACGGCCGGTTGCTCTACAGGCCTAACAAAGCTGGCGAGACTCCTTACAACATTGACTGCAGCCATCAGAAGAGCATCTTAACACAGATATTTGGAGCCCGTAAGCGCTGTTTTCTCCTTTGAGCTTTTAAATACTGAATGTCCAGTTAAAAATATGAAAAATAAGAGGCTGACTTCAGAAATGTCATTTAACTGGAAAATATAAAAGTTAAGAAAGTTGCTACTTCGCTGTGGCAGGATAGTTCTCCATGCCTGAAGTCTTTTGCATTGTATTGTAGGTGCTTTGAGTCACGAGTCAGCTTTTAAGACCTCTAAAATTCCAGCTTTTCTACAAGGTGTTTTCCACATCGTTGCCCAGGTTACTTGGTCCCCGTCCCCCTCCTGCTGCCCCAGTGCTGTTATCTGAGGAATACAGCACCCATTTCCACGGTCCCCTGCCTTGCTGTCATATTGGCTGAAGCCAGGCCCAGGCCTTGTGGATATCTTCTTACTAATGTCCTTCTCCCCCTTGAAGTCTGTCCCTGCCAGCTCTGCCTGTGTCAGTGACACCATTTGCCTCGTGTTATTTCCCTTTTGCTATATGTGGCTTTTATTCTATTCCTTGGAGATTTTTCTCCTTCCACATTTCTTGTTCGTCAGGGCAGAAGCTGTTTCTGGTTCTCTGTGTCCTCTATGACATTCAGCGTATGGGTATTGTGCTAAAGTAATTTTTTACTGAAAAGGGTGTACATGAGAGTATGATCACACATACATAATGTTTTGAAATATGGAGTAATTTTCTACTAGAATTAAAAGAAAAAGTGCGTTCTGGAGACCAACAGGAGATACAGAATCCTGTCCCCTTTTTTGGCTTCTTACTCATATCTTGTTCTTAAGTAAAACTCTATTGTGAGTTCTTATACTTTAAAATATTTTCTAACTGTAGCAGTGCACCTTCATTAAATTTCAAGAATGAAGGTGTGAATTTAGCAGGAAACACAAATTCCCCATTATTTCCTAGCTCTTAACTTGTAATTATTTGAATAATATCCTGCTAGGCTTTTTTTGAACACATATAAAAATGTTTTATATTGTGTCTATAGCTTTAAAAAAGAAATACCAGATCATAATATTATAAAAATTTTTAACAGTGAACCATACCATATTTTTATTATTACATACCTTTTACCATGGATCCTGGTAATGCACCCACTCTTCCACAGATGAACTTCTGGGTCGTTGTGCTGGTAGCAGTGCTGCAGGGAGAAGCTCCTGTGTATGCCCATTAGGTCTACTTTTTAGTGTTGTTTTCTTGAGATAAATTCGAGAAGTGGAACTGCCAGTTCAGTAGATGCCCACAGTTAGGTTCAACTTGCCAGTTGCTTGTAAAACTTTTTCTCCCTCTGGTGGCATAAGATAGTACACTGTCCTACAACCTCAGTATCTCCAGCTTCTTGATCTTTGCTAATTAGATTAACCAAAAAACCTCTAACTTTAATGTTTTATTTTATTTTATTTTTTTTTTTATTTTTATTTTTTATTTTAAAGAATAAAAGAAGGATAACATAATAATGGAGGGGGATTACCAAATTACAGACAAAGTGGTAGGAAATTATCAATGGTTATTG
>NW_004955487.1:811317-816655 GCF_000276665.1 Chinchilla lanigera
GGGGCCCACCCTCCGGGAGCCAGCAGGCAGGAAGCTAGCCAGCCAGAAGGCTGGCGCTCCCCACCCACAGCTCCCTGTGCGCCGGAAGCCCTCCTTCCGGGGAACCATAACTTTAATGTTTTAAAATGATTAGATTGAGAGTCTTTAAGATATTCATTGGCTATTTGTATTTTTGCCATTTTTCTTCTTGTATCACTTGCGTATACTTTTACTGAGTTTTGAATATTTTTTAAAAGTTCATTTCAAGTATTTGTATGTGTTAAGGATTTTGATCTAGATGCAGCCTCACATCTCCCCCAGCTTACTCTTGCTTATGGTCATTTTTAAAATTTTCCATCTAAAAGATATTTTTGTAGTTTACTCATAAATCTTTTCTTATAGTTTTGGCCTTGTTATTATGTTGAGAAGGAAATGCTTTTTCCAACAAAGACTTTCAAGTTTCAGCTACATTTTTCTAGAATTTTTGTGGTTTTACTTTTTATGTGTGATTTTCTCATGTTTCAGAAACACTGATTTTGTTAAGGCTATGAGGTGTGTAGCATTTACATGTATTTTTTACAAATGGATGGCCGAATTCTGCTGACCCCTCTTGTAGTTCATCCATTCTTAACTGACTGGGAGTGTTTCTGATGCTAATGTTCTATACAAGTCATCATAGTTTCATAGTACTTGTTCTGTGATGACTGTTAGCTTTATTACCTTTTCTCTCTGAGCTGTTCTAACATGTTCTTCTTGCTTTTCAATTCAGAGAAAACTCTCAGGTTGTGATTGGAATTGCCTTAAAGTGATAGATTAGTCTGGGGAGAATTGGTGTCCCCATTGCTTTGACCCTTTCTGCCAAGGATACTTCTTTTTCTTTGATTATTATATTCCTTAGGAACACTTTATAACTTCCTTTATATGGATAGATACTACACATACTAAATGTGTCCTTATGTACTAATTTATTTCTTTATTATCATCTTTCATTGATTCTGGTTTTTCTCTGGTACCAGGAACCGAACTCACGACCTTGCACTTGCCAGGCAGGCGCTTTGCCGCTGAGCTAAATCCCCAGCCCCGTCTTTCATTGATTCTGAAATGCATGGTGTTCCCCATGTTGGGGTCTGTGCCCCCCCCTCCTGCTGCCCCAATGCAGTGGAATGTGTCTTACATATGACACATAAGAGAGCATTGTGTGGCAGTTTTTCATCATTGTACATAAAGCAGATCCAGCTTATAATAAGGAGTTGTCTTCAGTTTCATGAAGTGTGGTATTTAGGAATCCTTGAACCTGTTTTTTACAGGTCTGAACAGTATAAGGAAGCTTTTATAGAGACCCCTTCCTGCTTGTCATGGCCCAGGAACTTTGTATTTGTAATCCCATGGAAAAGTTACTGGAATATTAGTGAGTTAATTCCAGTCCACCACTTCCAGTGCAACCCATGGCGAGTGTAAAGGCAGTACGGCATATTTGTAGTTATGGCGAGCCAAGGGGTCTGAAGTCTAGCCACGGTGATGCCCATCTGAAACAAAGGCCTTGTCTCAGGGCTGAACCAGGTTTTATTAATTGATGAAGATGGGAGTGGCTTGAGGATGAGTGACTGAGAATCTTGGGAAATAGGTGAGTGCCAGGAGCTGGGCTAGGTAGGCCTGAAATCACCTCTGCAATATGAAGAGAGAAGGATGTGCAGATAGAGTAATCTGCGTAACACAATTGAGATAGTATCTAAAGTTTTGGGGTTGGTGCTTCCGCTCTGATGTATAATCTTTCAAGCCCAGGAAGTCATAGCTCAACCCCAGCCAACAGTGCAGAGCACTGACTCTTCATCCTGCCTCATCCTTGCTCACACAAGGGGACATCGGGGGTCTGGGGAAACCCTGCCTGCCGTCTTTAAAGACTACACCTCAGCAACTCCGCTGGACTGATATGCATTGCTTAAAGCCAACTGAAGCAGCTCTGTACATAATCAATACTTGGAAATAGGGTCAGGTTCAGCCCAAATGGACACAGTTGCCCTCCTTCAAGGGAGTCACCCAGGTGGTCCTCCACAAGTTTTTGTCCTCTCATAACTGAAAAATGGGAATTGGGGCCCTTTGTAACAGCAGGCACTGTGGAAGATAAGGATGTGGGTATATTTCGATTCCAGGACACTTGTCCCCTACGGAAACGGATGGTGACATGCTTGGCTATGACCTGTACAGTAGTGCACTGGCCGACATTCTCAGTGAGCCGACCATGCAGCCGCCCATCTGCGTGGGCCTGTACGCACAGTGGGGCAGTGGGAAGTCCTTCTTGCTGAAGAAGCTGGAAGGTAAGGACGTGTGTGCTCGACACTGTGTAGAGCAAGGCCTGCTGTGCAGGGAAGGGAAGCGGGAGCTCTGTGTACAGGTGTGTGTGTTACATGGTGCACTGGGACCGGTCAGGTAGGGTTTCCTCCCCTCCCCTTGGTCCTCTGCATGGTCATTTGAATTTTCTTTCCACAAAAGAAGCAGCTGTGTGAAACGGCAGGGAAAGGCCCTGGCTGCATACCTTACTTTTCTCTTTGCTGAGACAAAATACCCAACACCCAAAATTAAAGTAGGGAAGGTTCGTTTAGCTCACAGTTTGTAGAGGTTTCAGGTCAGACTTAGCTAGCTCCAAGACAGGGTGGCATGGCGGGGAGAAGGGAGAAGGTGGTAAGCAGCAAGGGACAGCAGCAAGCGACCATAGTAGCCCTCTTTCTGTCTCATATATTTTATCCAGGGTGGGGACACTGTATCCTACCCAGAAGTATGCCAAGCCCATCAGTGGACTAATTTAGTAATCACACACCCTGATGCCAGCATCACACACTTCATCCTAGCACCACATACTCGAGATCCAGCCACCTCTGGAAAGCCTCACTTATGACTGCAGGAGGCTTTGGGGGGACATCTAGACACAAACCAGAATGCCACAGGTGTCCTGGCCCCTCTCACACTTGTGTGGCTGCAAGTCTACACCTGCTCCCCTGCCTCTCGTGCATGCTGTGCTGAGTCAGGACCAGGAACCTTTGCGCCTACAGAGTGGACACTGTTCTTGAGTTGCGCGGAGTTTCCTACACAGCTCCTTGCTGTCAGCACACGCACCTTGTGCTTGACAAAACTGTACTCACTCTTCAAGGACAGGTTTCAGTGTTGTAGATAGAAATTGCCTCAGATTTTATAGGAAGAATCCCTTGTGTCAGGCTTATTTGGGGTTAATAGAGTTTTACTTTGAGAGCTGATTCTTTTTTGTGTATGTGTGGTACTCAAGGTTGAAGCCAGGGCCTTCACACTGAGCTGCATCCCTATCCCTTTTTTATTTTGAGACAGGGTCTTGCTAAGTTTTCCAGGCAGAATTTGAACTTGCAACCCTCCTGCCTCAGCCTCTAGAGTGCTGGGATTATAGGTGTACACTACCATGCCTGGCTGAGAACCCTGGTCCTTGAACACAACTGTAGGGAGAGGCTCCTATCTGACTGATGGAATCACAGAGGCTGGGGGAAGATGTGTAGTTTGAAGACATAGAGTATTGTTTCGGTTTTTGCCTATGCAAACAATTTATTGTTGCTTTGCAACCACAGAAAGCCAGAATGGTATTGCGCATGGTATTGCGCAGCCTCAGTGCGTAGCGGGTCAGCACATAGAATGGTAGAAGGGGTGAAGGAACAATACTCTCTAAGCATTTAGTAAGTGCCTGGTAAAAGTTCATGTTGGAAAGGTGAAGGCTGCAAACCCAGCGCGAAGTCATACTTCTTAAACAGGAAGGATGAAGTGTCCCTGTGACTTGCTCCTCCAGATGAAATGAAGACCTTCGCCGGACAGCAGATTGAGCCTCTGTTTCAGTTTTCCTGGCTGATCGTGTTCCTGACGCTGCTGCTGTGTGGAGCGGTCGGCTTAGTGTTCACATTCACTCTGGACCTGAACCTGGGCATCGCGGTGTCCCTGAGCTGCTTGGCTCTCTTATACATATTCTTAGGTGAGTCCACGCTTTCCATTTTCTGCGGAAGTGGAGAAAACACCTGCTCACTGTTCTGATTAAAATATTGTCTATATCTGTCCTTTAACATCTACACCTGACTTTTGTAATTAGCTGAGATAATGGATCTTTTTGCTGTTTTCTAAGGCGAAAGATTTATACGCTCTGAAGAGAAACCAAATTCTTTTTGCTATTTTATAAAATGGCCTAGAGGAACGTTCTCCCCAGACTGGCTAGAATAGCTTTTAAAGTTAGTTTACTGTTGCTAATATTGAAGCGAGACCAATGCATTATGCTTAGTCTTTTACATGTTGATTTATGACATATTGAAGTCTTTTCTGAAGTCACCCCTGGCATGCTTTGGATTATTTTGAGATGACTGTAATTTTTATTTTGTCTAAAAGCAAAGAAAGGCTATAGATATGGCTCAGTGGTAGAGGTCTTGCCTTGCATGCACAAGGCCCTGGGTTCAATCCCCAGCACCACCAAACACATACACACACAAAATAAATGAATAAAGGCAAGGAAAATAAAATATAATCTCTGTTCTTGAAGAATGTCTTTTTTTTTTTTTTTTTTTTTTTGAGACAGAATCTTGCTTTGTAGTTCAGGCTGGCCCTAAACTATGTAGCCCAGGCTGGGCTTAACTCAGGGTGATCCTCCTGCCTCAGCCTCCCCTGTGCTGGGATGACAGGTGTGTGCCACCACATCTGGCTGGGAATGCCTTCTGTGGGAAGAAAGGGAATGGATTCGTTATTAGAGGAGCTGGTAACTTCAGCAGTAGCATTTGAGTCAGAATATTGTTGTCTCTGTTTAGGGCATTATCTTCCTGATTGATTTTACATCATATTTTGTCAGTTCACTTTCCACTTTTCACAAAGTTCTGTAAGTGATGGCCTTGTTAGTTCAGGAGTTCTTTAAGGAGCAGTGAGGAAATAGGGTGGGACTCTAAAAAGTTATGTACACTCTGATGTTACTACTTAATGTTTGACTTTTTGGAGTTAAGAAGCTGCCTGCCTGACGATTATTTTTTAAAACCATACATTTCAGTTGTCATTTACTTTGGTGGACGACGGGAAGGAGAGAGTTGGAATTGGGCCTGGGTCCTCAGTACAAGGCTAGCGAGACATATTGGCTACTTGGAGCTCCTGTTCAAGCTGATGTTTGTGAACCCGCCCGAATTGCCAGAGCAAACCACCAAAGCTTTACCCGTGAGGTGAGTTGGTCCATTTGATGGGAATAACCTTTAGTAGAATTAAGCAGAAACATCTTTCACTTAATAAATTCCGTAATGAATCATGTTGCTGAAAACATTGGTACAGCTGGGCGTGAGGGTGCACGCCTGTAATCCCAGCACTTGGGAGGCTGAGGCAGGAG
>NW_004955487.1:816775-834417 GCF_000276665.1 Chinchilla lanigera
CCCTGCTCAGATACTGTCGTGCTTACTTTTCTGTTGTTGCTGGGACAGAATACCTGACACCCAGAATTAAGGAAGGAAAGGTTTATTAGCTCACAGCTTGTGAAGGTTTCAGTCCATAATCAGCTGGCTCCAGGGCAGGGTGACATATGGCAGAGGGCAACAGTTCATGGCAGTGGAAAACAGCAAAAGCAACAAGAGCAAAAGAGGGGAGAGCAAGCCTCTTTTCTTCCCTAAGCAGGCTACCCACCCTGAGCTGGGTATAGCACTCACATCATCTCCCTGCCCTCCTCTTGCATAGGCTCAGGATGTTCCAAAGTGGGCACCCTGGCTCCCTTCTGAGTCACTTAAACTTCTACACTTCTCCAGTTGACACAATGAATCAACCATTACAATATCCTGGAACATAAACAGTGGCCCTAGGATGTGTCCTGTACACCCTATATATAGCACTGCTGAGTTACTTAGTGAAGCTTCTGAACTTCTCAAGTTGACATAATGTATTAACCATTACAGATACATTTGGGAAACTCTTCCTACCATTTCTTCCTCTTGCACATTAAGTCCCTTTTCTGTAAAGAAACTTGCTTCATTTATATTTACCACAGTGTCCCATTGTCATCTGTCACCACCCTCGGAACACTCTGAACTGAGTGCTGGATTGAGGGGTGGCATCCTGGCATCAAGAGCCCAGGTCTGAGACCCAACAGCAGCTTAAATAAGAAAGGGACCCGGGGAACCCAGCTTGCTTCTCAGAGCTGCATTTCCTCATCTCTGGAATCGTGTTTACAAGGCTGTCTAAGCTTATGATTCACATCTAATGGGAAACATATGGGAAAACTAAAGGTGAAAGCCATTTAAGCCAAAGAACAAAGGGAAGGTACAGGACTCCAGAGGAAAGTACAATGAAAAAAGAGTTAGAAAATTAAAAGCAAAACCAGTTCAGTAGCCATTAGTGAAACACTTACGGTGCATTAAAAGATTATAATAAGATGATATATGTGTCATTTAAGTTGAAAATAAATAGGTCAAACCAGAGGAGACATCAAAGCTATGAATGCAAGAGAGAAAAATGCAGGAGAAACCAGACAGTGCCACCCCCGCCCTCCCTTCTGCATGCGTGGGTTCAGGCAGCCACAGATCAAGTATTTTTAAAACCTTGCAGCTGAAAAACGTACAGATTTCCTTGTCATTATTCTCTCAGTACAGCACAGGAAGTATTCAAAGGATGTTTCCTTCGTGTTAGGAAGTAAAAACCCCGACCAAGAGAGAAGGAAAAATTCAAAGGAAAACTTAGGAGTTAAATAAAATCAGGAGCAATAATTTTGTAAGAAAAACACTTTAAGGTAATAGCATTTTTTAAGTTGGAACAACTAAAATAGCATCACCTAAGACCACACAGTGTAGCACTGTGATCCCAGATCGTTTCTTTTTTTTTTTTTTTGAGAGCAGGTCTCTATGTAGCCCCGACTAGCTTTGAATTCGCTATGTAGCCCCAACTGTCCTTGGACCCAGTGCTTATCCTGCCTCAGCCTCCTGCGTGCTGAGATTGTAGGTGTGCGTCACCACGCCCAGCCCCAGATTGTTTCTTGAAATTAGTGCTCACCTACTGGGTTTAGATGAGAGCTTAATTTAGGGATGGAAGGAGAGTATAGAAGTAATGATCCGGAGACTCAAAATACAAATGATTCAGAAGAACAACTGAAGAGAATATTTTACAACTCTGTCTACATCCCTGTTGGATGGGGAAGCTATAAAATCAGATATTTGATACATTGAGTTTTTAATAGCATTACTGGGCTTGAAATGAGTAATCACTATGATTAGTATAATTAATATTTTCCCTGGCTCTTATGTCTTTGGTTGGTGTGAGAAAACTTGTAGCTCTTTTGCCTTCGTCCTGCCCACCAGGAAGAAGGACCGCTGCCTTTAATCACAGTGCCCTGAGGCTGCTGAGATGTCTGCTGTTCGGGTGGTGTCTTTTTTCTGTAGAATTGTGCTTTTTCAGTTTCTTACCCTGACCAAGGCTGTAAGGGGGCGGAAGTAGTAGATGGTGCCTAATTGTGAGCTCTTTCCATTCCCTGTATCTCAAAGATGTATTTTGGGCAGATGTCAATGAGCTAGGGATGACTCGTGTTGCAGTTGTGCGTGTTTCGTGTTTCCCCGCAGGTTTTTGTTTACCGACTACAACAGACTGTCCAGTGTTGGCGGGGAAACTTCATTGGCTGAGATGATCGCCACCCTCTCAGATGCCTGTGAGAGAGAGTTTGGCTTTTTGGCCACCAGGCTGTTTCGCGTTTTCAAGACTGAAGAGAGCCAAGGTGGGATTCCTTCCCAGCACCTCCCCCCCCCACACCCACCCTCTTCTCCCCCCACCCCCCACCAATGAGGTGAATGTTCATCTCTCTTCATGAAAACTCCACTTGCACATCAGTTATCAGATGCTGTGACTGCGGTGAGTGTTGGTGTGTGGTTAATGATTGCTCAAGCCATCTGCTGTCTTCCAGGTAAAAAGAAATGGAAGAAGACATGCTGCCTGCCATCTTTTGTCATTTTCCTGTTCCTCCTTGGTTGCATTGTTGCTGGGATCACTCTCCTGGCCATCTTCAGAGTGGACCCGCGACACCTGACGGTGAACGCTGTGCTCATATCAGTCGCATCTGTCGTGGGACTGGCCTTTGTGCTGAACTGTCGCACCTGGTGGCAGGTGTTGGACTCTCTCCTGAATTCCCAGAGGAAACGGCTCCATCATGCTGCCTCCAGATTGCACAAACTGAAAAGTGAAGGATTCATGAAAGTAAGATACAGTTGTAATGTGAATATACCACCACTGCTCTGCTCCCTGGGATTGTAGGGAACGCATTCTCTAAGCGTTAAGCTAGTGCACGTAGTTTGTTTATTCAAGAACAGTTTTTCTCCGGTACTGGGAACTGAACTCACGACCTTGCGCTTGCCAGGCAGGCGCTTTTTGCCACTGAGCTAAATCCCCAGCCCCCAAGAACAGTTTTTTTTTTTTTTGGTTTTTCTCTGGTACCGGGAACCGAACTCACAACCTTGCGCTTGCCAGGCAAGCGCTTTGCCACTGAGCTAAATCCCCAGCCCCTAAGAACAGTTTTTAAAAGCCATTTTAGTTACAGCTAAATTCAGAGGAAAGTACAGAGATGTCTTCCTGCCTCAACCTCCCAGAGTGCTGGGATTATAGGTTTGTGCCACCACATCCAGCTGTTTCTTATTTTTTGACCTACTCTGACCATCTTTGTCTTTAATTGGTGTACTTAGACTATTGATATCACGGAGATTATTGACACAGATGGGATTAGGCTCTACTATTTTCGATTCTGCTACTTGCTGCCCTTGTTGTTGGTTGCTGTATTATGTCTTCTACTCTTCTCCTTCTGTGGTTTTAATTGAACATTATTTTTGTGTTTGCCCTGGAGTTTGCAGTATATATTTGCAACTGATCCAAGCCCACATTTAATAATACTACTGTAGGGCCAGGATATAGCTCAGTGGCACAGCACCTGCCTAGCAAGTGTAATTCAATTCCTAGTACAAAAATAAAAAACCACTCTATATACGTATACTAATTCATAGGGATGCTCCTAATTCAACTCTCCTGTCCTTAGTATCTTTGCTATCATTTTATAAATGTGTGTGTACATACATGAGATTGTATTAGTCAGCTATCCTGTGCCTGGGAAGTGATACCTCACACCCACAATTTATTTATGTCTTTATTTTTGTTGTTTGTTTGTTTTGTTTTTCTTCCGGTACCAGAAATGGAACTCACGACCTTGCGCTTCCTAGGCAGGCGCTTTGCCGCTGAGCTAAATCCCCAGCCCCGACACCCACAATTTAAAGCAGGATAGGTTTAATTTGGCTCATGGTTCAGCGGATTCAGTCCGTGACCATCTACTCCAGGGCATGAGCATCGTGCAGCGTGTGGAGGAGCAAAGCTGCTAACTTACTCATGGTGGCCAGACAGCAGATGGGAGGAATGAGAAAGCAGGCATAGACCCCAGAGTCACACCCCCGTACCCCCGCACACACACACTCAGAAGTGTGCTGCACCAGTCTCCTGGGTCGATCCCAAATCCCATCAAGCTGATCGTCCACCCTCCCTGTGCAGTGACATAGATCGTTGAGGGCTACTGACTTCTAAGATGTGAAATTACACGCTGAACCAGAAGTTGTTGCACTTACTGTTAGTTTTATTCTATGCTTTCTTGTGGAAATATGTATTTGGGGTGAAAAAATTTATCACAACAGCGTGTTTTTATAAAACATTCAAAGGGGTTAATATGTTGTTCCACAGGTGGTTATTACTAAGTAATAATACAGGTTCTTGTAGAACCTAGTAGTGTAGGCACATTTGTTTTTTTAAAAAAAAAAAAAAATTCAACACCTAAAACACACACAGTAGCTGGGCCTCTTCCTTTGTTCACGGTCAGAGCCAGTGGGAAAGCGGCACTAGGATACATGACATAGGTCTTTGGGATTTGCATTCAAGTCCAGGTCTTTTGGCATTGAGAGTGGTTCAGCCATGTCCCCTACCCCTTCATGTGGTGCAAAAGTTGGGTGCTATAGGTGTGAACTTGGAGCAGCAGGAACCACGGTGGGCAGAGGGCCGTGGCCATCCCTCCACCTGCTAGAAGGCTTCGTGTCCTGCTTTCGCGTGTCTCGGTGCTGTCTGCGTCTCTCCTTCGTGCAGGTGCTGAAGTGGGAAGTGGAGCTGATGGCCAGGATGGCGAAGACCATCGACAGCTTCACGCAGAATCAGACGAGGCTGGTGGTCATCATCGATGGCCTGGACGCCTGTGAGCAGGACAAAGTGCTGCAGATGCTCGACACAGTACGTCCCCAAGCCCCGCGTGTCCCCGTGACAGCGAGAGCACGTGTGCTTCGCAGCGGCGTGCACTGGGCCCTTTAGGAGAGTAGTGCTGGTTTGTCTCGGTTTTTCTTTTGTAAGGACCATTCTTTATGCGGAAACAGCAGCAGTAAGTGCTTCAGCCAGAAGACATTTGGGGAAGGAAGGGGTAAAGTAGCTGTGAAGTCCAGAGTGGCTGCAGCTTTCTTTGCATAGCTATGGTGAGACTCTGAGATGACACAGGGCACCCAAGGCTCGTGTTAGAGAGGGGCGCATCGCAGGGCCCCAGAGGGGCATGCCGCAGACGGCGCTGTGGCCGTGGCAGGGACCATTATGCCCGTGACCTCCCACCTGTCCTGGCGACCTGAGCCATGTGTGGGCTATAGGGCTGTCAGGGTAGGTTCTCTTCTAAGGTTTCATTATTGTCAGGCGGCAGCCAACATGAACTGAGCTGTCAGTAGAGTCAGTTTCCATAAGGAATAAAATCTGATGAGAAAGTGAACTATCTTGAAATTTTAGTCCCTAAAGGCTAACACAGATTTTGGAAAGATCTCTCTTTATTTTGGATGATTTAAAATACATGTCACAACTACCCATTTCTCCTACCACAGGTGCGAGTTCTGTTCTCAAAGGGCCCATTCATTGCCATTTTTGCAAGTGACCCACACATTATCATAAAGGCCATCAACCAGAACCTCAACAGCGTGCTTCGGGACTCGAACATCAACGGCCACGACTACATGCGCAACATTGTGCATTTGCCCGTTTTCCTCAATAGTCGTGGACTGAGCAACGCACGGAAGTTTCTGGTGCCTTCCGCAACAAATGGGGACATTGCGTGCTCGGACGCTCCGGGTAAGGATCGAGCGCCTGCCATGCTCGGGTTGGGAGTCACTCTGTGGTGACTCTGTGTTTACCTTGGAGAATGCTATTGGTGTATCGCGTGTCTTTCCCGTACACACAGCAGAGCTTGAGTGCAGACAGCGCTGTCTTCATGCTTCCTTCCAGGGTTGCAGGAAGACGCCGACCGCAGAGTCTCGCAGAACAGCCTGGGGGAATTGACCAAGCTTGGGAGCAGGACAGCCCTCAACAGACGGGTAGGAGGCGCTCTGTTCTGAGCTGTATCTGTTCAGTTACGTAGATGAAATTACGTGGATGCCACCTAAGTACTAAACAACTCTGTAAATGCTGCTGCCTGCACTCGGACACACAGGAGCATGAACACCCACCGCCTTTCAGCCCTGAGTGCAGTGTCTGAGGGCAGGAGACCCGGCGAGAAGTCCCTTGCAGGGAGATGGTGGAGCTGGGGCCACCTAGGGACAGCTCCCTTGGGCTAGCATGGCACTGGCTTCTCCTTTTGTTTTCTACTGTTAAATTTGGAGATTTTATTTTTTTAAAAAAGTGTCTTTGGTAACATTTGGGCACACACCTCTGCCATTTTGAGGTGTGGATGCAAAGTTAATGTAACGCATGACGATGGTGGCGCTGAATTCACAGGAGTGTGTGTGCTTTATCACCACGGATGTTACTCCTGGGAGTCCGAGCTCCAGGGCTGTCTGTGGTTGCACGCACCCGTCCCCGGCCCTGCGAACTGCATTAAACGAGGGCACACCTGTCTCAGGAGATGGGATTCCGTAGGCCCCCACTTCCTGGAGACTGCCTTCAGTTCTGATGGAGATGTGAGGGGATGGCTGGATACTTTAAAATGTTGAGTCCTTAAAACCAGCTAGGGGCCTCCTGCCTTTTCATTGCAGAGTTCCTCTGTAAGCCTCTGTGGAGTTTGAACATAATCCTGGCGTGCAGTTGTGCTCACTTGGAATCTGAAAGGCGCCAAGCCGTCCCCGACATGCTCTCACTTGCTCTGTAAAGGCTCTGCCTGAGGTGTGGTCACAGGAACGCTTTCCTCAGTTCATGATGCTCCTCGTAGACCGAGATGGTGGCTTTTGTGGTTGTTTTAACTTCTCCGAAAGCCTTGGTTCTCAGCTTGGAAGTGCGACTCACCATCCCTGCTGTGCTCTCTCTCAGGATACCTACCGGAGGAGGCAGATGCAGAGGACTATCACGCGGCAGATGTCCTTTGACCTCACAAAACTGCTGGTCACCGAGGACTGGTTCAGTGACATCAGTCCTCAGACCATGCGAAGGTTGCTCAACATTGTTTCCGTGACAGGTGACTTTTTCTTACTGAGTGGGGTAACTCATACTGTTAAAGCAGTATACTTTCAGAAACAAGGGGTGTGTGTGTATGTTTACTTTGCTAAGGACTGGCCGTATTTTCATTTTATGTTGTGAAAATCAACCATTGGTTGTATATTATTAATATAAAACTTGATGACTTCAAGTCTTTCACTTCATGTCAGATTTTATTTTTCTCTTGTTGGAAAGGATAGAACAAGGTAAAGTACTTGAATTTGAGCCCTAGTCACGTTACTTATCCTTTTTTTTTTTTTTCAGTACTAGGGATTGAACCTAGGGTCTTCACACTAAGCTACATCCTCAGCCTTTATTTTTTATTTTGTGACAGGATCTTACTAAGTTAAGTTGCCTAGACTGGGTTTGAACCTGGAATTGCCCTGTCTCAGCCTCTCAGAGTGCTGAGATTAACAGATGTGTGCCACCATGCCGGGCTTATCCTTTTAAATCTTTTATTCCCATCTGTGCAGAAATGTATGTTACCTGTTCAACACTGCACATGGTTGTCAGTATTAGGAAAGTCACACAATAGATGAGCTAGTATCAGAAATGAGTTTGGGATTTTAGTAGATAAATACTGACAGTTGTTCAGGGGTTTCCTGTTTAAAAGTTGTGCTTTATTTGAAATTGGTTTTGTTGGGCTTTTTATAAGGTACAATTTAAAATAGTGTTAGATATCTTCATTGGACATTTCTCTTTCTCTTTTTTGGTATTTTTAAGACAGAGTCTCCCTATTTCCCTTAGCAGTTCTTACTGGCCTTGAACTCACTGTGTAGCCCAGGCTGGTCTCACACATACAGCGATCCTCTTGCCTCAGCCTATCAAGTATGAAGGATTGATTACAGGATTACAGGCATGCGCCACCACACCCGGCTTTCTTACTTTTTCTAGGCAGGCCGTATCCTTAAGATGTAGTACTGAGGGAGTGAGTTTTGGGCATTTGTTTGCTTTTTCAGTACTGGGATATCAACCCAGGGCCTCTAGCGTGGCAGGCAAGTGCTCTCTCTTTGAGCTGTCTCCCCACCCCTGAATGAGTGAATTTGAAAAACTCGGTAAACACCTGTAGTTAGAGGCGGACCATTCACTGCCTTCCTCCAAGCTGCTATTCTGAGGATCAAATTCAGTTGTTCTGGGGTGAAGCTTTGTGCATTTGTTGTTGTAACTTTTATCTCCAGTTCACCTCTATAGGTTTTTCTCACTGGCTTTATTCAGTTTGAAAACTGGAGATGTGTGTTGCCAGTGTTGCAAGACTCTGTTAATGTTTTGGTTTTTGTTGCCTAGTATTTTTTATTTAAGTATACATACTTAAGTTCCATATTAACCTGTTGATGCTCTATTAGAGTAGATCTCCTCATCTCTTGTTATAGTCTGTTTATTTCGTACTTTTTCATTTGGTTTGCTGCCTCTCCTGAAGGTTGGACCATGCTGTTTTGGTACACGTTCCACACGCGGCATCAGATCGTGTCTGTACATTTCCTGGCTCTCAGATGCTTGTGACCAGAGTTCCCACTGCATGGAATCTAAAGACCCTCTCACTCATTAGCAAAGCAGATCCCACTTTCCTGGGAAAAGAATTCAGTGATGGCAGTGTAGTTTGTATGCATAAGTAGATTCGTAAGGGAGTGTGGGTCTGGAGATGGGAGAATTGGATGGCAGGCTGTTTATCTAGTAGTAGTGGGGAAAGTGCTCATTTATATTGGAACTTCAACAAATAGGAATGTCTGTTAAGACACAAGCTCAGTTGATAATAATGAAGAAAGCAACAATAGCTGATGTGGTACCATATGTTTTATTGCTGCTTGGAAGGCTGAGGCAGGATGGCAAGTTCAAGGCCAGCCTGGGCAACTTAGTGAGATTCCATTGGTTGGTTGGTTGGTTGGTTGGTTGGTTGATAGATCTAGATAGATAGATAAGTGGATAGTTCGGTAGGGCTGGGGATATAGCTCAGTAGTAGA
This sequence comes from Chinchilla lanigera, assembly GCF_000276665.1. NCBI lineage: Eukaryota > Metazoa > Chordata > Mammalia > Rodentia > Chinchillidae > Chinchilla > Chinchilla lanigera. The sequence goes on from NW_004955487.1 coordinate 825,788, forward strand.
GTGCCCCTGGATTCATTCTGTCCTTGATATCCAAAACAAACACACACACACACACACACACACACACACACACATGCACACATGCACAAAGCAACATCAGCAATTCAGAATCTTTCCCAAATAACAGATGTTAGAAATAGAAGTCAGTGGTAGGTGACTTGCGTAGTCAGCCTGTAGTACATAGAATGGAAGTGTATGGGGTGTGTGCCCACCTGGGCCTAAACAAGGATGGGCCGGCATGTTTGGACTCACTGAAAGGCCATTAGGATCTTAGCAGGGGAGCCGGGCCTGGCAGCACACGCCTGTAATCCCAGCACTCGGGAGGTTGAGGCAGGAGGATCACTGTGAGTTTGAGACCAACCTGGGCTGCAAAGTGAGCTCAAGGCCAGCCTGAACTGCGTAGGAAGACCCTGTCTCAAAAAGACAAAAAAAAAAAAAAAGGATCTTAGCAGGGGGACACAGAAGATGGAGACAACCATGGCCAACAGCGCAGATTGTGTGATACAGTTTGGAAGATTTTTGCCTGCATATCCATGGTCAAAATCAGTAGTTGGTCAAACGCAAAAAATCATTACAGACTTAAACAGAAGTATGTTCAAGTCCTTAGGGTATTTATAGTACAGCTCTCTGGATTTTAGAAACTGTATAAACACTGGATTTGAATTTGTAGTGTAATTTAATGGCAAATTATTTATGGATATACAAAATGTTTCACTTGTCATAGTTACACATCTCTTAATTTTCAAGTGTTTTTGCATTCCCCGAAGGGCGGTTACTGCGAGCCAATCAGATTACTTTCAACTGGGACCGGCTGGCGAGCTGGATCAACCTCACCGAGCAGTGGCCGTACCGGACCTCGTGGCTCATCCTGTATCTGGAGGAGACGGAAGGTGTTCCTGACCAGATGACATTAAAAACCATCTACGAGAGGTACTTCACTCAGCTGCTTTGGGTAGATATTCTCTTAGGCTGATGTGCGGACAGGTGTGTCTGTCATGACACTTGTGCTGTGTAATTGTGACTCCTGGTTAGACGAGCACATGATTACTTATAACCCAACTTGTATAACGAGATCATAGGGCTTAATTGTCGCATGATCTGTTTGTACATAAAACCTTTTGATACTCCCATTTATCCTTGCAATCTTATTACTGTTACTGTTATTTGTGTGTAAATAAAAATATATCAGAGGGGATCAGCCTTCACGCAGGGGTGTTGTAGTGAATTTGAAGTTAGGTAAAATGCAGGGACGTGTTCAGTGGCAGAAATAATTCCAGGTGGCTCTAGACTCTTTGAAACTGTGGCTCCTCTTTTTCTTCTTTGGGGTGGAGCCGGGACCTCTCACAGGCTGGGTGAGTGCTCTGCCCTGAGCCACACCCCAGTCCTGCTCATCTTTCCTTAGAGAGACCAGGATGAGTGGTTGGTCGAGGCCTCATTGCTTCCCTTGATTTGTGTTTGTTTGCTCTCTTGCTCCTCTTGATTAATGTGTTTCAGTTGACTTTTTAACTAAGAGTCAAGCCTTTCTGCTTTGTGTGTTGCAGGGGCTGGCCAAGGAGAAGGCCTGGGTAAGGCTAAGGGCCAACTCTAAAAGCACGTTATACCTTTGGAGAACTTAGATATTTTTAAACTTTAAAGTATTTTTCCATTTGTAACTACTCCCAAACTTTAAAAAAAGTTGCCAGAATAAGACTGGTGAGAAACACCTTTCTATCTGCCGTTGTCCACATTCATTATTTGGAACTGTTCGCACTTCCGCTGTATCACGTGAACAGTCTCCTCTGCGCTCCTCTGTATCTGCGCGCGCGCATACATGAGCACAAACTCTTCCACCCTTCTCAAGGTCAGTTACCTACCGCATAAGATTCGCCCCCATATCCTTGAGTTTTGAGGAACTTATATTCTGATCAAAAGTGTAACACACACATTTGAAACAACTAGAGGAAAGCAAAAGTAAGGTGACTTAAACAGTTCGCCACCTAAGTTTTACCAGTCTCAGGCCAGATTGCTGTTTTTTGGGTGGTAGAAAAGTTAGTCTAAAACACTGTTTTTTCCTGCTGGAAATTTCCTTGTCTTTCTAAATTTTTCATCCTAATTTCTACCATTGAGTTGTGTAAGAAATTTTTAAAAGTTCACTCTTTTTTTTTTTTTTTTTTTTTTTTTGTGATAGTGCTAGGAGTTGAAGCCAGGACCTTGAGCATGCTAGGCCAATATTTCACCACTGAGCTGTACATATCCAGTCCTAAAGAAAAATGTGTATTTTTAAAATTTATTGAAATACGTATTATAGACAAAAGAGACTTCCTAACATATAGTTTAAAAGAGACTTCCTAACATATAGTTTAGAGATAACAGTAATTATTAGACCTTGCTTATGCAAAACAGTATTTGTGAAAGAAGTATTTTGAGGGGTATTTTTCATATGTAACAAAAAATAACTTGGAGTGGATTTTTGTAAGGGAATATTTTATTTTGTTCAAGTAACTAGAATATTCTAGGTTGGAGGTATAATGATGTCAACTTTGTTTTGCAATTAAAGCAACCTTGCTAGACTTACTATGCATGAGCAAGTTGGATTCACAGTGACTTTGAGGTGATTTTCTTTTTGGAGAAATATGTGCATCTTATGCGGCCACAAATATTTACAAAGAATATTTAGAGCTAGACCAAAGAAGAGGAATAGAAAGTGTAGAAAGCAGTGTTGGAGAATTCTTAAGGAGTTGACTTAAAGTAAATAGAATGAGATGATTTAGAATGAAAAACTATAGGAAGACAATTTGATCAACATATTGAAAACCATCTATTGGCAGATGTTCGAATGATTTAGATGACGGTTTCCAGTTAACCATAGTTGAGTTCTTTGATGCTTGTCATTTGAATAATAAAAAGTTTTATTTACAGCTGACAAAGAGCAGCAGTATATAATTGATATTCATTTATTTTATTAAAGAAATCTGATTTGGTAAAAACAATCAGAAAATAGTATTTTTAACGCTAGTAGTAAAATTTATTTTTTTAAATCCATAAAAGGCTTCATTTATTTTTATAGCAATTGGATGACACATCTGCTTGCTTTATTCAGCTGAAAAAGAAAATGTTGGTTCTCGGTGTTTGGTAAAATTGCTTTGTTAAATTATTTTCTAAATTGTTCAACTTTTAACAAATGACATTTGATACTAACACTGGAAAGCAATTTCAGCTAATTAAGTAGATCCCTCTATAAACCATTGGAACATTAAGATGACATACTGTTCATTCAAGATTATTTTAATTGGTACAATTATTGTAATTTTCTTGCAATTATGTGTTGAGCTAAAAGCTTTTGTCTAGATCATTTGAGGGTTTTTTTTGTTAACATACATTTAGTAAGAAGAAAGAGTAAAAACTGTAGATGAAGATTTTCTGTCTACTTCGTATTAAAGCATTTTAGACAGCCATTGAAATATTTTAGAATAAAAGTCTATTTCTGCTATTTTAAGCACTTTAAGCAATGATAGAGGTTTTTGAAAAGATCAGTTCTAGTAGTTTTCAGTAAGATAATGTTTTAAATTTTCGTTTTGACACTGCTAAGCAGTCTCTTACTGAGGATCATATATGGTCAGGATAATTTTGTGTGAAAGATAATGTACTTCATTTTGATACTTTTTTTTTTTTGTCTTTTTAAGACAGGGTCTCACTGTGCAGTTCAAGCTGGCCTTGAGCTCACTTTGTAGCCCAGGCTGGTCTCGAACTTGCAACGATCCTCCTGCCTCGGCCCCCTGAGTGCTGGGATTACAGGCATGCGCCACCACACCTGGCGATACTTTCTTGATGCAAAAACAAAAATAAATGAGCAAATTTTTAGGGAGCTTAGGAATGGTGGCCATTCTCCATTTTGCTGAAGTAGCTGTTTGCAGAATACACATGTAACTTACAACCTTTAAAAGTTTTCCTGAGCTTTTATATTTTTCTGTCTCATACTGTGAATAACTGTCTTAGGATATGTTTTCTTGATATGCACCTGGGGTTTTCCTGAGCTGAGTTTGATTGCTCCTGGTCATGTCCGGCCTCTTTCGTCCTGTCCTTGCTCTCCCGTCTTCCCTGTCACTCACAGCGGATCACAGACAGCCTTGTTCCATTTGCATGTAGACTTAAGTGAATGTAAGTAGCACGAGAAATTGGACACCAGTCAGTTTAGGTTTGTGAAGTTGTCTCTTCTCCCTTGCAGTAATCCTTTGTACTGATAGTTGTACTGGGATTCTATATTCTTGATACAATAGCACTTCTGTATAGGCATTGTTCTCGTCAGCATTCAAAGGTGGTACTGTTTTGTGTATAACTGTTGTTTTTATCTTTTTTCCCCAAATACGCTTGCCGTCAATGCAGAGGGTCAGTGTTTCAGCAACACCTTTAAATTTTGAAAGAGATAGCCTGATGCAAAATCACAAGATAATTCCTTGCAAAATCACAAGATAATTCTCTATCGAGGAGAGGAAACTAAGCAAGTCTGTACTGAAAGATTATGTAATCTATAGTAGGAATCGCACTTTATTCAGATAGAAGTAAATATCCTTAATGTATTTGCCAAGTTTAATGTGAAAAGTGAGATGCAGACTGTGGCCAAGGAGATATGACTGACAATTAAATGTGCATCCAGTTTTGCATTGTTTATTTCTATTCATTATTTTGACGTAAATTAATTAGAAAAATCTGATTCCTGAACATAAATAAAGGTGAAGGGCAGAATTCTTTTTTTCTTTTTTCTTTTTTTTTTTTCTTCAGAATTAACATTTATATTTATGCACCTGCAAATCATGCCTACTTTTGGTGTTTGGAGAGAAACGATGGTCTTAGATATTTGATGGTTCTTGAGTGAGTTTATCTGTTTTTATATTTCACTACTTGTTTTGCCATCGGTACCAGGTTGAGAACAACATCCAAAGGTGTGAGAAAGGGGCCAGGGATGTAGCTCAGTGGCACAAGCACCTGCCTGGCAAGTGCAAGGTCCTGAGTTCGATTCCCGGTACCAAAAAAAAAAAAAAAAAGAAAGAAAAGAAAAACAAAGGTGTGAGAGAAATTAATTAAAATTCATTTATTTATTGTGAAATAGCTCACAGACACCTACAATGGGTGCACTGTTCGGGGAGCCTCAATATATCTGTGACAGAAGGACAAGTGTCCCCGCCTTAAGGGGCATGATGGGCAGTGTGTCACACACTCAGCCTGGCAGGAAGGAAGGAGGCGAGCAGAGCAATGCTGTGCACATTCAGTCAAGGGGTCGGGTTGGTCCTCAGTGAGGAGGGAAGGTGGAGCACAGTCTGGGGAGGCGATGGACGTGTTCCTGGGCTTGGGGTGAGGAGAACCGGGCTGAGGGCCTGAGCTCCGGGACCAGCAGGGCAGGAGCAGCAGGGGCTGGTGGCCGAGGGGGTGAGGCGCAGGTGGAGTGAGGACCAGAAGTCTGGGGTCCCTGCCCGTCGGGAGGAGCCTGGGGGCGCTGCGGCTTTTGCTCTCGGGAAAATACAGCGCTGTCTTGAAAAACCTCTGCTCACTTCCCTGCGGCTCTAGGGTTGCCGCTCGGTTGTGCGGAGCTGGCCTGAGTGAGGGACCCCTGCTGATGGGCTGAATCTCATGCTGGGAAGGCGGGTGAGGGACCTGCGTGCCTGGGGAGTCCGGATAAGTGACAGGGGAAGGGCTGACGGCCAGCCCCTTACTGCCGAGAAGGATGAAGTGAGCGAGGGAGGCTGCACGTGGTGATATGGGTGGCCGTGACAGAGCCAGGCAGAACCTCCGGACGCCCGTGGGAATTTATACGAGCAGTTTCCTTGTGTGTCCGTCCACTGTAAGAGTTTCTCACATCTTGGGGTCACCTAATGATGGAATTAGAGCCCCCTGTCTAATGATGGAGTTAGTAACCCGCGGTCGAGCGTGGGCGAAAGGCGATGTCCGCGTCGTTTCTGAGGACTCCTAGGAGGGGAAAGACGGCGCCGCATTGCTAAGTTGTCTTTGGAGACCGAGTGGAGTGAAGTGGGCACGCCGAGCTCCGCGGGGCGCGCGGGGCGCCGAGGGCAAAGGGAAGCCATTGGCCCGCGGGAGGGAACCGCCCTGCGCCGCGGTAGGGTTCACTTGGGGCCCATCGAAGGGTTCCAGGCGCCCTCAGCCTGGCCCTCCAGCCCCCTTCTGCCTTCCGCTCTGCCTTTCTCCCTCACGCAGCCCTTCTCTCTGCCTGGTCTCGTCTTCGCACTGCCACCTCGGGAAGCCTTGCAGCCACACCCCGCCCGGCCTGGGAGAGGTGCCTGCCGCGTGCTGCTTGCACCTGTGCAGCGCTTACCGTGGCCTCCGCCTAGATAAACTTGCACTGCTCTTTCTGTGCTGTTCGTCTCCTAACTGACTGTGAACTGCACTAACTGTAACTTCCGTTAAGTATTGCTGAACTCCTTGCTGCCTCCACGCTAGAGTGGAGCGCGGACCGGACAGCCGTGGGTGTTCCTGAAAGGATGACGAGATCTGGTGGATACGAAACCTCGCTCTGTCTTGGAACAGTGTTGTCAACCAGCAGCTTTGCTCCTGGTCCAGTGCAGCTCAAGTGTCTCTTCCCTTCCCACAGCCGGGGGTCCCTGGGCCAGGCGCGTGGTCCGTATCTGCAGAGACCTCACAGCACCTTCTCTGTGCCGCCAGCGCCGAGGGGTTTGTGCCTTTTCGCAGGTGTCTTGAGAACCGTAGCCCTGCGTTCATCCGGACGTTTTGCCTCTCACTTGCGTTCAGCTGCATTTATGGTACTTCTGTTTATGGTCCTTCCGCGAGGCCGTAGTGGCTGCGGTCACTTGGTGCTGGCAGACCTCGGTAGTGTCGCTGTGCAGGCCTTGAGGTCAGTGGCTCCTGTTTTCTTTTTTATGTACTGGGTATAGAGCCCAGGGGCACTGCGCCACATCCCCAGAGCCTTTTTATTTTATTTCGTTTTTAAGGCAGATTTTGCTAAGTTGCCCAAGCTGCCCTTGAGCTTGTAATCCTCCTGCCTCAGCTTCCTGAGTAGCTGCAATTAGGGGCATATGCCACCACTCCTGGTGAAAGGCCTCTGTATTTGTTACACTAAAACATTTTGATTGTGTTCGTTCATTAAACAAATATTGGTTGTGCTGGGCACATTCTGATAAAAGTACTTCTGTCCTTTGCCTGAGCTGTGCACTAGGTGAATGAAACCTTTAACCCGGCTTGTGTCCACAGCATCCCCAGCGGTAGCAGGGGGAGGCAGGAGGTGGGGTCCCCAGGCTTTCTGTGGAGCCTCCAAGAGCCAGGCCTCTGAAGCTGCACACATAGAAACACACAGTTACAAACTAGTGTTGTGCTTTATATGCTTTATTTCCGCATACATTTTTTCAGTTTTTCACTGATATACCTGCGCATACTTAAAATAATGTCTCAGCGGGATGTCACTCAGGTAGAAATTTTCTCAAGCGTTGAACTTACCTTGTATGTTAAAGCGAGCTTCTTAGCAGCTTCTGTAAAACCCCAGCTACAGTGCTTGCTTCCTTTCTAATTGTGTCTAGCAACTGCAGCAGGTTGTGCACGGAACGCCTCAGCAGCCTCATTTGTGGTCGTTGGCGCTTGAACAGCTGGTGCCTCTGTTTAAGCTTTGCACTATTTTTATGTCTATTAAGCAGCTGGGATTGTTTTTTTCTAGGTGGCTTTTCATAGGGTGAAATTGATTTTAAAAATATTTCTTCAGCCGTTAAACTCATCCTATCATTTTCAGCATTTTATACTAATGTAGATCCCCAAAAAAGAATCTTAAGTATTTCAAACTTGTGTATTTCTAACTTTAACCTGAAAAACTCAGCTAGGCTGTTTGGAAACACCAAAGTCAGTTTTTCTAAAATACGTTTTGGAATATAAAAGCATATTTGGTGCATTAAAAAATCATTGCATGTACAGGTTTACAGTTTATTTATAATACACAGTGTCTTGCGTATTTATATATTTTTATCAAATCTGATTATTGAGGGATTCAGATTTTTCCCCCAAATTAAATAAGCCTTCAGAGGTCAGGTAGCTGATTTTTTTCTTGAAGTTCATTTTTCGACGAAGGTTTGTGACCTTAGATTATCAAATCAGTGTATTTTAAAGTTTTTAAAGATAGGGAAAAAAACCCAAAAGCAGTGTGTAGCAAAGCGCTACCTTACGCACAAGTAAGCGGAGGGGAGGCGCTCATGCGGACGCAGTGCCGAGGCCGTGAGCAGTGCCCCGAGAACCCACAAGGGGGCAGTGTTTCCCTAGGAGAGGCAGTGCAGTGCCTTTTGCTTTTTCTAACCATTGCAGAAAAACAAGGGGAAAAGTTTAATGGGAGGTTGAATTTCCGTTTCTTTCGTTTTAGAAAAATGACGTTCATCAGCACTGAGACAGGTGAATGCATTGTTACCCAATCAAGGCATAGTTTTTAAGTTGACTGATAGCGTTTTCACCTAAAATAAATCTTCCTCATTGTCTCTGTCCTCTTCATCTTCTAAAGATAGTTTCTACTGTTACCCTCAGTGGGAACCTTTTTCCTGGGGCCTTTACAACTGAGCCACACCCCAACCCCCTCCTAAGATTATTTTAAATGAACTTTGGGGGACTACATAAATATGAAAAAAAGACTTTTTTTTTTTTTTTTTTTTTTT
>NW_004955487.1:835742-881445 GCF_000276665.1 Chinchilla lanigera
TTGTGTGGCATGTATTCCCAGGGGTTTCTCCATGTTTGAATGATTCACACACGTCTGTGGGTGGGCATCTGCAGCCAGTGCATGGTGGGCCAATTGTGTCATTGTTTCTCTGTGTCATGGTAGTTCTTAATTGAGTGGCAGCAGCGGCTGGCCTGAGGGCCTGCGCACAATAGCGCTCGCCGCAGCATGGCTCCCCTTGCACCAGGGGCCCTCCTTCTGGGCGCCTACAAGGCAGGGAGTGAGCCGGTCGGAAGACCGGTGCTCCCCACCTGTGGCTGCCCGTGCGCGGCGTGGCCCTCCTTCCGGGCGCCTATGAGACTGAGCGAGCCAGCCAGAAGACTGGCGCTCCCCGCCCGTGGCTCCCTGTGCACCTAGGCCCCTCCTTCCGGGCGCCTACGAGACAGGGAGCGAGCCGGCTGAAGACAGGCGCTCCCGTAGATCTTTTAAAATAACTTGTGTAAAAGTTTTTATTTTAATTTGAAACAGTCATATGTTGACTTTTGAATTCAGCATTCGTTGCCTATGCCTGCTATGCAGAGTTTTATTGCAAAGTATTTGCTTCTGTGCATGTGATAAATGTGGTGGATAGGGGCTGGGGATTTAGCTCAGTGGCAAAAGCGCCTGCCTGGCAAGCACAAGGTCGTGAGTTCGGTTCCCGGTACCGGAGAAAAAACAAAAAAAAAAAAAAAAAAAAAAACAAATGTGGTGGATAGCTCATCATTTGGTAGAAATTCATGGTGTGATTAGTGTTGCCTCAAATGGCTATAAAAGTCTGAGCTCATTTACTTTCACTTGAACAATTTAAAATGTTGCACCATAGTGTAAAACTCTGATGCAAAAAAGTAGGCTGTGCTTTTTAATGAAGATACAATTTTCATATTGAGTGGGTTATGCACTGATTTTTGTGCTTTTTTTCCCCTCTCAGTGGAAACTTTTTCTTCAAGCAAAACCTTTTGCGGAATTCCAATAAACAAAGCAGAATTCGTATAAATGAATCCACTCCACTGATAACATTCTTAAATTCAGTCAGTGAGAAAGATAAGCTATTTTGAAGAATATTACCAAATTGAAGAGTTGTATGTGATTGTTGTGCTTCTCCACTCATCAAAACTTCTGTTTGCGTCTCTAGTTAGTTTCAGCAGTGTACTGGGAAAAGCCTCCGTCATGAGTAGATGCAAAGGTCAGCACTGGTTAGGCCGTCTTGCCATGGCAGCGCTTTTCCCTTGTGACACGGAATGTGAAGGAACAGCATCGATGATGTTGCTTGTGGTCAGTGGCCTGCAGTGTGCTGCGTGGCCTCCTGAGATGGCCGGAAGGGCCAGTGCAGCTTCTCAACCAACCCCTCACCCGGACACTGCATTCAGCCTTTGCTGCCTGAGCTCTGTGCCTGCTCAGGGCTGTGGGCGTGCATTCAACGGCAGCATATTGTGAACAGAAAAGAATGATCAATGTAAATACGTTTGCTGAGATGGAGAAAGGCTTTATTCCAAAATCCACAAACAACGAAACTCAAAAAATAAGATTCTTGGGCATGGTTACACACCCATCATGCCAGTACTTTGGGAGGCTGAGGCAGGAGGTTCACTAGTTTGAGGCCAGCCTGGGCAACTTGGTGACATAGTAAGACTCTGCCTCAACATAAAAAATAAGAGAGCTGGGAGTGTAGCTCAGTGTGAAGGCCCTGGGCTTATTTCCTGGTACTAAGAAGAGAACTTCAGGGTGACTTACAGCAGGGACTTGTGTGTTGGTCTTTAGTGTGTCCCATATAATGTATGACTGCATTCTTTGTGATTGTGTTTTAAGGAGTTATCATGTAAGTCATTAGGTGAAGGATTTCAGGCCCTGTCTGGTCCATGTGAACAGAGCCTGGGGTGGGCAGATACAGGCCCTGCTCTGCACTGTATCCCTGACAACAGTGGCCAGGTGTGCTGCCTTCTGAGCCGTAGCTTCTCAGCTCAGGGAATGGAGTAAAACCGCAGGGGATGCTGGGAAAGAGAACTTCAATTACTCTCTAGATTTGTATTTAAAGGAATACTTTTTGGAGAAACAGAAAGCTGATCCTCACATTCATAGGAAATTGCAAGGTATATTTCAAATAACCAAAATAGTCTTGAAAAACAAGAGCAAAATTGGAAGGCCCACACTTTCCCATTTTAAAACCTAATTACAAAGCTATAGTAGTCAAAAGAGTGTGGTACTGGCATAAGGAAGATATGCAGACTGGTCACAAAGAATTGGGCGTCCAAAAATAAACTCAAACCCTTGTGGCTAGTTTAACCTTTGACAGACTGCCAGATCCAGTCAGTGGGGAAGGAACAACTTCTTCAACAACTGGTGCTGAGACAATGAGGTTTCCACATGCAAAAAAGATTGGAATTGGACCCCTACCTCACACCGTGTACAAAGATGAACCCAACATGGACCAACCTACTCCTTCCCAAGCACAGGGTTTTGTCAGTATCAGAAAGGATAAAGTAAGAGTTATTTTATTATAAAAAGTAGAGTTCTTTCGGAAGAACACACTTTATGTGAATGATTCATTCATTCTTCAGATACTTCTTGAACAACTATGTTATGCCTGTGTGCTCTGCGGACACTGGGGTCCAACGTGGATAAGCCAGACTTATTCCCGACTTTGATACGACTTAGAATCTGGCGGGGGAGATAGTAAGAAGACAAGTGAATTCCAGTTTGATATGCAAGAAAGTAGAAGTGCTCTTGGGTCTTAGAATGGAGGGATGCGACTTCCCTGAGGAGGGGGAAGTTGTGCCAAGTGCAGAGGAGGGCTAGAAGGGACGGGGTGAGGGCAGAAGGGGAGGGCACACTCAGCTCCTGAGTGCCTCGGGCTTGGGGCTGTCCTCCAGGGCAGTAGTGAGGGTACAGCCGGGTGTCTTGTTGTCTTTTGTTTCTGTCTCAGACTGCCGTGCTGAGTGGCTTTTTTCTGTCTGTGTTCCCTCCACCTCCCAAAATCTCCATAGCATTTTGTGCAGGAAAGGTGCTCAGTAAATGAGCCACCAGTGGTAGAACGAGCTTGAGGCTTTATGAACTGTTCAGTTTGTGTCACTGTAATAAAATTCTAAAGAAAATTGGTGCTGGGAGTGTAGTTCTGATAGAGTGGATGCATAACATGCGTGAAGCCCTGGCTTTAGTCTCTAGCAAGAGAGGGATAGAGAGAAGAAGAGAGAGGTCTGGGGAAGTAGCTGAGTGGTAGAGACGGACAGACGGAAGAGGGAGACAGAATTTATGTTACTTTTTGACCTATTAAGTCAGGAGGTCATACTTAATATTTAAGCAAGTATTGAGACATTATTAAGTAGCTGCCTTCAGAAAAAGTATAAGTGAATGCCTTCTTCACAAATTATGCTCTAAAAACTTGCTTATATATTAATTTAAAACTGCAATTTCGTCTGTGTAATTTAAACCCTCATCTTGAATAGAAGTGCTGTGAATGGCTTATGTAATTTCTGCCAAGGAATTAAGACGGACTTTTTATAAACCCCTGGCATTTGTAATCAGAATGCTTTAACGTGCCCTGATGCTGGCATTAGCAAGTGCTGGTGGATTGGTGGCGAGGAAAGAAATCGCATTTAAACCGACGAGTTGCTCACTGATGCCTGAGGTTTGAAAGCGCTTTCCGTGGGCCATTTAACTGCTGGCAACTTCTGTTCACATGATTCGTAATATTGGAAATGGAAATTCACTCTTAATTGAAAAGTGAAGTTACTTAAATTCTTTAAATGCTAACCTTTGGGAAAAAATATCTGAGAAATAAAGGCCCATATGATTTTGGTGGCCCACTGCCAAAAGATTATCATTTACATAAATATCTCTTTTAGCAGAAGAGTTGCAAGCGCTGAGCTCAAAAGGTTAGCACAGACTTCAATCTGGAGAGCAGGAGGGTGTCGCTGGCTGCCTCCTGAACGGCAGCATTGTTCGCCGCGTGGAGAACACTGTTCGCATTCAGGCTCGGGCAGTGCTGGCATGAAAACGCAGTTAATTTGTTTCATGTGACTTATCAGCTGTGTGTTTTTATCTAAATCTCTCTAGCCGCTCTCCTTTTTGTGGTGTGTGAGAGACTCGTGAAATAGACGGCTACCTTGTTAACTGCTCCAGCACTGAGGCTTTGGCCGCTTGAGCGCACGGTACAGTGCAGTCATCCCCCAGGTTCTGCATTTCATTTTAAGTATATTTAATCCTATTTGAGTGCTGTTTTACTTTATTAAAGTCGACCCATTTCAGAGAGCTTTTCTCTTTGGGGCGTGTGTGTCTCTGAAAGGACTCCCAAAAATGCGCGAAGTCCAAATTGCTATCTTTCTCTTCTCACCAGCACCCGATTCTTTCCTTGTTTGCTAATTTTGTTCTCTGGATTTTCCCTGAGATGACTTTTAGTATTTGGCTATTAGCCAAGGATTGGGTCTGAGCAGAAAAGCACAGGTCCCAAGGAAATCAAGACTGTTACTCAGATCTCAGTGAGATTTCTATTTCCCTTGGGAGGGGCTTCTCTGAAACTGTACTCACTTAGTAGAACCTGGTGTTTGGAAGTCGTCCAGGTGACTTCCAAGCAGCGATTTGCAGTACATGGGACATACAGTAAGCCGTTTAATGGCACACTGTCCTAAGTTTGGTGTTCATGTGCATCCGCCCAGGCATCGCCACCGGTCCCTTCCGGAAGTTCCCACCTGGGCTTGGGAACCGTCTCCCTCCCTTCACCCCACCTCCCCACTCGCACAGGGAACCTTGACCAGCTGTTTGTGGATGTTTACCTTTGTAAGTTTCATATAAATGAAGACAGTTCTCTGGGCATATTAGCACACACCTGTAATTCCAGCTCCTGAAGAGGCTGAGGCAGGAGGATCAAAAGTCAAGCCCAGCCCCGGTCTTAGTGATTGTCTTGTCTCACAGTAATAAAGGGCTGGGGTTGTAGCCCCGTGAGAAGGCTCTGGGTTCAACCCCAGCACTACGGAAGAAAAACAGAACAACCGTGCACTCTCTTCACTGGATTTTTACTCAGCAGAGTTTCTGCTGAGGCTTGTCTGCCGTTCCTTCCTTTCTATTGAGGAATCCCGATGCTCTCAGGGTATTGTGGCTTTTTTATCACCTTGCTGGTAGCGGGCATTTGGGAGGTTTCCAGCTTTCTGTCGCCCTCCTGTCTTTCAGCTTCCAGCTTCTGCCTGGGGTTTCTGTCCCATCTTCTCTCTAGGGCACCTCGAGTGCGGCCTCTGAGTAGCAGGTGCCTGGCGTCCCGCACTGACCCATCGGCCTGTCACCATGGACCACCTCCAACGGCAGAGGGGTGGTCACACAGTTGCACAGAGTGGCGCCTGATAATATTTTTAACGAATACGTACTCCTATTTAAGACTCTTTGCCTGATACAAAATTGTTTGAAATCAGCTATGTAGGGAATTCCACATAATAAAAGACCAAGTGCAGTGTTACCAATTATTGTGTGATTAGTAAAAGTATGTGGTTTTTTCCAGTCTCCTTTTCTATATTTTCTGTGTCCTTTTACAACAGAAAAATAAAACTAACCTATCTTCCCTTCCTTCTTTTTTTTTCTTTTCTTTTTTTTTTTCTTTCTTTCTCTTTTTTGTGCTGGGGATTTAACCCAGGACCTTTGCATTTAGCTATATTCACAGCTTTTTTTCTTTTTTTAGTTGTTTTTATCATGAGATAAGGTCTTGGTAAGTTGCCCAGGCAGGGCTCTAACTTGTAGTCCTTCTGCCTCAGCCTCCCACAGTGCTGGGATTACAGCTGTGCACCACCATGCCTAGCTAAAAACTTCTTAATAAAGAAAAAGCCTGAGCTGGGGGTGTAGCTCAGTGGTAGAGCACTTGCCTGGGTTTGATCCTTAGCACTGCAAGAAAAAGAAACCTCTCTTAATAGTTTTCTAGTTTTTGTAATTTGTTTAAAGTTCTTAGTTTTTTTCTGTAAAAGAACTGTAGTGTTTCTATTTTCAAATCATGGGGTATAGAGCCAAAGTCTCTGCTAGGGGCATGATTTTGGGCAGGTTTTGTTCTCATTTTTGTTTCTGAAATAGGGTCTCACTATGTAGCCTAGGCTGGTCTGAAATGCATAGCAATCCTCCTGCCTCAGCTTCCTCAGTGCGGAACCTGGCTAAGTAGGGCTTTAATCTTTCTGGGGCCCACTGTCTTCCTTGGTTCAGTGGTAACTCACCGCACCCCATTATGTCACTTTCCTTCCTTCCTCCAGGCTGAGTCTTTGCCCTGACCTCACTCACTGTTACCATGGTAATTTTGTAACTATAGCACTTACTTGGATTTCTTTTCTTTACACGTTTTTTTAACTGAGAGTGAGGTGTATAATCTGTTGTTTGTATAAGTGACAAGTTTTAAGTTGTATAGAATTAGACTTTCTCACAGTGAGACAAATGACCTCTTTTGCATTTTTTTCTTATTTGAAGAATATCAAAGAATATTCCAACAACTAAAGATGTTGAGCCCCTGCTTGAAATTGATGGAGACATAAGAAACTTTGAAGTATTTCTGTCTTCACGGACCCCGGTTCTCGTGGCTCGAGATGTAAAAACCTTTCTGCCGTGCACTGTAAACCTGGATCCCAAGCTTCGGGAGATTATTGCAGGTGGGTGTTATGGGCACACTTGATTTTGATTCTCTAAAGTCTTTAGAAAATTTCCTCTGCTCCATGAAAAGTCACGATTTGAGCTAAGCACCACACAGAAACATGAATGAAGTATAGGAGTTTAGGAATGTTAAAGAAATGTTAGCTGGTTTGGTGGTGCACTCCTGTAATCCCAGCCCTGAGGAAGGCTGAGGCAGGAGGGTCACAAATTAGTATGGACAAATTAGTGACTTAGGGAGACTTTGTCTCAAAAAAAGAAAGAAACAGGGTGAGAATGTGGCTCAGTGCAAAGGCCCTGGGTTCAGCATCCATCATCACACCAAAAAAAAGTTATGTGTTAAGTTCCCACCTTGCCCCCCAAGGTCTTTGGAACTCTGGAATCCGATTGCTTTTAACATGTGACTGTGACTCTCATATAACAATCCATCATAACTTTTCTGTCACCGAATCTCCTGAGTCTCTCTCAAGAGGAATGAGGAAGTCTTTTTGTATGTTTAGGTTTTTAACTTGGTGTGTAGACCGGAACCTGAGGATAGTGACCTTAAGGTTTTAGGGTAGGTGAAGCTCTTGAGCTACCACTGTACACAGGTGCACACCTACACCGATGATCTTACTTTTCTCGTTGCTGAGACAAAATACCCAATACCTAAAGTTAAAGGAGGAAAGGTTTGTCTCAGTTTGTAGAGGGTTCAGTCCATAGTCAGGGGGCTCCAAGGGAGGGTGGCATCGCAGAGGAGAAACAGTCGGTGGCAGGGCAGGGCAGGCGGAGGGCAGCCAGCAGTGAAGCAGCAAGGGGTGGCCGTAGCCCGCTGTCTGTCTCTTACATTCCTTCCAGGCAGGCTGCACCCACACCCAGCGTGGGCTTTCCAGTTACCCATACCCAGAACTACACCAAACTGATCAGTGGACTCATTTAGTGATCACACACCACTCATAACCAGCACGGCACACTTGATCCCAGCATCTCCCCCTCTAGAGCCAGCCCCCTCTGAAAAGCACACCTAGGACCGCATGAGGCTTTGGGGGGATGTCTAGACACAGCCATAGCACCAGCCGCCATTGGAACGCTGTGCTTCTCACGGCTCAGCTCTGCTGGCTGCCCTCAGGTTTTCCAGGAATTAGGCAAAGGTCACCTCACAGCAGTCCTGCGGAGTGTGCAGGTGAGGAGAGCACGGCAGGTGGTCAGGTCCTGTCTGCAGGACGTTGCCCCAGGCTGTTCGGCAGTGCAGAATAGAAGGGGCATCGAGGCTGAGCGGGGGCTGGGCTGGCCCGGTGAGGGTTAGATAGAGGAACAAGTTCTCGCCTCCGTTACACAGGCCGGAGCCTGTGGTCACCAGTGAAGAAATGCGCACCGAAGCACCCCCAGAAAAGGGACGCAGGTCCATCTTGCGGTCATTATGTGGCACATAAAGGGACGGGTGCGGAGTCAGCAGTAGAACCCTTGCCCGCCATGCACAAGGCCCTGAGTTCCATCCCCAGCACCGTGAAAGTTAAATAAGTGAGCGGTCAGTGCCTGCGTCCTCTTTGTAGGTACCTGTGACAATGGTGGCATCTCCTGTCTGGGATGTGTTACTCGGAGGATAAGCCTTCTAGTTTGATCACTGACAGCCTTAGGTCACCATGAATGCATTGGTACTCGACAACTTGAAGTTACCGTAGGTGGCAGCACCTGACGAAGCATGAGAATTGTTAGCACATCCCAAATGTTTTAAGGCAGAGAGACGAATAGGGCTGTTAACTGACAAGAAGAGCCCAGGTATTGTGGCTTCTCAAATGGTGACAGAAACTTTTGCGCATGACAGTTGGGCATCTGGCACTCAGAGTTCAGGTGGAGTAGGCAAGACTTCCAGTCCACTGTAGTCCATCAGACTCCCTGCAGAGCAGGAGCAGGACGTGGGTTGGACTAACTCGAGTGCCCTTGCTTTCTCGGTCCTGGCTCTGGTGGAATCTCGCAGACGTCCGTGCTGCCAGGGAGCAGATCAACATAGGAGGACTCGCCTACCCGCCGCTGCCCCTGCACGAAGCTCCTCCTCGGGGGCCGCCAGGGTATAGCCAGCCCCCCTCCGTCTGCTCCTCCTCCACGTCCTTCAACGGGCCGTTCGCAGGCGGGGTAGTGTCCCCGCAGCCCCACAGCAGCTACTACAGTGGCATGACAGGCCCCCAGCACCCCTTCTACAACAGGGTAAGTGCCTGGGCCCGCTGCGCGGCCAAGGATTTCTTCCAGGGAGATCATGCACGTCTTCTGTCGCGGGTTCTCTACTTGGGTTTCAAATAGGTAAAGGGTAACATTTAAATGTAAAATGTGATTTTTGTAAAATCAAAATAATTTTGAATTTTTGTATGCTCTAGACTTCAGAATCTGAAGGCTGGGCATGGTCACGCATGCCTGTAATCCCAGCACTTGGGAGGCTGAGGCAGGAAAATCATGCAGGTTCGAGACCAGCCTTAACTGCATAGTGAAACCCTGTCTCAAAAAAAAAATCTGAATGTTAGAGATGCTTTTAGTTTCTAGTTTTTATTTTCTTGATAAGAAAGTAAACTCCATAAGGTCAGCTGTGACTATCCATTGCTTTAAATGAATCTGTTTCTCTTTTGGTATACGTGGTAAAATAATTTATATCGACGTTTACAACGATCAACTGAAATTCCTGTAGTAGTTCTTTATACTTAATATAATTTATATCTTTTAAATGTGAGCGAATAATGGAAAAATACTGCTTGTAAGGCTTAGGTGTTATTGCCAATTAATACCACCATAATCCATTTTTAGTATTTCACATTATACTCAGTTATGTATAATTGTTTACTTAATACAAATACACAGTTTTCTAGATGAAAACATGGTGATCTGAAGGAGTCAAACCTTGCTGGGCTTAGCTGGCCCGAGCTGTCTGTTCTCACTTTTCCGAACTTAGTGAATTTTTCTGTGAGGAAGGAGCTTGTGAGCCATAGCCTGCTGCCTCCTGGACCTGTGCTCTGAGATCAGTTGCAGTTTCTCGATTTCGTTGTCTCCTTCTGTAGTCGTAATTCAAGAAAGCATCAGTGCTGGTATTCCTAAAAGCCAGTTGACTACCTAAATAAATTTCATAGAGCTGGAAAGAAAGAGAAGTTTATGATCAGTTGCATCAGAAACAAACTCCAGAATTAATTTAAATGTATTCAGGTTTTGAGAAATACTGGCCATGTTAGTAGTTAGGGATGCGGTTCATAGAGGCCCTGAGGATGTTCTTCCTTATTTCTAGTCAGACAAGAAAACAAACTCAGGTGGAGCAGTGGTGTTTCATAGTGCATTTCTCTCCTTATAAAATTGAATTCCAGCACTCAGGAGGCTGAGGCAGGAGGATTGCTTGAGTTTGAGGCCAGCCTGGGCTACATAGTGAGTTGAAGGCCTGCCTGAACTGCATAGTGAGACCCTGTCTCAAAAAAAAAAAGACCAAAAGAATTGGACTGTAGGGTAGGCAGTATGAAATATAGATTTTTATTTGCCACTCTTCAAAAAAAAATTTGCTATGATTTTGCATAAAATAACTCAGTTGCTGCCAGTTTGAAGTTTTGAGACAAAGAACTTTATTTAGAAAAAAAAAATTACCAGACCCCCTAGGCTGATTGAACTCTCATGTTCACTAATTTCAGGACCAGGTTTGGCGGTGCGCGCCTATAATCCTAGCCACTTGGGAGGCTGAAGGAGGAGCCTTACAAGTTCAAGCCCCGCCTGGGCAACTTAGTGAGACCCAGCCTGAAAAATAAAAAATAAAAAGGGCTGGGATGTAGCTTAGTGTGAAAGCTGGGTTTAATGGAATTTTATTAATTTTAAAACATTTCAGATGTCCTCATTTTTAAGTCTAGTAATTTTTCTATTGTTTTTGCTTTAGTTAGTTGAGATTTTTGGGCCTTAAGAGGAGACTGGTTCTCTTAAACTGTCAGGAGTAAAGGCAGTGAGGGAAGATGCACCGCAGTGTAGTAGAACGCAGTGGCTTTGCGTCTGTGTGTCTGACCCAGGTCACCTGATGCTGTCGTTATAAGGCTGTACATGTCAGGATTTCTAGGGGCTGGGGCTATAGCTCAGTGGCACAGCACCTGCCTGGCAAGCGTGAGGTCATGAGTTCAATTCCCGGTTTAAAAAAAAAATAATAGGATTTCCTCTTTGTAGTACAGAGGAGCATGCTGGTGTTAGGATCTAGGCAAGGCCCGGGACATGGAGGGACCTGTTTCTAGAATTCATGGTGGGACCTGCCTGCTTACACAGTAGGCAGCACGTCCGTCTCATAATCTGAAGAATTTATGGTGGGGTTCTTACATGATCCTGGCCTTTGTGGGCTTTTTTTTTAGGTTAATCTTTTTTTTTTTAGTGGGAAAAGTATTCTAATAAGCAGTATGTTCCAAATAGATTCCAATCTTTTTTTTTTTTTTTTTTTTTTTAAGATATTGTGAGACAATGGATACAGATTACTAGGAACCCGCCACAGGGAGAACCTATGAACTTAAAAGTGTGAAGATACATTTGGGTCGAACTACAAGGCATAAAACTTTGTTATTTTTTAAAGCTTGTGTTAAGTAGAGAATATAAAAATGTAAATAATGTGTCTTAAATTTGAGTTGATATCTCATCAATAGGAGAGAGATGTTCTGTTCTTTTGTTTTGTCACTTGCATGAATATGTTTCTAGTGTTTTTGATGGGTTAGTTTCATTTGCTAAGTCTCATGGCATTTTGATTTCTGTGATTGTTCATTTTTTGTTACGTGTTTCTCCATAGCCATTCTTTGCCCCATACCTTTACACGCCAAGGTATTACCCTGGCAGCTCCCAACATCTCATCTCACGTCCATCTGTAAAAACAAGTTTGCCTCTCAGAGAGCAGAGCAATGGCCTAGTAAGTATACCAAGGGGAACCGGAATGTTGGTCTCGTGAACACAGGCGGCCTTGGAAATGGGGCGATTGCCTTTCCAGAGCAGAAGAGTGCGACTGATTGTACAAGTAGTGTTGGGAGACTTGAGTTATTACTGACAGAAAATGTATTTCATCTAATGTACTAGTAAATATCTGGGGAGGGAAAATGACCAGCAGCCTCAGGAATAAATGTTGAAATTTTACAATGAGAGATTTCTGGCTTGTGTAATACAGTGTTTATTACCAAAACTTTAAAAGCTAATCTTTTGTATCTGCTAGTTTCTAAGATGTTTTAAAGGAAATACATGTATGGTATGTGTGCGTATATAAACAATATACACACACACACATACATACAGCAGAGGATGAAAGAAAACTATTTCTGTCTAGTGACACAAGTTAAATAGGTTAAGGGGAAATGTCTCAAATGTATCAAAAACAAAATACACTTGAGCCGGATATATTGTAGGGGTTCCCCATGACAAACTTAGTTCAAGCAACAATGAGAAACCAACTCCATCAATGGACTCTGAGTGGAATTTTACGACGTGGTGAAGGGACATGTGGTCCCATGGCTGTTGCGGGGCGCTGTGCTCTTGTGAGGTTCCATCCTTCATCTTCATGTTCTGCTCACCCCGCCTCTCCCACTCTCCTGTCCCACGCCAGGAGGTTATCAAGGAGGACGCTGCCGAGGGGCTTCCCTCGCCCACGGACTCCTCGAGGGTAACGGAGCAGGCTTGTGCGTGGCCGCTGGCGCGCGTGGCTTCCGCAGTTCACTAACCGTGCACCTGCCGTGTGATTGGACTGGCAGTGAGCGTAGAGTAGCCCGTTACTAATCGTTAGAGCTGTGGATTAATTCAGAAGCCGGTGCTTAACTTTACCCTTTTCTTCCTCCTGCTTTTCCCCTTCTTCAGGGAAGGGATGTTTTCAGCAGCCAGTTAGAGCCACCAGCTTTACGTGTCCCCTACGGTTGAGCTTTGTCTTCACCTTTGACAGTTTTGATAAGGCCTTCACTTGCCACTGCACATGTGGGGAGTCACCTGTGAAGCTACAAGACATGAGCTAGATGTTGTGTGCTTTTATCTGTTTATTAAAATAAAATTTCCAGATGGAACAAGTTTAGCATGTAAAGGAAGTCACGTATATCTTTGCCCTGGTACTGTGCTTCACTAATGCTTTGTTTTTGTTTTTGAGACAGGGTCTCACCATGTAGTTCAGGATGGTCTTGAACTCACCATGTAGCCCAGGCTGGCCACGAACTTACGGCAATTCTTCTGCCTCAGCCTCCCGAGTGCCGGGACTACAAATGTGTGCCACTACACCTGGCTTCACTAAGACGCTTTTGTTGCAAACAATTTGGTTCACAAATGGAAGCATTTGACCAAATTTTGTTTTTGCATGACAAACATGACCATGGCTGTCTCCCGCACAAACACAAAGGTGGCCATCTTTTTCAAAATCATACAGCAAACTAAGTTCATGAACTGAGGTGCCACTGTATTTCCTTAAAACCTTAAGTTAGGTTTCCTTAAAAAAACAAACAAACAAAAAAAAAAAAACCACCACTCATAGAGGAAGTCATTTGGTAATGATTATCCAAGACCATATACTTAGTAAGAAATATCTGTGTTGAGCCTTAAAGTCTTATAGGAGCCAGGGCATAGCTTAGTGGTCCAGCACTTGCCTAGCATATGCAAGGTCCTGAGTTCCACCCCCAGCCCTGCAGAAATTCAAGATACCAAATTCTGTTTGGGCACATAGGGAATCTCTTTGGGTCACCGCCATTCTGTGCAGGAGTCACTTTTAGTTGAGTACAAACTCCTGTGTGTGCTGCCGTCCTTGGAGCTACAATTTCTCAGCTGATTTGCGATGAAAACAGATCCTGAGCAGAATTTGATGGATTTGGTGATACTGACCTCCTACAGCAGTAGCTATCCCTGTGCTCCAAAATGTTGGCAGACACTTGAAAAAGAAGTGTAGTTTTCTTCCAGAGACCATCGGGAAAGGCCAATTTTGCAATGAGTTTTTGGAGAAGGGGAAAGAACGCGGTTCCTGAGCCGTGTTTAGGAGCCCAGTAACAAAGCGCAGAGGTCCCCTGCCTGTTTTAGTGCCTTTGTTTAGTAAAATAACCATAGTCTCTGTTGTTCTTTTAGTATTAAAAGATAGTTTCATAATTACCATAGTGCATAATAGACGCTCACCAAGTTTCCGTTGCTTTTAAGAACTTACTAATGGCGTAGCATGTGAGGTGTGTTTTGTAGAAGAGTAGTCCAAGTGGACACACAGTTTAATATCGAATGGAAAGCAGTGGTGGAAATGCAAAGGACTTGTACATGTGACAGTTGTCGGCTGCTCTCCAGCAGGACTGATGATTGACTACATTACTCGGTCACCTGTCCCCTGCATGCACTCTTTATGAGAAAGGCTGCTATACATAGGTCAGGAGCTAAACAAACATTTTGAACTAACTGTCGTTACAGATATAGAATAACGTGAGGGAAAAAAGCCAGACCGAAATGGGTTAACCAACTACATGGTTTTGTTTTGGTTTTTCTTTTTGTAAAAAATAGGTGGGCTCATCTTTTTTTTTAACCACAGGAATTTCTGGTCAACCTTTAAAGACAGATCCTTGGAAACATAGTTGAATTTTCTTTCATTTAACATTATAGGGATTATAGCTTATAAAGTCCAGCCAAGGATTTATCAGGTAGATTATAAATATCCTAGTGTTTTACTAAAGGCAAGGCTTTATAAAATATGTGTTCATGTTAGAGTTTTCCCTAAAATTTTATCACTGAGGGCGAGTAAATGCCATTTCTTACAAAAAATGGGAAAATAAGTTATGCGGAGCTAGTGTTTCCCATTTCTAGGCAGAGGATTCTTCGGGAATGAGATGTAAATCTGAGCTCCTTTTTGCAAAACCATGGGCATAGGCCTAGGCCCACCTTGCCCTCCCTTCCTTCCTCAGGCTCCTGGGGACAGAGTTAAAATTTATCCGGCCTTAGGCACATAAAGACCATTGGTGGTTCAGCAGCACTGAGAAAAGTGTAAGCAAGCATGGAGATACAGTATGAAATCCTAACTGCATGGCTCTAGCTGGGGAACAGCTCTCCTGCTGTAATCTTGTGTCCATTTCCTGTGGCCATGGTGGGGCGCTCAGATGTTGTAAGAATCCACTTAAAATGCCCGGTGAACCGGGTGTGGTGGTGTATCCCTGTAATCCAGAGCTCTAGGAGGCTGAGGCAAGAGTATAGCAAGTTGGAGCCCGCCTGGGTAACTTATCCGCTTAGCAAGACCCTGGCTCAAAAAATAAGTAAGTAAATACATACCTACATACCATACCATACCATACCATACCATACCATACCATACCATACCATACCATACCATGCAATACAATACAGCACAACAAAAGGCTGGGGACATAGCTCAGTGAGACTACCCTGGATGCATTCCCCAGTGTCACAGAAACCAGCAACAGAGCTGCTGCGCCAGGCAGCTGAGCTCAGCGTGAGAAGTTCATCCCTCCAGTAAACTGGGTGTTGAGATACAAAGTGGTCTTCCGAGGCGCTGGTGTGTCTTTCAGTGTATGCAGACACTGAGAGTACATGGTGAGAGCTCCCGGGCAGCAGCAGGCTCTCAGTCATTAAGTTTTTAGGGCATCAGAAGCTCACGCTGAGTTTAACTGCAGGCACGTCAGTGCCCTTGACCCCCATGTTGCCCAGGGCTCACTGCAGTGGCATCTGGGTAACCCTGTGTCCTCAAGTCGAGGACCACTCGGGAGGGCCAGCGTGGGGCCAGGTCCGCTCAATGACATTCTATTCTGTGACTTCCAGAGCTGCTCTGGAGAGTGACTTTGCACCTGCTGCTCCTCGTGGCATCTGTGTTCCTGGACAGAAGAATAGTGTGGTCTTTCCGCATCCTTCTGTCCATCCCCAGCTGATTCAGCACTGGGCACAGTTGATGCCTGTGTGCTGAGGCTGCCACTGAGCTCCAGGGAGCTCACACGGCCACCGAAGCTGCAGCGATTCTCCAAAGCCCATCGTCCTCAGCCTTTGCAAGGGCTCTAGCAGCCTCCAAGTGCTTTTCATCCAGACGCAGCGGTCATTAGCACAGAGTTATTTGTGAGGAGTTTCAGAATCGCCAAGGCAGCATTAACCCAGCACTGTGACTTCTGTGCTGCTCTTGCCTTTACTTGGAGAGATTGATGCAAACTCCTGGCTTAATCAGAGTTTTCAAAAAATGCAGGTCTTGCTTTCCGCAAAGTGAGATCCCGTTCACGGAGTGACCGGGTAAAAGGTGAAAAAGAAGAGCTCACCTGTAGGGAATTTTGATTTCCACCACTGGTTTACAACTTGTAAGCTGTGTTCAATAAGCGTGTGCCCAACCAGGCTGCCTCTGTTCGTTCAGGTGAAGACTCAGATGAGCAAGTTACGGACGCCATGGGTAAGGAGCTGGGACCCTTAGATTGGAGGCTCGCCGCAAGGACCTCACAATGGCTTCAGCCAGCTGAACGCCACACACTTGGAACAGTATTTTAGTATTTTCATTGACCTGTTGGAGTTTGGACAAGCACTCACTTAGCTCCCCGCTTCATTAAAGCATAGTGAAAAATTGTATTTACTTCCTGCTTGCAAGTCTTTGTACCAGACTTCAACAAGGAATCATTTTCCCCTAAACAGTTAATAAATTTCAACCGAAGTGATTGGGATATGTTCACAAAAATGAAATTACAGTGATCTTATTAGGGCAAGTCAAGAGTACTATGAAAAGTTAAAAAAGAGGAAGGGATCACATTCATTGCAGTTGCTTAGTACTTGTGGTTTTTTTTTTTTTTTTTTAAAAGATTGTCCTTAAAAATATAATGTTAAGCCTTACCCCATCAGCTTTGACAGAATTGTTATTTCTCAAGCAGTTGGAAGCGTCAGTTATATTTTCCAGCTAGAGTAACAAAACCTTTCTCTTATGTTTTAGGAAGCCCTAAAGTAAACTATGATTTCATTAGCACTTTTTTTTACATTTTTGCAAGTCTCTACAGGTGTGTGTATAGTTACTTTTAAAAATTTATTTATAATTAGCTCAGTAATCTGGGAAATGAGGTTCCCATGGCGTACTCCACATACTGCTCTGTTAAAAGACATACAGCATTAGGCTAGCAGAGCCCTGCTTTCTGTTTCACTGAAACAGTCGTGTGAATTAACTTTGATACAGTGTTGTCAGTCATCTCTATACTATTTTAAGTACCTTAAGAATATTTGCCAGGCATGGTGGTAAATGCCTATAATCCCATCACTTGGGAGGCTGAGGCAGAAGGATCACCACAAGTTTGAGGCCAACTTAAGCTGCACAGGCTAGGATGAACTTCAGGCTAGGCTGAACTAGGTAGTGAGATCCTGTCTCAGAAAGAGGGAGAGAGAAAAGAGGAAATTTGCCACCAATTTAATAATAGTTAACAGCATTGGTTGTTTGGATTAGAGCTTTGAGAGATCTCTGTCGCTGCAATAGTTGTGTTAATCGTAGGCCGTAGGCTTTTTTTTTCTGTTACAGTTATGATTTCTTGGGCTGAGAGGCTCTCAGGGCCTTGCTTTTGAAATGCTTTGTAGGGCATCTGTTACGATCCACATACCCAGTAAAACAAACCCCAAACTGAAAGTGTACTTGTGAATATAAACTACATGTGGCTGGGTATTTTTTTATGATCAGTAAGCCTTATTATTAAAAGGTTTAAAATTTAAGCCTGTAAGTAGGAGGAGCATTGAATGTATGATGCACAGTTTATTCCTTTAATAGAGAAAATCAGAATTTTGAGAGCGCAGTTTTAAAATCACTGAGCACATGTTCATGAAATTAATGTGCGCCTGTGTGCGTGCATGCAGTGCACGGGTGCATGTGTGTGCGTGTGCGCGTGCGTGCGCGTGTGTGCATCGTGCAGAATGGGTGGGTTGTTCAGAGTAAAGGGAATAACGGGCCTGACAGGAGTACATGATCCTTGTCTTTCTGATGTTTTCCTCACTCTGTTCTGTTCCTTCCTCGAAGCTGTGTGACCCTGGGTTTAACAAACAGAGACAGGTACAGACACTCCGCGCGTCGCGTGCTGGCCTGCTTAGACGCACTCGTTGGCTACCTCGTGCTGGGCTGTTCGCAAACCTCTGCTTATTTCGGGGCCTTGAGTTTCTGTTATAGCTGCTTTCTGTGGCGCTCATCTCTGGCTAATCAACTTAAAGCTTGCTTCATAAATTTACCAGATAATGTTTCAGAGTATAGTTTTAATCTACTTACATTGTAAAGGGAAACACTTCCCTCATGGTAATTTTAATGTTTTGATAGCTTTACTTTTACCTGTAGAAATTCTGATGTGTATACATTTTGAAGTGTATATTTAACAGTTTAAACAAACTAACACTTGCTGCATCCAGTTTTCTATATTAGAAAATGTTTTTAAAAGATAAATTCTGATTTATAAAATGAGTCTATCAAAATCATCTGTTCTTATAACAGATAAATTTCAAGTAAGAATGCATGATTACTGTTATCATTTGAACTATTCTGTGTGTTTTTCAAGTAGTATATTAAGTTTCAATTAAGAATTTATCTGCTGAGGCCAGGCGTGGTGGCGCACGCCTGTCATCCCAGCACTTGGGAGGCAGAGGCAGCAGGGTCGTTGTGAGTTTGAGGCCAGCCTGGGCTACATAGTAGGTCCAAGGCCAGCCTGAACTGTACACTGAGACCCTATCTCAAGCAAAAAAAAACAAGAATTTATGTGCTGAATTGTTGAAAATGCTTTTTATTTCCCTAGAACTTTAGTACTCTTTCTCCTTCCTTTCCTGAGATTTTTATCTAAAAATCATTATTTGGGTTACAAGGTTTATTTGGTTTCAAAATAATTTTACTATATGTCATTATTGTGGCCAAGATCTGGCAGATAATTACTATTTTCCCTTTATTCAAAGAAACATTATTTTTTTTTCATTCCCTGAGAATTTATCCCTTGATAAAGCCCAACTTATAGTCAAGTGTAAGATTGTAATTTTGTTAGAATCTGATGTCTGTGTGCCTTTATATACAGTCATTTAGAAATAATAAATAAATATTCTATGTGCTCCACAATGTAGAAAAAATAAGTTAATCTTTTGTGATTTTTGAGTCAAAACCAGTGTATAAATGCAGGTCTGTCCAGACTGAGGAGACAGGTCAAGGGAAAAGAACATTTGAAAGAAGTAAAGATCATTAGAGAGAGAAGTACTGTTTGGCAGTCAGAGGAAATGCAGGGCTGGCGGGGCGAGCCTGGGGACATTACACTGAGAACCAAGGCAGATGAGGAAGGTCCGCACTCGCGTGATTGCGTGCGTGTGGAATGCTTAGAACAGGCTTTCCGATCTGGAGAGGGCTGGTGGGGGAGGAGGACAGGGGTTTCTTGGAGGTGAAGAAGATGTTCTAAAATTGATGTTCACACTGTGTGAATAAACTTTAAAAATTATTGAATTGCATGCTTTAATGAGAGAATTATATGGCATGTGAATTATATCTCAATAAAACTATTTAAAAAGAAAAACAAAGATAACGCAAGTATAGTATTAAAAATTCATAGAAAGCATTTCCAAAGTAGAGAGTGATAATGAATACTTTGAATACTGGCTGTGTTCATACGGCCATGAAACAGAACACTGTATGGTGATATGAAAACTAAATCATAGCAAGATGAGTGTTTTGCTCTTCATGCTCTAAAAGCAATTCAACCCTGGGCCATATATGTCACATATTAAATTTATATTTAATTAAAAACAAACTATAGTGCTCGCTTTGGCAGCACATATACTTAGAAAAAAAAATAAAACTATAGATATATGTGCTTGGTGTAACATACCCCAGGTCATTAATCGCCAAACTTCCATGGGCCTGTTTGACACTTGCTAGGACCCCTTAACTCCCACAAAATTACGACCATATCTGGTTAGTATGGTCTCGTACCTTAGCTGTATTTATACTTCTGTGTAATATCTATATATTATACATATATACGCACGCTAAATGTGTACACAGTTATCAGTAGCAATAATACTACATTACACTTTCACATGACAAATAATATTTAAATAGTGGCTAGCTGCATTTTTGACTATTCATAGTCTGTTTTTGTCCCTAAAGTGACAAAGGAGTATAAAGTACATTATAAATTCACATACCCTTGAGGATATAATAAATGTCACATATCATCTAAAGGTTAGATTGAAGGTAAATAGGATAGACTGGAATGTCTTTATTGTCCTCTTCTGTATTTGTTTGTCCCCTCCTTTGTGCTATTAGATTCTGTAACCTCCTCAGAAGTAGTTGGAGCAAATTAAATAGGAAATTAAAATCCCTGATCACTAGGGTTCTGGTCCAAATGGGCCCCTGAGCCCTCACACAGCCTCTCAGGGTACTTAGAGGACAGTGCAGGGGCCACAGGAAGCGCTTCGTGAGGTGTGTCACCACGTCAGAATTGAGCACTGGACTCATGCTCTTGCTATTCAGACCTCTCTCCTCTCCCGTATTAAGAGGTTAGGCTGTAAACCCCTGAGAGCCGCCCCGGCCTGCCTTGGGCAGTACTCTTGTTTCAGAAGCTAAGCTCAGGCTCTGTCTGCTCCTCATTAAGGGGTGGCAGTAACTGAGTGTGTTCTGTGATGGCAGTTCTTATTTATCTTTGTTTCAGTAGTGTCACTGAATGAATTTTTCGGTCGTGTCATCCCACGTATCTGGTGTTAAATGCTGTCATATTTGTGTTTTTCCCTCGCCTTAACCAGGGATCGGGCCCGGCCACTGGACCAGTGCTGACCCTGACCTCAATGAATGTAGACGCCGTGTGTGAGAAGCTGAAGCAGATCGAGGGGCTGGACCAGAGCCTGCTGCCTCAGTACTGTGCCACCATCCGAAAGGTGACATGCGTGTGTCGTGGCCTTGGTGGGCCTGCTCTGTCCAAGTCCCTTAGCGGGGCTGTCTGCTGGAACAGCAGAGCTCAGTGTGAAAACGGGGCCTCGCTGCTTTGCATCCCAGCGTTGCCCTTTGTCTCTTGATTGGTGCATGGATAATCAGTAAAGTAGCTGAATTACAGTGTCACATAAGTTTGAGGTACCTGAAAGAGAAACACGGGCTTTCGCACTGAGCTGAGCGGCTCATCTTCCCAGGGAGGAGCAGAGAGCGCATGAAGGCTTTTTCTGATGTGGTCTGTTTTTTTTAACAAGTTGAGCACCCCCAGTCTGAAAGTCTGAAATCCACAGTGCCCCGAAATTTGAAATCTATACCCAGGAAGCTCAGTATAAGTTTCAGACTTCCAATTTTCACATGGGGATGCTCAGCTGCTAAAGTCCCTGCCGATATTCCAAAACCAGGAAAACTCTGGAATCTGAGGCACTGTGGGGCCAGTCATTTAGGAGATGATACCCAACCTATAGCGTATATTTGCAGGATTTCGTGATTATGCAAAGTAAGCCACACTTGCTTCATTTGCCGCAAACTCTCACTTTCACATCAGACAGAACTTACAACCTATCACACTTGATGAAACCACACAAACGTGGGTTTGCAAAGCTAATACCTGTGTGGAAGACTGTTTCTTTCGAGAGCCTGTTCTTGGGTCTAGTAGTTAACCCAGTGGTCCGGGGCTGGCAGGGAAAGCTTCCCCTAGGCAGAATTAACCGAGTCTTTTTATAGTGGTTTTCCCACCCAGCTACCCTTCTTGTATCAGAGTACTGAAGTAGAACATCAGCAGCAAGCCTCTGACATTGACGTACTTTAAAGAAGGGCATTGAAGAGAATATTTTTAAATGATCCTCACCATGCATAGACACCATTGTACTAATCTCAACCGCATTGGGTCAGAAAGGCTGTGGTGATGCCCTCTTTCTCTCTGGTCTTTCCTTCAGAATCTGCATGGAACCTGAACATCCTACCATTTTTAAGTGCAGGTGTTCCAAAATTCTACCACAGCTAATAAAGCCAGGTTTTATAGTTCATAAAATCAGTGAGCTGCCTATTAACAAAGAAAACTCGGGTGCTTCTTACGTGAGGGAAACTAGCATTAGAAAGACTGAAAAGCGACGGGACCGTCGCGTGTGTGCGTGTGAGCATAGCATATGTTGGGAGTTAGGAGGTGGCCCTCATTCTGCGTGCAGCCCCCACTGTCACCGATGAACAAGCTTGTCAGGCACACTTTATTTAGATTTAACTTTATCATCACCAACCAACTCCCTCAGGACAGCTGTCCTTCTCCCTTCCCCGCAGCTCTGCTCGTCTTCGTCTTTTCCGAGATTAGAAAAGAAAAACTAACAGTTTGCCTGCCGCCCATGACCGGCTGGGGAGTGGGCAGCGGCTGGAGGGTTAGCTCGCGGCGTGGTCCCCGAAGAGTGATTTTATAAGTGCACTTTTTAATCACTGGTAATTGAGGAAATTTTACGTTTATTGGTCTTTACAGTTGGTTTTATCTTTTTCTCAGGCAAACATAAACGGCCGGGTGTTGGCTCAGTGTAACATTGATGAGCTGAAGAAAGAGATGAATATGAATTTTGGAGACTGGCACCTTTTCAAGAGCACAGTAAGATATTTACAACATGGTTTCATTACAGCCGATTAGATTATTTGTGGCACTGTACACAACCAGTACCAAGCGTTCTGGCCTACACTGGTAGTGTCCCGTACTTCAGGTAGAACCGACGTTTAACTTGGTGCAGCCCCGTGTGGTGGCGCAGCTCTGCCCCTCAGGGCATTTCATGCTGAGGACAGGTCGCACACTGTTCCTCTGAGCTTCCACCTGACGGGGTCTCCCAACCTGGACAGCAGCCGCCCTTGAGGCCTCGACCTACAGCGCTTGTCCCTGCCTCTCAGGCTGCGGCACTTGGCCCTGCTCCGGCCTGCTACCCAGAATTCTCTGCCGTGACCCCTGCCCCTCCCCTGGCCCCGCAGCTCCCCCTCGTCCTGCTCTCTTCAGAGCTGAGCCGGCTCTGGGCTGGGCTGTCTTTTCCCTGAGTGAAATCTCTTCCTAGTTCTGTGGCACATTTCATTTCTTTCATAGGTTTTAACCTGAAGTAACAATGTAAGTGACACACCAGAGTGGAACGCTGTACAGAAATGATAATTTCTGCCATCATTTAAAGATAAGATTCAGTGCATATTTGTTAGAAATTCCTTGACAGGAAGTATCTTTTCCCATTTCCATTATAATTTATATTTTATTTTCAAAAACTATTTCTTTTTAAATTTGTATTTATTTATTTACTTTGGAGATAGGGTCGTGCTATTGTACGAGGCTGGCCTGGACCCCACTATGTAGCCCAGTGATCCTCCTGCCTCAGCCTCCCAAATGCTAGGAGTACAGGCATGAATCACCACATCTTAGCTCAAAAACTATTTCCGAAACTTCTAGCGTGTGATTCCTCAGTGTAGATGTGACCTTTTTTCTCCCGTTCAGATACTAGAAATGAGAAACACAGAGAACCAGGTGGTCCCCGAGGACCCCCGTTTCCTCACTGAGAACGCCAGCAACGCTGTCGCCCACGGAGAGTCCGTCCGCCGGTCCTCGCACACGGAGCTGCCTCACACTGAGCTCTCGGGCCAGGCGCCCTACACACTCAACTTCAGCTTCGAGGAGCTCAACACGCTGGGCCTGGAGGAGGGCGCCCCGCGGCACAGCAACCTGAGCTGGCAGGTGTGTGCGCGCTGCGGTCCTGGAGGGCCCGGCATGGTTGATTTCTGGAGTACAGGTGCAGATGCTTCTTGAGAGCCTGCGGCCAGATTCGGGCATCCATCAGGGCTGCTCCGTCAGTGCAGGGCCTGCGAGCGGAGAAGGGAGGCAGCGGCTCTGAGGCAGTGGCTGGGAGAGGAAAGTGGCTGCGAGGGGCAGGTGGGAGAGGGAGGGTGCCCGGCTCCTTTCAGTGCTGTCACTAAAGCAAAAGGTGAGGTGTGGTCTGCACTCACGAGACCCACTTCTGGGAAGTCCCCTTCTCCTGCTCACAACAGTAATGGCGGCCTCTTCCTGGCAGCACCTCCGCTGGGAAGCACACCGCCTGCACGCCTGGCACTTTGGTGTCTCTGTCTGGGTGGCCCGCTGCTCCCTGCTCCCGGAGGAGCCCCTCAGGGTCTCTTAGGGACCTCCACCCTGCCAGGACCTGGAGGCTCAGGGCCCCTGCACCTCAGCATTACGGGGGTCCCAGAGAACTTGACACAAACAGAAATGTTTCTTTATATTTATTAATGTGTTTAAAAGAAATTCATGCTACGTTAATATAAATAACATTTTATGCAAAATGGCATGTTTCTGTTTTCCAAACCAAAATCAAATGAGGATGGGATTGTTTTGCCATTTGTTTAATCCCTGTGTTCCCCGGAGACGACGGGGTCCCCTCTGTGCTGCCTCCTGGAGTCCACAGGGATGTTGCACGCCTATAGTCCTTGTAGCCCCGATTCCTTTGTTAACAGGGCAGCTGCCGGCCCGCGCCTCCTGCTGCTGCCGCTCCTTAGAAACCTGCCTTCTCTTCCGGGTTACACTTGTAACCTGGTGGAGGTCCTCCTCCACCGCGCTCTCTCCTTCTCCTCCTCCTCCTCCTGCCCCTTTTTATTTCCCTCTCCTCCCCCTCCTCCTTTTTCTTAGGTAGCTGAGTACATTTTCTTCCTCTAAATTGAGACTCGGGGAGGCTTCATGCCATACAAGTTGAGAAAGTCTTTCATCACACCTTGAAGACGAGTGTTTTAACTCTTACCTTCTTTGTCTCTTCCAAGAGGAATTTATAGAAAAATTAACCTTGCCTTAACTAAAATTCAGAAGTTTGAAGTTACAAAAGCAAGTGCTAAGATTATCTAACATGATCTTTAACTCTGCGTTTAAATATTAACAGTAAACTAATTTTAAAATGTTGCCAAGTTTCCTGAGAACAGAACTAGTGAATTACTAAGCTCACGCTTTTGTGAAGGCGTGTCAGGTAGAATTCCCTTAAAAGAGCTTGGTCTTGTGATGAATTCTAAAAGCACG
Organism: Chinchilla lanigera; assembly: GCF_000276665.1. Taxonomy (NCBI): domain Eukaryota; kingdom Metazoa; phylum Chordata; class Mammalia; order Rodentia; family Chinchillidae; genus Chinchilla; species Chinchilla lanigera. The sequence goes on from NW_004955487.1 coordinate 860,231, forward strand.
TGTGTGTATGTATTTCCTAAGCTGATGCCTCTTCTCTTTCTTTTCCTGTCTGGTGTCTTCTCTGTCTTCACAGTCACAAACTCGCAGAACCCCGAGTCTTTCGAGTCTCAACTCCCAGGACTCCAGCATCGAAATCTCCAAGCTCACAGACAAGGTGCAGGCCGAGTACCGGGACGCCTACCGCGAGTACATTGCGCAGATGTCCCAGCTGGAAGGGGGCGCGGGGCCCGCCAGCGTCAGCGGCCGCTCTTCCCCTCACAGCGCCTACTACGTGGGGCAGAGCCCGTCGGGGGGCAGTGGGCACCCCAGCCTGGAGCAGGAGAGGGGCAAGGATTGCGAGCCGAAGCAGGACGAGGGGCGGAAATCGCTCCTGATGAAGAGGGCGGACGTGCTGGACTACTCATCCTCGGGGGTGTCCACGAGTGACGCGTCGCCCCTGGACCCCATCACGGAGGAGGACGAGAAGTCCGACCAGTCGGGCAGCAAGCTGCTCCCGGGCAGGAAGGGCTCCGAAAGGCCCAGCCTCTTCCAGACAGACCTGAAGCTGAAGGGCGGCGGGCTGCGCTACCAGAAGCTGCCCAGCGACGAGGACGAGTCCGGGCCTGAGGAGTCGGACAACACGCCACTGCTCAGAGACGACAAGGACAAGAAGGCCGACGGCAAAGCCGAGCGGGCGGCCAAGTCCCCGGAGCACAGCGCCGAGCCCATCCGGACCTTCATCAAGGCCAAGGAGTACCTGTCGGACGCGCTGCTGGACAAGAAGGACTCGTCCGACTCGGGCGTGCGCTCGAGCGAGAGCTCGCCCAACCACTCCCTGCACAACGAGGCGGCCGACGGCGCGCAGCTGGAGAAGGCCAACCTCATCGAGCTGGAGGACGACGGCCACGGCGCCCGGCGGGGGCTGCCGCACAGCCTGAGCGGCCTGCAGGACCCCGTGCTGGCACGCATGTCCATCTGCTCGGAGGACAAGAAGAGCCCTTCCGAGTGCAGCCTGCTTGCGAGCAGCCCCGAGGAGGGCTGGCCCACCTGCCCCAAGGCCTACAACCTCAACCGCACCCCTAGCACCGTCACGCTCAACAACAACTCCGCGCCCGCCAACAGGGCCAGCCAGGGCTTCGATGACACGGAGGCGGCACGAGAGACCTCGCAGGCCCTGCTGAGGCCCGGGCCCGGCCCCAGCCCCAACGCCACTGTGCTGCAGAACGAGAATCTCAAGAGCCTGCCGCATAAGCGGGGCCAGCGCGCCAGCTACACCCGACTCTCCAAGGAGCCTGCAGAGCTGCACACGGGGGGCCCACCCGACAGCACAGGCTTCGGAGAAGAGCGGGAGAGCATCCTGTGAGGCAGCACTGTCCACGCCGTGCCCCCTCACGCTTCCTTCTGGACGGCAGCCGGAGGCGGGGTCACCGGCCCCCGCGTCCAGCGCTTGCCGCTCTTCTTCGACCTGTCATTCTCCTGCCCCACAGGCCGCGTTTCTGAGATGAGATCTGAGTAGAAAGCCAGCTCAGAGACACCGAAAGGGCTTCACTTGCAGGCACACTAGGGATCCCTTTCACACAACACGCAGTCATGAAATACTGAAGAGAGGACCTGGCATTAAATGAAGCAGAAGCCAGTTTTCCTCCTGAGGGTTTTAATGTAGAGAGGAACGCGCAGGATCTGGAGTAGATGCTTAGTAAGTTAGAAACCTGATTTCGTTCTAATAGAAAAATTGCTTATCAAAGAGGTGTTAAAGCAGAAATACATAATGATGAAGGCTTTAAAACTTGATAAGAAAAGCCAGGCATGGTAGCACACACCAGTAGTCCCAACACTCTGGGAGGCTGAGGAAGGAGGATTGGAAATTCAAGCTCAGCCTGGGGTACTCAGCCACTTAGCAAGACCCTATCTCAGAATAAAAAGAGACCCTATCTCAGTGTGATGGCCCTGGGTTCGGTCCCTAGTACCCCCTGAAGTTGGTGAGGAAGTGAGGCAGCAGTGCCCAAAGTGGTGTCACCAGGCCATCAGCTGTCAGGAGAGCACATGGGAGGGGCCGCTGTCGCCCATGGGCCTGATCTCGTCCCCGAGTCCCAGCTCCATTCCAGCACCTTCCAGCCGCGCCCTGGAGCCAGCCCTGGATGCCCACAGCTCTTGTCCTCTGTGCACCCAGCCTCTCTTGGAGAGCTGAGAGGTGAGAGCTCTCTGGGGACGGTCAGACAGACATGGGAAAGAGCAGACATGGGAAGTGTTCCTGGGATGAACATGTAAGGGAAGCATGGTATCAGAAATGCTGGCGACGGTTGACAGATGGCCAGGAAATACGTAATTAGATGAAACAAAAGCCTCGTCTTCTGTACCAGGACTGAGTTTACCTCCATCCATTCCTAAACCAGCACTGTAATTCTGGAGAAATATTATCAAAAAGGAAAAGCATTTAAAAATGAAATCCAAACACATAAAAACCAAGAGGAAGAAGAAACTGTAACTGGAGCGACCATAAAACGCGATGCTTTGCGTTGACAGCGCAGCTGGGGGGCGCTCACATTTACGTGCTCGCTCGGCCTGGAGAGGGGCCCTGGCATCACCCGGCGAAGCTTCTCATTCTCACCCGACTCACTGACGCAGAATGAACTCTGGCCGTGCATGCGAAGGCGCGGGTAGAATGGTAGATGGTGACGTCACAGATGTGTGGTGACCTAGCTTTAGTGTTATTTGTGCGACATTTATGTCATATTGGGTTCTTATTAATGCGCAGGGGTGCCTTGGTTCACAGTGCTTTCGTTTGCAGTTTGGTTTGCAAAGACAAGCGTTTGGCCCAATTCTTTTTTGTTTGCAAACTGCATCAGGTGACAAACACGACCTCGGCCCTCTTTCCTGAAGGAACGTGAATGTGGCCATCTTTTCGAAAATCGTAGAGCAAATTACGCTGGTGAGCCAAGGCAGCACTGTACCGAGTAAACCATGTGCGTGGCCAGTCACTGCGCTGCCTGTGCGTCTGTGTTTCACTGCCGTGTGTTTGAGTGTAATGACGTGTCCATAACGTGTGTATTCTGCATGATCTTTAACAAATACTTTAAGCATTGAAAAGGGCAGATGCTCCTTGATTCGTGTGCTGAGGTGGTAACATGTTAGTGTCCCTGGTGCTGCTGATTTGTGTGGCTATTGATTTTTTTCTGGCCGTCTTGTACCTTCTCGGGCGAGTAGTGCAGCTCCCTGTCCTCGGCGACTCTATTCTTTATGTAATTTGTGGCACTAATGTTAAGTGTACACATAGATTCAGAAAACAATAAAGAACTGCATGCTATTCAGACTCACGAATTTTTATTTACTACAGCGATAATGATTCACGTTTTAATAAAAAATAAAGTCACTTGTACGCTTGCTTTGTCCCACGTGTGAAATTTTTGACCTCAGGCCCACAAGCAGCCAGGTGGTTGGCAGTGTCACCAGCCGCATCACCCCCAGGTGTTCAGAGGGAACTGGTTCTGGCGGGGGGGCTAGCACCTGTGCAGTGCTTCCTGGAAGGCTCGAGCACTGCTTGGGGGCTTCTGTAGCGACAGAGGTCACTGTCCAGGTCCCCGCAGGAGACGATTTAGGACACGAGCACCGTGGACAGGTTTGCTCTTATTCCCGTGCAGAAATGAGCGAGCTGGGTGGCTTATGGAGTTTGCTCCCCTCCTTTGGATCTGTGTGGGTGCATCTGTAACTGTAGTACGTATCTCAGTCTGAGTCGCCCAGAAGCCAGGGAAACGTGATGGGAAATTGGGGCTCTAACCCTGCAAGTCCCAGAGGCCCTGCCTCACATAGTGAGCCCCATCCCCTGCACCTTGAGCATAGCCTCCTGCAGAGCCTGACCCGCCTGGACCAGCCACGGAGAGAAGGTGCTTGGGTCTGAGTCCTGTTGAGTCGGCTTCTGTGGTGCTGGGGGCTTAAGGACCAGCTCTGCGGTGCTGGACCTGAGCATTGAAGCACAGCTGAACCAGGGTCTCCAACAGCAAAAGGGAAATTTGTCTTTGGGTTGTATTTTACTTATGTGAGATTTGTTTCTTCAGTAATCAGGATGATTTTAATTACCCATCCAAGTAATTTTAGAAATGTATTTGCTAAAATCTTCATCTTGAGAACTCTATCTGCATATCCCAATGCTGCAGTAAAAGATACGTGTTATTTTTCCCTTACTGTTAGAAGTTTTTGAGTGAAATGGGATCTTTTTTCTTAGTATTTCTTTTTTTTTTTTTTCTTAGTATTTCTTAGTAAAGTTAGTATAGAAGTACTATACTAACTTTAAAAGCCTTGAAGATCGCATAATGTCTGGTTACACCAGGAATTCTCAGCCTGTTTAGAAGTATCCCAGAGCTTAGCAAATCCCCCAATTCCTGGCTAATTCCTAAGTCTTTCAGCTACCAGGAGAAGAGGGAAGCAGGGATTGCCATGGCTTTATTTTGTGGGTGAGAGGTCTTGGGGGATAAGCAGGTAGGAAGGAACAGCAACATTTACTTTTGGCCATTGCTTGAAACTTGGCTCAGAGGCTCCGTGGTTCCTTTTTGCCACCATTCCCCACGTGAGCTGGAAAACAGAAATTGTGGGTAATGGCAGGCCAGCACTAGATGGCCCTTTAATGATACATCGTTCTGCAAAGGTTGAGAATCCCTGGTTGGGGCTGACTAAATAGGAGACTTGTAGCCTTATGTAATTTTAAACTTTTCATGCCTAGGAAGAAAATGCCATCCTTGACATAGATAGCTCCTCTGAGGACCCAGATTAAGGTACGTAAGAAATTAATTGACACAATTCGTGTCCTCACCACTCTACCATACAACTCGGTAAGAGGCTTCTAGAATGATTACTGCAAACAAGCCACTGTTACCTACCAGTGGAAGCTCTTCAGTGACACGGGCTGAACCACAGGCCTGGCTGTCACCATCAGAGTCTGCTGGTCCCAGGTGGTGGTGTGGGCAGAAGGCTTCCAGTGGTTTCTTGCCCTTCGGAGTGGAAACCCTTGGCATGGGGCCCGGGAAGCTATAGGGTGAACCCTCCTGGTTTTCTGGGACAGTGAAGCAGTGAGGGAGGAGAAGAATCTATAAAAATAGAGGGTTGCCCAGGTGTGGTGGCGTGTGCCTGAGATCCCAGCTGTCAGGAGGCTGAGACAGGAGGATTGCTGCGAGTTCAAAGCCAGCCAGAGCTACGTAATTCAGGACCAGTCTGAACTACATAGCAAGACCCTATCTCAAAAACAAAAAAAATAGAGTGCTGTCAAGTAAGAGCAGTTATAGGTGGTCCCCGACATAGTGTGGGTTAGACAACGTGCTGGTCAACCCGGCAGAAAATGAAAATCTAAGGAGAAACAGCCCTCAGGCCAGTGAGGGGCACATCTTGGGAACCAGTACCCCGCAGACCAACACCACTGCCCAGGACTCAGATCCTCACCTGGGAATAGAGCAATGTCCAAACTTCTGAACACAAGACAGAAGTGTGGGAAATTGTAATAAGTGAAAGGTTTCCACTCATTCCCATAGCTTTTGGTGAATGGCTTTTTAATAGCCAATAAAAACCTGACTGAGGCCCAAAATTGGCAAAAAGCATTGATTCCATTGTGTTGTAAAATACAGGTGATGCTACTGTTCTACCCCACCCAGAGTCCCCAGTCTGCCTGTGGAGTCCTCTGTAGTCTCTGGGTTACAAATCTACACATGGGGCCTTACCTGTCCTCTGCCAAGGGGTGCTTTGTCGGGTGTGATGGCACATACCTGCAAACCCAGCACTCTGGGAGGCCGAGGCAGGAAGATCGCTCAGAGTTTGAGGCCAGCTTGAACTATACAGCGAGGCTCTGTCTCAGAAATACCACACACACACACACACACACACACACACACACACACACACACGAGGTCTTTGTAGTGTTATTTTTTTCCTAGTAATATATTTTCAAGAACCTTTTCTTAGTTTTCCTGGGATCTAGCAACATGTGGGAGAACAGCAAAATCATTAAAATGAATAAATGAAAATTTACTTTTAAATATATATAAAACCAGATTAAAACACCACTTTAAAGCCATCTTGATGGTTCACTCGTTGTCTAACTGATACACTTTGCACTTGTTTCTTTGAAGGCATCTGGGCTCTAGGACTAAGGGCCCTGCCCCCGGCCCCGCGCGCCTCTCCTGTTCTCCGCTGTCCACCCCGTCTCTCCGTGGCTTCCTCTCAAGACCTGAGGACAGAGAAGACAGCTTGCCACGGGGAGCCCTGGCCACCACTGCAGCCTCAGCAGCCTGGAGAGAGGGCTCACGACTCCTCCTTTGGAGCAGCAGCAGCCCTGGGAGCGCCCTGCACTGGCCGGCCCAAGTCTGGCCTGGCCACCGAGCGAGGGAGAGCGGCCTCTGGTCCCCACGGCTGCCCTCCTCGCGCTCCTGACGCTTTGCGGCCACCAAGCCTTTGCAGATTCCTGTTGTATTTCATGGAAACGCAATGATTTTTATTTTGAAATAAGTTATTTTCTTTGAGTTCCTTATGGTTTTTGTCCTCCTTTCTCCTGAGTTCTTTTTAGCCTTCTGGGTCTTAAGTTTTCTGTTTTGTTTTGTTGATTTTTCATTTGCCTTCTGCTCCTGTTTTACCACCAAGCCAGGCCAGGCTTTCTCCTCCTGCTGCCCAGCACCCGCTCAACCTTCAAATCTGTGTGTGTCAGGTGCTTCTGGCCACCACTCCTGGCTCTGCCCCCAACACGGATGTTGCTGCCCCGAGTGTGGTGACACCGCTGTGTGATACACACTACATGTGAGCAGATGCTGGCTGGGGCGGGGTCTCTGAGTTGCAGAGCGACCAGTCCTGCATTCAGGTCTTCTCCGTTATTATCTATCCATCGGCCTCCATCCCTTCATCTACAAAAAATACAAATGAACCAGGTGTGGTGGTGCGCTCCTATGATCCCAGCACTCTGGGAGGCTGAGGCAGGAGGATCACAAGTTAGCAAGATCCTGCCTTGAATTAAAAATGGTAAAGAGGATTATTCCTCTGATAACTGCTCCTGCTTCCCCAGTGCTTATGCAAAGTGCCTGTGCAAAATGTGAGCCACTTTGCAAACAACAGCTCCCCGACTCCTTGTAGCCGCCTAAAGGCCCAGCGCCTTTCCTGAGGACTGCAGCTGGTACACAGCGAGCAGGGTAGGAGCCGCATCTGGCAGCAGCACCAATGCACACATCTGCCCTGTGACCTTCCACCTCGCTGGCATCGTGGTGAACTTGGTTTTCAGGTCCTGCTTGGAGATATGGGACAGTGGGCTTGTAGAGTGGGAAGATTGCTGCAGTTGCTGAGTCCCCCCCTCCTACGGATAGGGAGTTCTCACACGGGGCACTGTAAATGCCTTTGTGCTGAGTGGAGTGGTTTGCTTAAAATATTATTTAACCTACTGTTGTAAGTTCTGTGAACTTCATTTTATATGAAGGACAGAAAGGGAAATGTTCCTCTTAAACACGTAATAGATGTCGGACATGGTGATGCACACCTGTAATCCCAGGCCTTGGGAGGCTAAGGCAGGAGGACCACAAGTTTAAAACCAGCCTGGGTGACTCAAGGAGACCCTGTCTTGAAATAAAATTGAAAAGGGGGTGGAGATGTCGCTCAGTGGCAAGCACTGGGTCCTGGGATCGATCAATCCCCAGTACAAAAAAAAAAAAAGTTTTTTTTTCTTAACTCATAAAACTAGGAGAGTCCGAATTTAGTAAAGAATAAAGTCCTCCAAAGCGAACTTTGGTTTTAGGTCAACGTTCTTTATTTGTACATTGAAAAATCCAGGCACCAACTGTTTCCTAGCATGCTGCAACTTGTTTCAACCTGCAGCGGAGTTAATCCCAGCATTATCCAAGTTAGTCTTCTACCAGGAGCCTTAACAAATAGAAGAATGTGTTGTTATGTGTTGGCTTGAAAGGAAGTCAGCATTATGTGGAGCCGGGAATTAGTAGCAAGGATTTTGTATGTGTGAAGTCAACTTTTCATGTAAAATTGAAACAACATAGAAAGGGACTTGACTGGAATAAAATGACGTCCAAACTGAGTGTGGTAGAGCCAGGCGTGGTGGTGCACATCTATAATGGCTGCACTCGGGAGGCTGAGGCAGGAGGATCGTCACTGAGAGTTCAAGGCCAGCCTGGGCAACATAGTGAGACTCATCCCAAAAAAACAAAACTAACAAAGCCAAGCGTAGGGAGAATGACTGAAGAGTTTGTCCTGAGTGTGAATCACGTCTTCTAGAAGACGACTTTAATACAAGGTAAGACTTTTTAAAATCCGCACCATGGCTTTGAATGATGAGTGGAGAAATCAAAGGCTTAGCATTTGTTCTGGTTTTTCAAAGGCAACTGGACAAAAATAGCCTAGATTTGAGGAAAACAGTAATTGGTGATGAAAGGTGGTGTTTTCTCTGTGACCCAGAAACAAAGTGTCAAAGTTTGCCCTGGAAAATTACAGCATTCCCCAGATCCCACGAAGCACACACACGTCAAAATCACAAGGAGTGTGCTGCCTTGCTCTCTGCCATCTGTGGTGCAGCTGAAGCCGCGAGGTCACCGAGCCCAGCGTTGTCACGCACACATTCTGAAGTGGGCAAGGGATGCATCGCTGGGCAGTGCCACCCAATCCTGTCACCAGTCTGCTTAGACGGGTGTGCGGAGGAGGACTTTCTGAACATTTGGTTAGTGGGTTTATTGCTTAGGTTCACCTTTCCCTTGGGATGTTCCGTGGAAATCAGGGTCCGCCCAGATGGTAGCACATGTTACTAAAAAAAAAAAAAAAAAAAAAAAAAATACCACCACCCAAAGAAACAGATTCAAGCAGACGTGGTGGCACATGCCTGAATTCCCAGCACTCTGGGAGGCTGAGGCGGGAGGAGTGCAAGTTGGAGGCCAGCCTGGGCAACTTAGGGACTTAGCAAGACCTTGTCTTAAAAGTTAAAAAATGACCAGATGTAACTCGGTGTGAAGGTCCAGGGTTTAATAAACAAACTAAACCCCTGGATCGGTGGTCAATGAGTTTGGAGAAATTCCAACCAAATAGATTGCTTTGTTACACAATCTGTTAGAAGTTTCAGTGTAGTAATCTATCTTAAACCCCAACAAAGTGTTAAGCAGTTTAAAATATCTCTTTCTAGCGCCTTTGCCTCAGCGCAGCATGTGGACCAGTGTCCCGCAAGCAGCACATCCTGCCCACTTTGGAAGTGAAGGCGCCTCTCGGGCTCTGCAGAGGTGGGGCTGAGCCCAGAGTCCAGAAGATTTTTGGCAATTTCCAAAAATCAAATTCGTCAGTGAGCATATTTTAAAAAAACGCTGATATTACTGTTTACATCACTTCCAACAGAACAGCACTGCTCAACACTCTTCTCCCGGCTGTAGACACTCATTTGGCAAATATGAGTCCAAATTACCCATGGGGACGGAGAATGGTCACAAGCCACTGTCACTTCGACCTAGGTGTCCACCTATGAGGGCAAAGGACACAGGTGACGTAGGCTGCCTCGCATGGACCTGTCCTAACAAGCTCCTGAGATGCACTCCTAGGAAAGGAGTGTTTAGCCCACACTGGAATGCTCTGAGTTGAGACAGCTGTAGAGGGGCAGCATGTGGAGGTGCACGCCTGTGATCCCAGCACTCGGGAGGCTGAGGAAAGGAAGGAGCACTGCTGTGAGTTCAAGGCCAGCCTGGGCTACATAGTGAGTTCATGGCTGCATGGTGAGACGAAAGAATAATCACTTTAGAGAGTGCACTGGGGCCATCCACTCAGGGCTGGCTGGTTCTTCCCTTACCAGGAGTTTCACAGTTACCTGTGATCAACCACTGTCTGAAAATATGAAATAGAACATTCTAGAAACAGTAAGCCTTATATACCTTTCATCACGGTATATTGCTGCGTTTTTCTAGTTCATTTCTAGTCACCGTCATTCATCTCACGCAGGGTCTACTTTATGAGATGAGCCTTATCATAGTGTTATTGGATGCTGGGGTGTCTGGGGGTTCCCCTCTAGGGCCTTGCTGTCGTCTTCAGAGAAGGACAACTGAAGAATGGAGCTGCTTTACAGTTATTAAAGGTAAAAGTAGGGAGAAAAGAGAAGTGTGTGAAGACAAAGAAGTGCTATGAAGAAGTGTGGGACAGAGAAGATGCCCGCACACAGAGAAATGGAAGACAGTGGGTAGGAAGCCCAGGGCAGCCAACCTTTTATCCCCTGTTCTGACGTCAGATCCGGCGGTCCTCTGCAGGGCTCGGAAGCTGTTCTGCACGTGCGTCCTGCTGTGATTGACAGGTTCTTGTGACTGACAGGTCACGCCTATTTGCCCGGCCGCTTTGCTATACCCTAATCTCCTGCCTCAGCGGATCTACATGTATGGGAAAAAACAGCACATGAAGGGTTCAGTTCTCTCTCTGACTTCAGGTACCCACAGGGGGCCTTGAGTGCATAGTCTGCAGATAAAGAAAACTTCCATACTGACATGTTTATATGAATTCTGAACTGAATAATAGTGGGGTTTTTGTTTGTTTTTGGTACTGGGGATTGAACCCAGGCCCTTTGCATTGAGCTACATCCCCAGCTCTTTTCATTTTTTATTTTGAGACAGAGTCATGCTAAGTTGCCTCGGTTAGGTTAGAATTTGCAGCCCTCCTGCCTCAGCATCCCAGACTGTGTTGCCTTGCTTAGCCAAAGTTAGTTTTCTTATGATAAGAAGTAAGTCTGAATGGATTGATTTGTTTCACAATAAGAATTTTTTAATAGGGACATTTTGCATAATAATCTAAGCCATTTCTGTGGCTTCAGCTATATATAGAGCACATAAGATAAGCATTCTGTCAAAAATGTTGGTTGAGAAAAGACTTCTTGAAAGAATGGATATTTCTGTTTTATATGCAGTTAAGCAGGGTGCCTCTAAGTGAAAGAGTAAAAGGTAAAATTAATAGTTGATAAATCTTGGTAAAGTCTTTTTTCTATAGTTCCCAGAAATAGAGAAAGACTCAAAAAGACTGGAAAATGTTCCAGCCAAGTAATTTCAAATTCTTTACCCTCGATAAAATTGAAGGCAGATGTCCTTGAGCTGCCCTTGGATAGGATACTGAAAACTAATGTCTGATGATGAATCACCACGCAGCCTCTAGCATATCATTTGGAAGCTGAAAGACGCAATGACACTATTTCATTAAAAACTGCTTTCATTTCCATCTACTTATTTTGGTGAATAAGATTTCTTGGCACCTATACGTGAACAATTTTTTTAAAAAGCAGGAATAAAGTTCATGCTGAACTCCTGCTCGTTTAAAACTATGCAGCCGGGGCTGGGGATTTAGCTCAGTGGTACAGCACCTGCCTGGCAAGCGTGAGGTTATGAGTTTGATTCCTGGTACCGGTTAACAAAACAAAATAAAACATTATATAAAACTAAGCATTCAAAGAAACTTAAAATAATTGAAAAACATTCTTATTCATCTCATTAAGAGACTTCCTGTAAAATATTATCTTCGTGTCTATAAAAACACTAGGTGTTGAAGAAGGATTTATGATCACTCAAAACAAAATATTTTTAATTTCTCTGTCACTGTGGAAACATATGACAGTGTAATTTAATTATTAAATAACTTTCTTTTTTATTTTAAAAGTAAAAGAACAAAAATATATTAGCAAACACACAGACATAAACAAACAACAGCAAAACAATAGAAGCAATACAGAGTTTCAGACAAGGTGACAGGAAATTAACAGTGGTTGTTGTATTACATATTGTTATCTTCACATTGGTTACTCAGTTAAACAAATATAGGAATAAATAACTTTCAAATGCAAACATACGTCATGTTAGAATAAAATTTTATGTAGGAAATGGAAAGAAACACTACTTCAGAGAGAGGTAAAATAAAAAGAAAATTTTCACGTCTAAAGAAGAAATGTTTTAAATATGGCTGATTGTGACCATCAAATGATGCTATTTCAGTGAATATATTTAAGAGAAATGTTGCTATTTTGCAGTCATTCAAACGGATAAAAACTTGAGCTGGTACTCGAGAGGATGAGGCAGGAGGACTGCCACAAGTTCGAGGCCAGTCTGGGCTACATAGTGGGACCTTGTCTTAAAATACCAAGGAAAGCAAAAGCGAATTCTTTCGCTGTCTGCTGCCACCCTCTACACACCCCCTGCCAATGATCCTCACCTAGCTGGAAAATGTTGTTTAAAATTCACAGTGAAGAGAGAGAAGTGGCTTTCTTGGCAGATGCTGTCACTGCCTTTTCCAATAAGAAGTTTTCTTCCCCTGTCACCAATGATCTGGTGATGGAGGCGCAGCAAACTTGGGCTGCTGCCTGAAACTAAGAATAAAAGGCCTTACGTGGGATATGCTGCAGTGTATAAAAATCTTTAATAGGTACTATGTTGGGATTTCAGATCAACATAACATTTAGGATTCAAGCATCTCGTCTTCACCTAGGTACAAAAAAGCTACCACCACCTCCCAAGGTAGAAACCAGTACAAGCTGTCCCAGGTGTGATTAGCATTTCCAGAACTTTTTGTTTGTTTGTTTATTTTTAGAGACAAGGTCTCATTCTGTTGCCCAGGCTGGCGTGGAACTCACAGCAATCCTCCTGCCTCAGCCTCCCAAGTGCTGGGATGACAAGCACACCCAGTGTATCATTTCCAGAACTTTTGTTCTTCATCTGTTTCAGCCAATCGTTGAGATTTGGAGGATGTCACCTTCAGTTATGAGGCTGAAGAACACCATACATTTCCAGTATTAAAAGATCTTCCTACAGGCAAGCTATATCTATCTTGGGAGTTCAGGGACAGGGAGGAAAAACTTCTACATTTTGTCCTAGGCTATAATGCCTGGAATTTGATTTCACCTAACCTGTTTGCTTATTACTGAAATAATCATTTCAAGTCCAAAATACTTAATAGTAGGATTTCCTAAATAGAAATTATACACATATAATACATATAAATTATGCATGGAAATTACGTACATATGCATAACATACCTATAAAGTGTATGTATCTAAGCCGGGCATGGTGGCACACACCTGTCATCCTAGCACTCTGGGAGGTTGAAGCAAGAGGACTGCAAGTTTGAGCCTAGCCTGGGCAATTTGGTGATTTAATGAGAACTTGTCTCAAAAGGAAAAATAAAAAAGGCTGGGGATGAAGATCAGTGTGAGGGTCTTGGGTTCCATCCCCAGTACTGAAAAAAAATCACACACACACACACACACACACACACACACACACACACACACACATTCTATAAAGGCAGGGATAATTTTGGTGTATATTTGAACAACACATTTCATATATTATACATAATTTATATTATATTATTAAATATAATACCTATTCTATCGTCAGATATGCCAAAATTAACCCTGCCACCATAGATGTAGAAATCTTATTAGATAATAGTCTGTGTCGCACGATATCCCGCTAGAGGTCAGGAATTCCGCCGCGCTGCTGTCCCCCGGGATGTGCTGCTGGGTTCAAACCAAGGGTCCAATTCGTTTGAAATTTCTTGGCTAGAGCTAAAAAAGACCCAGAACCATGACACCCAGCGTTTCAGCAGCTAGAGGAAATGCCAGCCTCGTTCCTAAATCAAGCGCTGTAGTGGCAAAGCGAGAGAAGCCCGGGGGAGTCGTGCGGCCAAAATTATCCCTGCCATTTGGACCAAATGTTTCCGGAGACCCGGAGCGGCTGCAGGGCTGCAGGGCTGCATGTTGAGCCAGCCTTCCCAACAAAGGTGGTCCCTACCCCAGGGCCTGGGGAATGAGGTGCTGTCCATTGTGGGGTCCGGGCCCACTCCACAGCCCTAAGTTCTTTTTCTGTTTATTTGTTTTTGAGACAGGATCTCCCTGTGCAATTCAGGCTGGCTTTGAACTCACAGCAGTGCTCCTGCTTCAGCCTCCTGAGAGCCGGGATGACAGGTGTGTGTGCCACCACACCCGGCTTTCCTCTCTGCATATAAATAGAAGACGTGTGCATATATTTAGCAAAACTAGATTTTTACTATCTCACATCTAAGTGATAAATGAAAAGTGGAAACCAACTTAGTAAGAGTAGAGGAGAGTGCTTTTGCAGGAAATTTTAAAACTGAAATTGCCTATTTTGGAAAGGCTACAGGTTTTGAGAACAAGAAAGATTATTTTTGAGTCCCTGCGTTAACCATAAAAATGTAAGTGAAGGTTCAACTTTAGCATTCAGCCCAATATAGTGATTACAGTTACTGAAATCCTAAGAGAAACAACACCAATCCAACATAAAAAAGAATTGGCTTAGTGTGCTAAGTGTGTGCAAAGGAAACCTACCTCCAGGTTAACACAGGGTCCATTTGCCCAGTGCTTTCAGAGTTAAACTTGTTTTTTTTTTTCTTTTCCCTCACAGAAAGTGGCTGTGTCCTTACTTAGTAAGCTTCTCTGAGAAATGTCATTTCACTTGGTCCTGTTTTGCTTTGAGATTAGGTCTTGCTCTGTAGCCCAGGCTGGCCTTGAGCTCCCTACAATCCTCCTGCCTCGGCCTCCCAGAGTGTGTGGTTACTGTTTCTTGACCAGTTTATCTGTCTGTCCAGTCGTAGCGTATCCTGTCTGTCATTCCTCCCTCCTATGATTTGGAATTGCTCTTCCTGTCCATCAGAATGGCAGGGACAGAACATGGGGGCTCGAGACTCAGGGCGACTGTTGGAAGTCACCGTCAGCCACAAATCTGACCTTGACAAGTTTGTCCGGAGATTTCCTTCCAAGTCAAGACATTTTTAAATCGGATTGACTCAATCAGTTTGGATTAAATTTAAACTTGAGATTTTTCACTCTTTTAAATATTTTACTTTAGGGAATTAAAGTTTCAGTTGACATTTTTTGTGAGTTTTTTTTTTTCCACCATAGGCTTCAGCAAACTCTGATAAAATTAGAACATTAAGAATGGCCTTTCTGGGGGCTGGGGATTTAGCTCAGCAGCAAAGCGCCTGCCTGGCAAGTGCAAGGTCGTGAGTTCGGTTCCCGGTACTGGAGAAAAACCAAAAACCAAAAAAAAAAAAAAAAAAAAAAAAAAAAAAAAAAAAAAAAAAAAAAAAAAAAGAATGGCCTTTCTGGGCTGGGGATTTAGCTCAGCAGCAAAGTGCCTGCCTGGCAGGCACAAGGTTGTGAGTTCGATTCCTGGTCCCGGAAGAAAAACAAAAAAGAATGGCTTTTCCTTTCTGGGGGTTTGTCTTGCTTCCATCAGGTTTTTAAGACAAAAAGTTTGACAAAATGTGTGAGTTCTGAGGAACTTTTGCTGCAGAGTGGAAGAAACTAATTTAGAGCTCAGTTAGTGGACTATGTGTGTATAAAACCAAATTTCTGGCATTGTGTCCAGGAAGAGAGTTCTGAAAACCAAGACCCAGGCCTAAGAAGGTAGTGTGCTCCTGTACACATGGTGATAAAAAATATGTGAGTGTTTAGATTGTTTTTTAAAAAAGTTCATTACAGCCAAAGAAGCACAACCATGCATGCCCCGCAAAATCCTCTCCTCACTTTCAGCACACTCACCCCACTGTCCTTGTCACTTTCTGCGGCAGCTCTGGAGTCTTCTTTCCTGAGGGTCTACGTGCACTGTCCTGGATACCTTGATATCCTGAATGGGTTCAAAACATTTCCCTTTCTTGGTCATTTTGACTTTGGGGAAGAGCTGGAAGTCACCCAGTGCTGGATCCAGTGACTAAGGTGGACACAACGGCATGCTTTTAGGAGCTGCCTTTCCCTTCGATAGTCCTGGGCAGCAGCATTCCCTGTATTTTTTATCCCACTTCATAAAGACCCTTCCAAAAGAGGACTCCAGAGCTGCTGCAGAAAGTGACAAGGGTGATGGGATGAGTGTGTTGGAAGTGAGGGGAGGATTTTGAGGGGGATTCATAGCAATGTGTCTTTTACTTTAATGAATGTAAAAAATTTAAACACATCCGTGTATTTTGGTCACCCTGCAGATGGGGAAAGGTGTGCGTTCTTCACACCCTTCACAATGGCAGTGGTGGGGAGGAGGAGGAGAATTCACAATGGACATAGGCAGCACTACCATATCGTGTTTAAGAATTATTTTAGAAATGCATGGCCACCCAAGAGCAGAGAAATCGATGTAATCAACCATAGAAAAATAATAATAATAGGGGCTGGGGATTTAGCTCAGCAGCAAAGCACCTGCCTGGCAAGTGCAAGGTCGTGAGTTCGATTCCTGGTACCAGAAGAAAAGAGAACAAACAAACAAAAATAATATTAATAAAAACTGTAAGAAATTTACCAAATTTTCCAAGTGTGGTGGTGCATGCCTGTCATCCCACCACTCTGGGAGGCTGAGGCAGGAGGATCACAAGTTTGAATGCAGCCTGGGCAATTTAGCAACTCAGAGAGACGCCATCTCTAAATAAAATAACAAAAAGGCCTAATACTAAAAAAAAAAAAAAAAAAAAAAAAAAGGAAGAAAAAAAAAAAGGGAAAAAGAAACATTGCCTTAGCCGTGAGATTGCATCGCACCCCCCATTTCCTGCTGTGCACCCGGACTCTCAGTTGCAGTGATGGTCAGCAGGTGGCGCCCGGCCTCCATGGCGCGACCCTCCGGATGGGCGCGCTGCGGCCACGGGTACCTCCGATAGGTGGCGCTGCAACTCGGGGTCGCGGCCCAAGCGTCGCAAACGGTGCCCGGCACCCAGTGCCCCTACAGGTGCGGGAAGCAGCCTGCCTGGTCCGGGTCCAGAATGCACCACATCCTTTGCACCTGGCTGTCCCTGCGGGTCACCGAGACTGGGGGCGACCGAGGAGCCGGGGTCCGAACCCAGCGCTCTGCCCTCGCACCTCCCGCCCAGAGGCCCTGAGCGCGCACGCTGGCACCGGGTGGCCCGAGTGTAGGTGACTGGCCTCGGTGTCCCCAGCTTCCCAGGGCTGTGCATGCTCATCCACCGCCCCGAGGTGCCGCTGCAGGATCGCAACCCCGAAGCCTCGCTGCAGTCCTCCCTCCAGTCCGGAGCGCAGGTGCCATTGCCCCGCGACCCCTGCCCTGCAGAGAGGAGGTCCCCGCGGCGCTGGCAGTGATGGATTCGGTGTCAGCGGCCAGGAAACGGGGCCGCCGCCGGGGCAGACTCTATGGCGCCTCCCAAACACCTGCTTGGCCCAGAAAGTGGCCCCAGGTGAGACGCGTCCAGCCCGGCCTGCCCCACCCCTTCCTTCTCCGGTTCCGGCCTCTGGGTCGGCCTTCCGGGCGCCCCGCCCCCAGCACCGGCGCTCGGGCATGCGGGGTCCGCGCTGCCCGCGTGGGCCGAGCACCGAACACCCACAGGCGTCCATGTGCGAGGGGAGGCAGGGTCCCCATGCGGGCCGCAGACAGCCCCAGACCCTGGTTCCAGGCCCCTGCGGGTGTTCTCGTCCCGCCCTCGCCTTCCCGGCTTGGTGGCAGTCAAGGGTGAAGGGCGATTTCATAGTCAGCGGCTCGGAAAGCTGCGGGCCCGGGCAGGTCTTCTGCAGCCTGCGTGGCCACAGGGTGAAGAGCCCAAATTGAGGCCCAGGAGCCTGGTGAGCGGCGCTGAACTCTAGGTGGCTGAGGCAGGAAGACTTCGTGTTTGAGCTCAGCCGGGGCTATTTGAGAACCTGACTCAAAATTTAAACAAAAAAAAAAAAAAAAAAAAGAAAAAGAAAGAAAAAAATGCTGGGGGTGTAGCTCAGGCAAAGGCCCTGGGTTCAACCCCTGGTATCGCTCAGCCTTCTCTCCAACAAAAGCTTTGCGTAATTCCTGAATCTGCAGTCACCTTAGGATGAGTCTTCCTCACACAGGAAGTCAGATTCCACTCTGACTTTGCCCTGACGCCCAGAGTCACAATCCTCAACAACTCCTATCTCAGAACTAAGCTATTCCTTCTGAAGGACTCGCACAACTTCCGGGTGTCCAGCCTTTCCAGTCCCTAACAACTCCTACACAGCAGCGGAGCCCTTTGCCCCAAACTGCTGGTCCTGACCACAATCTGATAAGAGATTCTCTTGAAGGGCTTAGTGCGGAAGGAGAGGAAAGGAAAGATTAAATGAAAGAGATAAGAGAGAAAAGGAGAGAATGACTACAGCTCGGGGCGTGCAAGACGTATTAAAAATCATTCGGAATTCAGGAATTACTTCAGACACATTTTATTATAATCTTGGTACAGTCTACATAAATTTGAACTTATATTTATTTGAGTTCAGTTATAACATAGCATAATAAAAATCAAAGCACTGGTACTCTGAAATAAAGCAGGCAATCCCCCAGTCAATAAACACACTTGATTTATTTTGTATAAAAGGGTTAAGTTTACAACTAAACTTTTATAAAAAGTTTAGCATGAATAAGTACATCATTACACGTTTTATGCAGAAATATAAATCTCTGCCACTATACAAGAAAACTCTAGTTAAAGAGTTCACAAGGTTCCACTCCATATATATATATATTTATATATAAATATATACACAGCATTCAGTAGGCTTGCGTCAAAAAGGTAATTTCTGACCAAAGACTTCATTTAAGTAACTGAATACTGAATCCTTCTGGTATTCACGCTCCACCTTTGAAAAAAGGCAAAGTCTGCTTAGATTGGGCAATTCCTTGTGATTTTTAACTCCCCATGGTGGGAAGAGTATATAAAGAAAACCTTCCAACTGCAGAAAGGGCATTTAAAAGTCTTTTTCATAAATAACGAGTATCACAGTCCAGGTTAGACAACACCCTGGGAAGATGATTCTTAGTCTGCCTTCTTATTTTTCTTTTGAAAAAAACGTCCATTCAAACTTGTCGTCCTCCTGGAAATTGTTGAAAAGTTCGGCGTCTTAAAAGATCCTGCGGATTTGTTGTTTTTGTTGTGCAAAAAAAAAAAAAAAGAAAAAGAAAAAAAAAAAAAAGAAAAGAAAATGAGAGAAAAAGAAGAAAGAAAAAGTCATGAACACCTGCAAAAGATTGGGAGAGAAAGGCGTGTTTAGCAGAACGCAAGCCAAGGGCAGAGGCCGGCAGCCCGGCGCCACCGAGGAAGCCGCAGTTTGAATATTTAACCAAACGCTCGGAGATGGGGCGAACCCTGGCGTCCATATGCAGCACACAAACTCGGCCTCCGAGGCGCAAATTAAACATGAAAATCACAGAGACTCCAGGGAAAAACTTCCCAACCCAATCTCATATTTGGATTTCCAGCGGCAGTGCTCACAGGCGCCAGGCGGCTGCTTGTAACAATTATTTGATTGGAAACAGCCCTTCAGTGAGCAGATAGGGAAGTCTGGGATCCCACAGCCCGCAGTTAAAGCACAGGGGTCCCCAGCCACCAGGAGAATCACAGGACTGTGCTTTCAGGGAAGGAGGATCGCTATGGAATTTGTGGCGATAAGATTAATTACAGCGGAGGTTAGCACCTCATAGCACCAGGGAAATAAATAGCAGCCAGCCGAGGCATTACATTTGCTACAAAAGACAAACACACACACACACACACACACACACACACACACACACACACACACACAGAGTTCCCCACATACTTCCCTGGGCCACCTTCCTACTAAGTTCCTGGGGAAACGTTCTAGGATCTTGAGTAACCAGAGCTACAAGCCCCTTCTTGTCTGGTAAGACGACATAGCACACATATCACAATAAAGTAAGCACGTATTTACTAAATAAAACATTTTACCGGCTCGCAAGCGACCCCACACAGGCAAATTACAAAAACACACGCACCCACTCTAAGAGGCACAAGTGAACACTCACCCATTATTCAGCCACAGAGTGCTTTGCTGTCATTTGACGTTAAGTCAGAAGGGAATTCGGATGCCTGGAGGGGAAGAGGATAAAGGCTCGGTGTTAGACAGTCTTTAAGGAAGAAAGGGCCTCTTTTTTCACTAAAGTACTCCGCACACCAGCGAGTTGCATGAAGCACGTTTAGGCCACTATGCACACACTACACGCGTTGATTCACACGTTCGAACTTACTAGCAACTGAACGCACGGCTCAATCTGCAGCAGCACGTTTTTAAGGAAATAAAGTGGATTAGCTTCCTTGCAAGTATCAGTCTGGACAATGCACCTAAGAGTGACAGCCCCAGCGGCGGCTGATGCGTGGCATCGGGGCAGAGCTCACCTGCAAGGACAGGATGCTGATGTCCGTGTTGAGCGTGGTCAGCGGCGTCCTGGACGCCTGGTTCTGCCCAGGTCTCGGGTGGTGTAAGGTGACGATCGTGGGGTGCGAGTCGAGGGCGATCTGCAGGTCCAGGATGTAATCGATGACATGCTGCAGTATTTCCATCTTGCTCACCTTCTTGTTCTGGGGGATGCTGGGCACCAGCTCCTTCAGCTTGGAGTAGCAGTCGTTCATATTGTAGAGCAGGCTCATCGGGTCGTCCACCGGGGTTTTGCTCCGGGAGATGCCCAAGCTGTGGTCCGACAAGCTATTTTTCCTAACAGACCTCACCGGACTGAAAGCTTTCATGCTGATCGCCGTGCGAGGAAGGGAAACCGGGCTGCCCTAGAGCTGAGGCGGCCGCCTGATGAGAGAGATGCACTAGGTACCGGGCTCGGCTCAGAATGAAGCGCGAGCCCAGCGGGGCGGATTTTATTCGCGCTCGCCTGGGCCACACGAGCGGCCATTCTTTCGTTCCTATTGGTGAAAAGCGCCGCGTCCGTCAGGCTGAGTGAGAGCTTCCATTGGCTGTTCTGGGCGCGGGGCGAGGGCTCCGTTCTTCCGCATTTGCAACCAATCCCCGTGAGGTGGGCGGGGCCGGCGCGAGCCCAGCTGGGCCGGTAAATAGAGTACAGTAAGCAGGCGCCCGGCGCGAGCCCAAGTCAGGGTACTGTGCGTCCTCGATTTTCATTTTAAGTGCATGCAGGACCCTAGCCCGGGGGATGTGCCTCCACGAAAGCTAGCAGCTTGCAGCAGCCCTAAATTCACAGCGTCAGGGGAAAATGTCAAAGTGCCCTGCAGCTCACGGGACAGCGTCAGGACACAGCCAGCCCTGCAGGAGCAGAGGGAGAGGGAGCCGGATAGTTGTGCTGCTGGAGGCCGCGAGTGCAGAGTGAGTCCCGTCTCTTTAGATAAGGAAAAGCTTTGTTAAAGGAAGAAAAAAACCTGTCCATGCATGCATTCAAGGTCGGGTTTAGTGTGGGATTTTGCAAAGCAGGAGGCATTACTGGCAAATCAGTAAGATGAATGCACTTGGAATCTGTATCCACCCTGGCTCTGACCGCCAAGGAGCACGGTGGCGGGG
>NW_004955487.1:881545-883652 GCF_000276665.1 Chinchilla lanigera
CCACTGTCTTCAAGAACCTGGCAAGACTGTTACAATGATCCTGTGAATCGAAAATCCCTAGGACAATCTACATATGAAACTCCATTTCCACACATTGCCCTGGAAGGGCTTGGGTCTGTATGATTAATTATGCACAAACCCTGATTTCTGGGGTCCCATTCCTGCACCTACTGTATTTTAAAAGCCCTAGCCATTCATCGACCTCTTCACACTTTTTAAACAATTATTTTGCTATGTATGAGACTTGGAACCTTTTCAGCACAGGTACTGGAGACAGCTTCAGGATTTCTTTGACTGTCAATCCTGAGAACTCATCCACCCATCTAAATAAGTTTACAACTCCTGACTCAAATGCTTTATTCACACAGAAGTCCTGCTTGATTGAAGACCACAGTGTGTGTACTGGTTGTGGGTTTGGGTTAAAAAAAATCATTCTAGGGTCCCATAAAAATCAGAGTAGAAAAAAAATTCATAGAGGAAAACAAACTAGAGGATTCTGGAAAACATCATCTTAATGTCTTCCTTTTTCCTCCATCTCTGCGTCCTTTACATTTAAGAAAGAGGAAGGAAGCAGGAGATTGAAAGCAAAGCTCTAATGGGAAACAGTATTTTGTCCTTGCATTAATGATTAATTCCTCCGCTGGTGGGCCAGGCTGACCTCCCCGTGACAACCACGTGCCCCAGGGCTTTTCTCCTGGGAGGCCAAGTTGGTGGTACTGTAGTGGGTGTCACTCCATAAAATTCAGCCACTTGAGCTTGGAGGATGAAGGCTGAAAGTTCAACCCAGCTGAGACCTTCCCTGGGCCGTGCCAACTAAGTAGTCCTACTCTGTCTTCCCCATAATGTTGAAGGATCGAGGCCGCCTGATTATCAAGCCTGGAAATGATTTACCATCCGCCCCCTCCCCCCACCCCCGTTTGAGCCTTTTGATGTACTTTGCATGTTTCTCTGTCACACACGTGCCACAGCAGAACAGATTTTGTTTTGACATTATTTTGGTTCGTGATGTTATACTTTGACTATTTTACAATAATAGCCAACGTAAACAAACATCTTTGGGATTCTCAAATTATTACTTATGATTCTTGGACATCGCAGGCTCTTCGATCTTCACACATTCCTCTGCTTTTCCCAAGGACACCGTATGTTACCATCCACTACAGCATCTCGGTCTGGGGCTGGATGCTAAAGTGGCTCCAGAGTGGCTTCAGCAGCGCCTTTTGTATCCTGCTGTAGTAAAACTGCTAAATATGGTGAAAGTTTTCTGGTGTTGCTTTCTTTAGCCGCCTCATGGAGTCCAGTCAGCCTGGCCCTGTTGAATTCGATTCTATTGGCAAGCTACGTGGTTTTGCATTCATTTAAAGATCATTTCTCAGAAAGCTGTATAAGTTAAGGATTTTTTACAAAAAGGCTTGAGTTACTAGTTGTCTCAGCAAGGCCAAGCTGAAATCACCTTTAAAATTATGTTTTGGCGAGTGTTTGATAAGGAGGGGACATTCAGGTTGGAGCATTTTGGGGGCGATCTTAAAAGGCATTGAAAAATCTGCCGATTGGTGTCTATGTGAGTTTGCGTTTGAGGCTCTGAAGTTCACATGGTCCCAGCTGCAGGAAGGGCTGGATCCGTGGGTGGTGGAAAGGTGCGAACGGCTTCCGGCGGGGGTTGGGGTGTGTGGGTGGCGATCCCGGCCTCTCTGGCTCACCTACTGGGCTGTCTCCGCGTTGACGGATACACAGCGGGTGCTTTTCAGGTTCCCCAAGCTCAGTTCCGCGGCTTGCAGTCCCTGCCGGCGCCCCCCAACCCCAGCCAGGCCGCTGGCGGTAATGAGAAGCAGCTCGGCGCGACGATCTTGGCCAGGATCCACGCGTGGGGGATGCCACGGGGAGGGGGCGCGAGCGAGGTCCTCCCTGCACATCTGGCGCAGTGGGGCGCGCTCGCCTTTCTCCCCCCCACCCCCACTTGGTTTTGTTCTCACAGCTCTGTCCTTTCCGCCCGTGACCCCCCGAGCGATCCCTGACAGGTGATGAATTGGCAGCGGCGGCGCGCAGGGCCGGGCCGCGGCGGGGCTGGAGCCGGAGCCCCGGAGCAGACTCTCCGGCGCCAGGCGCG
>NW_004955487.1:883752-975509 GCF_000276665.1 Chinchilla lanigera
TCCCGGCGCCGCTCCGGCGGCTGCCATGGCAACCGCGCCGTCACTCAGCGCGCGCGCCCGGCGGATCAATGCCTGCGAGGCCCGGCCCGCGCGCACCTGCAGCCGCCGCGCGTCTTAGGTTTCCCGCGATGTGGGGAGAGGGAAGAAAAGAAGAGGGAGGCGGGGGTCGGGGGAGACTGGAGAGAAAGAAAAAAAAAAATCTTCCTTTTGGGAGGAAAAAAAAAAAAAACAGGGAGGCGCAGTGTGGCTTTCGGCGTTGCCAAAGCAAAAGGTTTTGCTTTATTTCATTTGTTTTTGCAACCGAAGGCGTCCAGGGTGGGGCTGGAGCAGGGAAGGAGGTCACTCTTTGCTCCGCGCGGGTGAGATTGATTTATTCCTTTGGATCCTCTGGGTCCTCCCTGCGATAGCTTTGATCCTGGACTCCTAAAAATACCTTTCAAGGACCCCACCCCACCCCCAAGCCCAGTTCCCCTCTTCCATACTGTCCTTCACCTCCGAGCCTCGAGGTTGCGTAAGAGCCCCCCCCCCGCGAGAGTTTTCTAGGACAGCAAACGTCACCCCCACCCCTGGCCTTGGGGAGGCGAGGAAAGCGCAGCCGGGTCCCCCGCGCGGGGCGCAACGCGCAGCCCGCCGCGCGCCCTCATTACCACTACAAAGCGGGGCCGGGACGAGCGCCCGTGCAAAGCAGCCTCTCGCCTGAGCACTTCAGAGGCTAGAAACTTCCAGGCAGCTGGACCGACGCGGCCACCGCCGCCTCCTCCTCGGCTGGCTTTATCTCCAGGGAAAGTTCCATTTTAAGAACCAGATGCCAGCATTCCCGGACAGCTTACGGCATCCGGATCCCCGGAGGGCGCGCCTCTGCAGCGGGGAGCGTTAGAGGCGGTTATTTATCGTCTGTCCGGGGAGGAGCCGCCGGACACACACGTCCTCTGCTGGCCCTGAAAGTGGAGCGTGTTGGAGGCGGGGTGGGGTGGGGTGCCTGCAGTTTGTTGTGGTCTTCTAGGAATCAGCATCTGGATCGCATAAGGATTCGAGTTTTTGCTTTCTGTGTTTATTTAGTACCTTGGCAAGAGGGAGCCCTTACCGCGAAACCAGATAACCGATTTTGGGATTGTAACAGGACTGTGGAGACAGGGCGAGGCGAAGAGGTGGCTGGGGGCTGGCTGGGCAAACCCAACACGAGGTTTATTTTCCCTGCTTTGGGTCTCTCCGAGGACCTGTCTATTTTCTTACGCTTCTGGTGGCGCACAGCTAGGAAAGCACTAGCCAAGTGCTTTTAGAGACTACTATGGCTTCGCAGCTCTTTCTCCCCCGCCCCGCCGCCACCCGGCCCTAATTCCTTCTAGGATTGCCGCGCGCTCTTGTGGGTCTCTCAAGCCCCAGGTGAAACGCCCGTGCCAAATCTAGTTGCGCGCCACCGTCTGATGCCCAGTTGTAGGGAGGGATCACTTTTCAGCTCACTTCAAAGAAAGCAAAGTTTGGGGAAGTTTGGCGGAGGGGCGATGTCACTACCTGCGCTACCAGTGTTTTGGGACCAGGGCAGTGAAGTGCCCCGATTTGGGGTCGCCTTTGGCTTTTCCAAAAGATTTTCCTTTGTCATCAAATTTTTCAAAAAGAAGGAAAGAAAGAAAATAGATTCGAGCGAGAGATAAGGTCTTGGAAAACAACCGCGGGCCGCCCGCGAGCTGGTGGGAGCCGGGCTGGCGTCGCCAAGTCTGAGCGCCGGGAGGCGGGAGGCGCGGGCCCGGCCACCGTGGAGCGCGGGGACCCCGCTGCGCGCCGCCCGCGCCCTCCGACCCGCGTGTGTCCGTGGAACACAGCAGCCAGCGACAAGGGCGAGCTTATCCGGGAATCAAGCTGCATCTAATATTATCATGCGGCTGCAAAAGCAAAAGCCGAAAGAGGCCGGGCTACAGCGCCTAACAAGAACCACATTGCGCGCCCGCCCCAGGCCACCTCGCGCGTCCCCAAGTGTCCCGGAAACCGGCGGGCGCGTTGCCCTGCGCCCTGGTGCCACGCACTCGGGCGGCGCCAGCGCGAGTTGTGTGGGGAACAGACTTGGATTTTAAAACCCAAAGTGTGTACCTCATGTTTCCTGAACGCTTAGGGGATCGCTGCTTGTGTCTGTCGCTTCCCCCACGCGATTGCCCTGGGCAACCTCCCAGTCCCAGTTAAAGGGACAGCACGCTCTGGGGACCCGCAAGCCCCTGCCACGCGCCCAACGCGTGTCTCCGCGCCCGGTTCTGCGGCGTAGGACAGGACCGAGGCCGTGTCCCTTGGTGGGGGTCACCGAGAGCGACCCCTCCTCCTGGCCAGGGGGGAGGAGGGCCCCAAGTGCTGGGCGAGGACTTGCCTTGCGAGAGGCTGAACGGCCGAGTGCTTTAAGTCGTGCATTTAACTTTAACCAGCTCGCCTGCCTTCCCCGAGCGCGCGAGAAAGAACCCTGATGTTCCCACTGGTGGTGACATACGTGCATAACTCTGGAAAGCTGAGGCGGGAGGGTCCCAAATTGGAGCCCAGTGCGGGCAATTTAGAGAGAACCTGTTTCAAAATTAAATAAACACATTAAATAAATAAAAAGCCGGGGAATGTAGCTCAGTGTGAAGGCCCTGGTTTAAAACCCAGTACCGCACAAAAAAAGTTTTGAAAGAAAGGTAGGTGCTGACCCCATTTCTCAGAAGGAGAAACTGAGGCATGGATCAATGACAGATTCCTTTCCTCTGTGGCAGCTTGGACTCCAGCCCACATTTCCTAGAATAACACCCTCCCTGCCAGGGGCAGAGGTGTATGACCCTGACTCCAGGTAGAGTATTGATTACCTTTTTGTTGTTTTAACCTTGAACTTTATCTCAGCCCTACATGGCCTAGAGCCCAGAATCTATGAAATGCTCTGTTCCTTTCCCTCCAAAATTAACCCTGGAGAGATGAGCTTGGGACTTTTTAAACCTGAATGCATACCTACCTCCCAGTACTCTATGAGGCTGAGGCAGGAGGATGGAAAATTCCAGCCCAACCTGGGCAATTTAGTGACTTAGTGAGACTGTGTGTCAAAATTTTTAAAATTTTAAAAAGGGCTGGGGGTGTAGCTCAGAGCAGAGGCCCTTCGTTCAATCCTCAGTGCTGGCAATGAAAAATAACCTTGAGGAAGAAATAGTAGCTTTCAAAAAGGAAATATTGCTAGGTATGTTGGTGCACACTTGTAATGCCAGCACTCAGAAGGCTGAAGCAGGAGGATCTCAACAAGTTTGTAACCATCCTGGGCTACATAGTGAGTTCAAGGCCAGCCTGAATTACGTAAAGAGACCCTGCCTCAAAAAGAGGAAATATTTACCAGGATACTTTACAATCTTTTCAGAGCATGAAATTTGAAAGGAGTTGTACTTACGTCTCCTCCTGGTATCTTTGGGCTCCTCAGAGCCACTGTGTCCTCACTAATGACTATGAGGAAAGGGGCCAGGCTCCCTGGAGGGTTTGGGGAGAGTGTAGGAGTGGGGAGCATTCTCTAAGCCCATCCTGCACACAGGATGAGGTGCTCAGGGACCCTGGCCATGTTCCATGGCAACAGGGAGGGGACCCCAGAAAGCCTCTTTCCCAATCTGTCACCCAGCTTGGGAATGAGGAGGATCATATCCGCCACCCCCCTCAGGTTCTGTTTTGAGCATTCGATGGATCTCATGCATAGCGTAAGTGCTTGGTAAGTAAGATTACCAGATCAAATACAAGACACCTATTTATTTATTTTTTGTTTTATTTTATTTTTTTTCTTTGTACAGGGGATTGAACCCAGTGCAATCAAATGGAGCTCCATCTTCAGCCCTTTTAAAAATTCTTTCACTGTGAGACAAGGTCTTGCTAAGTCACTATGTAGCCCAGGCTGGGCTTGAACTTTCCATCCTCCTACCTCAGCCTCCCAGAGTGCTGGGATTACAGGCACACACCACCATGCCCAGCTGAGAAGACCACTGTTCAATATTCACTCTGAAAGCCAGGCCCGGTGGGGTATGCCTGTAATCCCAGCACTTAGGATGCTGAAGCAGGAGGATTGCTGAGAGTTTAAGATAAGCCTGCACTACAAAAAGAGCCCATGTCTCAAAAACCAAAATATCTTAGTCATCCTTTTTTTTTTTTGGTACCAGAAATCAAACTCAGGACCTTGCGCTTGCCAGGCAGGCACTGTGCCGCTGAGCTAAACCCCCGGCTTGCTTAGTCGTCCTTGAAAACCCTGCGTTCCACAGAGGGCAGGTGGATGCAAGGGGGCACGCGTAGTGTTGGGTGTGTGCCCAGGGAAGAGCTGTCGTTTGGAAGCACAGTAAAGGCCGTGTCCACATGTGGTGTGTTGGTGTTAGTGTAGTCACACCTGCGCGAGACAGAGAAGCAGCGAGCAGGGACCATGCTCATCATCTCCTCATGAGCATTTTTGTGAGTTCCTGAGCACACAGACAGCCGACGAGGATGTGTCCGTAGTAAACAACAAACTGCACTTTACAGCGGCAGGTCACTGGCTTGGGAGGAGTCAGATCTTTCCTCAGGCTGGAAAAGGGGACAGGTTTTCGAAGCCCAGAAATTACAGCCAGTGTGACTGATGCCACCAACGAGATAGAGGTGAAGGGCATTCCTGTATCCATCATCCATCTGTGCATTCATCTATCTGTTCATCCGCCCGTGCACCTACTCATCCATACATCCATACATCCATCTATTCACCCAGCCATTCTCCATCCATCCATATATTCAGTGTTCACTGAACACCTACTATGTACCCCGATTCTCCTAGAATTTAGGAAACATCAGTGAACTAAACTGATGCCTCACTGCCAGCTGTCCCATTTTAGTGGAGAGTTAACTGCACTCTCCATGGTATGTTAACCGCATGGCTGCTAGGGGCTGACCCTGACTGGAGATACAGCAGCAAAGGGGAGAGAGGTACGGGCTGGAGCAAGGACAGGATAAAAACTTGAATCCAGTGATCCCAGAAGACCCCATTGAGAAGGTGTCATCTGAGCAAGAACTTCAGAAGCAGCATCATGAAGGGCTCTGGAGGTGGCACAGCCACCCAGCAGTTTGATGTAGAGACGGTGCCAGTGGACACAGGTAGAAGCCGCAACGGGTGAGACTTGATGGACCTGCAAGACTTGCAGGACTTGTCAGCATGGAGTGGCCTTGTGGGCATGAGTGACTTTGGAGCAGGTGACAGTTGGGATGGAGCCCGTGCAGATAGCTCCTCGGAGCGAGGAGGAGTGACAGAAGGGAGGAGAGGAATCATCCAAGGCCAATGAGGCCCGTGAGAGCCTGGCAGGTGCGTGGTGTGGTCTTGACTCTTTTTGTGGGGTGGTACTGGAAATCAAACTCAGGACCTTACGCTTGTCAGGCAGGAACTTATGCCACTGAGCTGTATCCCCGGCCCCAGCATGGTCTTGACTCTGAGGAAGCCACAGTCCCCCACGCCAGGGAAACTGACTGGTTCTCTCCCCACTGGGATTCTAGCTGCATCTTTCCATCCAGGCACCCTGGCTATATCGGTTCTATCCCAGGGTCAGGGAAGGGAGAAGGCTTTGCCTTTAAATTCTGGCTCACAGCATAGCTTTGGGCTTTGTGGAGCCACCGAGGTAGCTGGCTTGCTTGGGATAGGCGCAGGGTCTGATTTTCAATCAGCTGGCGTGGGGGGCAGCCATGGTGGCTACTGCCGGATCCCTAAGGACAGTGACAGACAGGTGGGTTTGGAATCTTGGGGAGCTCCATCCTTGGCCTTCGGCAATACTGGATTCTCCCTGTGGTTTCTTCAGGCCTGTGGTATTGCTTCTGTGGAAATACAAACTGGGAATGTGTAGTTGCTCATCTAAAATTTGGTTTAAGATTAGTAGAAGCTGGTGTGGGAGGATGACACACCTGTCATCCCAGCACTGTGGGAGGCTGAGGCAGGAGGATTGAAAGTTGGAGCCCAGCCCAGGGAACTTAGTGACTTAAGAAGACTCTGCCTAAAAATAAAGAAGGGGCTGGGGATGTCACTCAGTATGAAGGCCCTGGGTTCAATCCCTAGTACAAAAAAAAGTGGCTGGGGATTTAGCTCAGGGGCACAGCGCCTGCCCGGCAAGCGCAACGTCATGAGTTCGATTCCCAGTACCGGAAACAAAACAAAACAAAACAAAAAAGTGGAAACTGGACTGACATGAATCCTTTGAAAATCATCCTTAAACTCTGAAAATCAGTTCACGTCTTGCTTAGGATTTAAGAGCAAAAACCCGCATCCAAAATGTCATTATCTTCAAAAAACAAGAAGGTGTCAGTATAGTGGGAGAGGGGGCACCTTGACCTCTGCCAGCTGGCGGCTGCGGAGGCGGCCTGGGGACAGGACGTGGCCGTGCTGATGGCTGGCGTCTGCCCAGTGGCTGCTCAGTGGCTCCTGTCCGTTACTTGAAGGAAAGTCCTGCGCTATTCAAGGTGCCTCTCCCTTTTCCTTCGGCATCTACACTAATGCCATTAGTTACTAGATTTGTCCCCCAAAGCCTTCCTTCCTGGGCGCGGTCACCATGGCCAGCACTGTCCAAGTTCACAAAAGTCCCCTCCCCTTCCCATCGCTGTGGCCGCCCAGTACCTCGGCTTCCGGCAGGACACACACACACATGCCCACTGGCCCTGGCCAGCCCTCCCTGCAGCTGGGACTTGTCCTTAGAGGACGGGACGAGCAGGCAGCAGGGTTCGGTGTGGAGGACAGTGTCCAGCGCCTGGCCTGAAGCATTAGGGACAAAACACTTCATTTCACAGAAGGTGGCAGGGGTGCACGGGCAGAGGGCTTCTTGGCAACTGGGAGTGAATGAGCCTTGGGCACCGTCTTCCTGGATGTTTCCTTTCATGTCCTCTAGAAATAAATTCAAACAGAATACTGCTAACAAAACAAAGTGAAACAATGCAAGAACCAAGTGAACATAGGGGGCTGGGGATTTAGCTCAGCAGCAAAGCTCCTGCCTGGCAAGCACAAGGTCCTGAGTTTGATTCCTGGTACCAGAAGAAAAACGAAACAAACAAACAAAAAAGACAAGAACCAAGTGAACACAGAACATACCCGTGAACACTTGAGTAGTTGCATTTTAATGGTAAAAATGAGCCGGAAGCAAAGAGACATCAATACTATTGATCCTGTGTTTCTTTTTGTTTGTTTGTTTTTTTCCAGTACCAGGAATTGAACTCACAACCTCGTACTTGCCAGGCAGGCGCTGTGCTGCTGAGCTAAATCCCCAGCCCCTCAATCCTGCCTTTCAAAGAAAACCGTGTGTGTGGGTTTCAGGTGTGCAGCAGGACGTGATGTTTGTGTGCGCAGTGCAGCGACTGCCGCTGTCCAGTAGACTGACAGAGCCCTCTCCTTACCTGGGTACTTTGTTTTTGTAAAAGGACTGGGCATCTACTCCTTTGCAAATTCCCATGACACAGGACGGTGTTACTAACCATCGACCCAGGCTGCGTGTTAGGTCTGATTAGAACTGACGTAGCCTGTGGGAGTGCAGCTCGGCACCTTGGGCCTCCGTGTTCTCGTTTCCAGTGACCTCTACCCTGACCCTGCCACTGCTCCATGCTGTTTGTGTGCATGTGTGATCCTCCTCTATTTACAAGTTGGGTATTTTGTTCACCCTGGGTTTTTGCATCAATTTTGGTTTCTTAAATCAGAAAGTCACATTAAAATATTTCTCTGGATTGTTGAGTTTTTCTGACACCTCTGATCAAGGCCTCACTGATCAAGCCTCATCCTGGTGTGGCCTCACGTTTCTTCCACTGTACTTGGTCTAAAGCTATGGGGAAAGTTTAAATTTGAAAACTGAAGGCCCCTCAAAATCTCTCTCTCTGCTTTGAATGCACTCATCCCATCATCTTTGCCACCTTCTGCAGCAGCTCTGGAGTCCTTTCTCCTGAGGGTCTTCAGTTGCGCTGTCTTGATGTGCATGCGTGTGTACGTATGCACGTGCGCGTTTTCTTTAAACTCAGATCAGGGGGCTGGGGATTTAGCTCAGCGACACAGTGCCTGCCTGGCAAGCGCGAGGTCATGAGTTTGATTTCTCGTACTGGGAAAAAAAAAAACAAAAAACCAAAGAAACCAAAAAAACACCTCAGATCAAACAAACAAGAAGTGAAATGCAGGGAAAGGCCACTAGGAAATTCCAGCCAGAGCAACTTAGTTTTGCTGTTTCAGAATATTTAAGGACAAATCGATTTTTGGATGACAGGATGGTGCACAGATTGCTTGGCCATTAGCAGCTGGATTTCTACAGAAACAGTGATTCAAGAAGGTTATAAAATTCAGAAAAGCAAAACCCTAAAGCACAGAATACAAGGCATAGTTCAAGCTGGCACAGAGACAGTTATCTGGGACAGAAAACAGACTGCACCTCAAGATAAGGGTGTGGAATTCAGGGGCGGAAGTGACAAAGCCTGGCTCTCTCCACCTGTCGTCTGTATTCCAAGAGGCTGAGGGTAAGGCTGCGTACCCTTATTTCTGCCCTATGCTGCCGTCCCAAGCACGTCCAGACTCAAGAAGGGGACATTCCCTCTTCTTTTATTTGTTTGTTTGTTTGAGATAGGCTCTCATCATGTAGTTTAGGCTGGCCTTGAACTGGAGGTGATCCTCCAGCCTCAGCCTCCAGAATGATGGGGTTACAGGCATGGGACACCCCTTGTTGAGGGGCATTGTCAGAGTGCAGCCAGCTGAGCCCCCCACAGGGACTGTGGGCATCTTGGGAAATGGGGTTTCAGGAGGAGAGTGAGGGGTCCAGCATCCTGAAGGAGGCCGTGAAGAAGGTCAATCCGGGTTTCCCCTGGGGTCTGCTGTGTCTAGGGTCACAGGACTACCTCCTCCAGGGACCTCATTGTCCCCTGGCCCTGGGCCCCGTGGATGGCGAAAGTGGGCCTGTTCTGCCCCGCACCCCAGTCATGGTTGGAAGCTGGGGGCCTGGACTAATGTCCTCATTCCTGGCATTTCCCAACAATCTGCATCCCCAGGGTTATTGCTTAACTAGGATTTGGCTTCTGGCACACCACTGCCGTGCTCTCAGGCCGCCAAGCTCCTGGTGCCTGCATGTGTGGTCACCAGGCACCAGGATGAGGCCCTGTGAACAACCCACTGGGTGCAAGTGGGCCTGGAGACTGTGCTGTCCCCTTGGGCTGTGACTAGTATACTGACCTGGCAACAAGAGCCACAGATGGCAGTGCACAGAGTGCCTCTACCCCATTTCCGCAGCTGACACGTCCTCTGCCATGTGCTCGCTTTCACGCGCTGAAGTCCTGCTGAAGTCCTGAAGTCGCTGGCCTGTGCCCCAGGGGAACCAGCTGCCAGTGAGAGGTGGCTGTCCATGGTGCCATGATGGTGCCCTAACCAGGCACCTTCCCTAGATCCCTCAGGGCCTTGAGGTGTGCACACATTGGGGTCCCCCATCCTCAGGGGTCTCTGGTGACAGTGGTAAGGAAAAAGCAGCAATGTTTAACGAAGTTTAATTAGGCGAAGGTACACTCAGAGTAAGCAGCTGGCGGAAAGGAAAATGACAGGAGCTCTCCGTGATTTAGAATGTTGCACCAGGTCTGGGCGCCTCCCTTTGGGTCTTCCAGAATGTGACTGACAGGTGCTGAGTTGTGTCCGCTGTGTCCACTGCGCATGTCCTTTCCCATAATTCCCTCTGGTATAATTGGCTGCCCCAGTTGCAGTCCATGGGTATGAACTTTCAGTGAGCTCCAGGTGAAGAAAGGTCACTATAGGCCATGCTGCCAGGCCTGGCACGCATATGCCTTGGTTTGGGACTTTGGAATTTTCCAGGGGCCTTTGTTTTTCTTGTCTCCACCTCTGGATAGCAGGCCTTAGGACGGAGGTCAGAGAGGTTGGCCCTGGGGTGTTGCCGAGGTTTAGGTGAGTGGAGGGGTGTGGCCTGTAGCCCCAGTTGTACTATCTATAGTAGGTAGATTGCAGAATGGGCAATCTAATCTGGTGAAGGCCCACGCAGAACAAAAGGCAGGAGGAAAGACTACCTCTGTTTTCTTGAACTGGGACGTTCATTTTCCCCTCCTCCTGATCTTTGGAGCTCCTGGTTCTTTGACTTTGGACTCCCCTGTCAGCTGCGCTGTCCTAAGACCTTTGCTCTCCTGGGTCTCTAGCTGGGGGACTTCTCTGTCTCTGTACCAGATCTCTTCATACCTCTCTCCATCCCATGAACTCTGTGTTCTGGAGAACTCTGTATAGTCGAGGAAGTGACCTATGTACTGCTAGGAGACAGTTCTGAGGTCCGGCTGTGGGTCCTGGTGCCCATGTTCTGTGGGTGGGGGACTTCAGAG
Source organism: Chinchilla lanigera (assembly GCF_000276665.1). Taxonomy (NCBI): domain Eukaryota; kingdom Metazoa; phylum Chordata; class Mammalia; order Rodentia; family Chinchillidae; genus Chinchilla; species Chinchilla lanigera. Next base: position 894,058 of record NW_004955487.1, read on the forward strand.
ACATAACTCCCCACACTCTCCTCCATCGCTGCTCTTATTATCCTTCCTATGTCCCCTGGAAGTCAGCAGGCAGGCGGAGGGCTTCTTTTTAAGGATAACCAAAGAAAACACCTCTGCCAAGAAAGCATTTCAAAGTCTTGTGATTTTTAGACCCATTCTGTCTTGTCCTGAAGACTTTTGAAAGGTAGTTTTGGAAGGTTTTTGAAAGAGAAAGCGGGCCTCACCCAAGCTGGGACCTCAGTGACTGTCTTGGTCAGTTTCTTTCTTTCTTTTTTTTTTGGCCTTGAACTTACTATGTAGCCCAGCCTAGCCTTGAACTGGAAGAAATTCCCCTGCCACAGCCTCCCGAGTGCTGGGATTACAGGCCTGTACCATCACGCCTGCCTTAGTCACTTTCTTAATGTTAAGACCCAGTACCTGACTCCTGAAACTAAAGGAGGAGACACTCACTTGGGCTCATGGTTACAGTCCATGGCTGACAGCCTCCAAGAGGGAAACAGCGTGGGGGAGGGGCCTGAGGGAGGAGAGCTATGGCCGCCAGGAAGCGGAGAGAGACGGGAGGAGCCGGGAGAGGAACGCATCCTTCCAGCTCACACCTCAGGGACCGCGTCCAAGCAGGCCCCGCCTCCTAACATTACGCCAGGATCAACTTATCCATGGATGGATCCACTGATGGGGGCAGCACCCGGGATCCAATCACCTTCCCAAAGCCCCGCCCCTGCATGCTGGAAGGTTTTGGGGTGGGGGCCATTCTTGACCTTGACGGTCCCAGCGACGTTGTCTCTCTCTTCTCTCACAGTGAAATGCCTTCCTGGGGCCCTGCCTGGAAGAGTTGCTCTCCTATGCAGTCAAAGACATTTTATTTCCCATAACTCCCTCTGGGCATGAGAAAACCAACCAAACCATGAAGAGCCCCAGGGCAGCCTGCAGCCGAGTGGTGAGAACACCCACCGCACTGGCATAGCCCAACCGAGGTGGCCCCTTTGCCAGCCAGGATGGCTCCCAGCTCTTCGCAGCACGATGTACGAGGCGTTTATTCTCCTGGGCGGTGTGCAAGTCAGGTGAGGTGACCCCGAGGAGAATACAGAAACATTCATCGTGCTTTCCAGCAAGGGCTCTCGCAGATGTCAATCAAAGTAAACGAGAGCGTTGTGTGTGGCAGAGGGCGCGTATGCTAAAGAGGGCAGAACCCTGCTCTGAAGCCTCCCAATTTTCACTGCTCCCTGTAGGAACTTTTTATTGACCTGAACCCATTTAAATGAAGTTCAAGTGCCCTTATGACTCGAGCGAATGCCTTTTGGTAGAGTCCGAAAAAAATTCTTCCTTCCCGCTGCCTTCTGCCTGCACCTCGCTTTTCGGTGGTGAGGGGGCTGGCTTTCCCTGTCGGTTAGTTATAAGGTTTCCCAACAGCAAGTTGCCCACTGCCAACGCCAGAAAACGATCAAACACAATTTCTTGGAATGCAGCATCCGGGCATTTTGGTTTCTGGGCAAAGCCGCTGTGGGGCACAAAGGGAGACCTGGGGCAGGGACAAATAGGCCCAGCGCCGGCAGGCAGCACCCCGTGCACAGCTGTGCTGATGTTGTGAGATCACTTCCAGCCTCAGTGGGGTGAAAGGGTGGATTTGTCAGAGAGGGCCAGATCCAGGGCGTCCCTGCACCGCGACTTCATTACCATGTCAATCCCGGGAGTCGGCCTGCTTTAACACAGCGGTGGGCCCAATGCATATGGAGTGGGAAGACCCCTGAAGGAGCAGTGAATAGAAAACCCGCCTGGAATCTGCCTCCCGCTTTGTTTCGGGGTTGACCAATGTGAGGGACCCCAGGGCTTGCTGCACAGATGGCGGCCGGGCCGGAGGATCTGCCGGGCTCCTCTCTTTTTATTTTCACCTCTCTCCCTCGCGGTGTTTCCTTTCTGCTACGTGTGTCCCTATCTCAGTGGCCTGACTCAACTGGCTTTGATTTCCTCTCTCTGCGAGAGGCGAATTAGCTTCGGGGTGGGGGGGACTCGGAGATGAAATGAAGTCGCTTACGAAGCCATCAGCATTCAAGTTTTGCTTTTTTGGAAAATGGAAATTTGAAGAGAGTCCCTCAGGGGAGGGTTGGAAGTCATTGAAAATCATTAAAAAAAAAAAAAAAAAAAGACAATGGAAAGTGAAAGGCACTTTCAGAACGCCTCCTGGGTTTCTCTGGTGGAAGGGGAAATCCATCCAAAAAGGAAAGTTTGGTGGCTTTCAGAAGCACAGAGGTGTCCGCAGGATGGTACTGTAAATCAAAGGACTCTGGCATTATCTAGTTTCCTTTCTGCTTTAAAAGTTAGGACAAACGTCACAAGGGAGGGGAGAGTGGATTTTACCCCCGAAAGGGCTTTCCTTGGCCTCCTTCATAGGAAGCGCCTTGAAATGTTAATGGAGCCGGGTTTTGTTGCCTGGGTGTGCATAGAGATGGTGGGAAACGGCTCTGATCCCAACAAAACCTTTTGTTATTAATCAAGAAAATCTGGTCCGCTGAAAGCAGCAAAGAACTAGAAATTAGCCTGCCGGGCCGAGTGCAAACGCAGCAAGGATTCCAGGAGAGAGCGGGGGCCAAGCTCCATCCTGGGCCTGTGTGCCCTGCTCCTTGGACGTCTCCCAGGCTCCACCGTCAGGGGCACAGGGAGCTCCTCCTGCATCTTGCGCTTTAAAATCCCGTGCTTTCAGAAGCGGGCTGAGGAGCCTCCATTAAAGCGCGCTAATGAAGTGGTCTAAGAAAAGAAAGCGAGGCGCCGCGAAATCAAAGTGAAGCATTCTGCCTGGCTAATGGGCTTCATTATGAGATTTCACAGGCCCTTTTATAAACGGGAATTTTATTTGGTGCCGGGGAACAGGAAATTTCTGTTTGGCTTTAAACAGACACCATCCCATCCCCAAATATTCCTAATTTAAAATCTGTGAGAGTTGCAGGAACATTTTATGTTGAAGGGAGGAAGGGGTAGAAATAGCCCCGCCAACGGGGTCCTTCATCAGCACGACCTTTAAACCCCTTCTTTTAGAAAATGGGAAACTGAGGCCCAGGAATAAAGCCTGGAGCTGCAGCAGCCCTACTGACCTCAGCTTCCCCTGATCTAGTAACAGAATCTAGCATCATGCCCTTTGGCAATGGAGGTCCCTTGGGTCACCTGGAGCAGAATTCTTAGCCTGGTCCCTGGTGACGCTTAGGGTTCCCATGATCCTTTGCTGTGAGGCGCTCTTCCTGGCTTTGTAGGACAGTTAGTTGCAGCCTTGTGACTCACCTTGGTGTCTGCTTTAGTCTCTGGCAAGGATTTTAAGTAAGGCACACTACTTTTGAACTGTGTCCCATTCTTCTTAGAGGGCACCTTGTTCATGGAATAACAAGTTATCTACAAGTCACCTGCCTGTAGGATAACAAGCATTCACTTGTGGAATATGTAGTGAGCACAGCTGCACACAGCCATTCAAAGCAAACCTATGGTACATCTGTTATAAAGGATCTAACTATAAGCTGGGCATGGCAGTATGTGTCTGTAATCCCAGCACTGTGGGAAGCTGAGGCAGGAGGATCTCAAAGTCAAGCCCAGCCTGGGCATGTGGTGGTGCACGCCTAGAATCCTAGAACTTGGGAGGCCAAGGCAGGAGGATCACTGAAAGTGTGATGTCAGCCTGGCCTGCATAGGAAGTTCGAGGCCAGCCTGGACTGCACACGGAGACTCTGTCTCATAAAATGCAGTGAATAAAGGGTTCTGCTTCATCTGTTGAGGTTGCCCTGGAGCAGGCTTCAGGATTCGGGTCCAGGAGCTGGTCCCCAGGAGAGGGCCAAGGGGTGGCAGGGCAGGACACCTCCTGAGGAGAGGGGCCCCACCCTCTGTACTCCCCAGGGACCAACTCTGTCTAGAGGACAGCTGGGCTCCACTTGCTCCTGGGCCTGGAGGGCAGCAACTCTAGGGACCAAATCCAATGGAGGTGGGCGTTTTGTGCCAAGCCCTTTCGCTTCCTGTCCCTTTGGGGAACAACCTTGCCCATGGCCCGGCTGGGCCCAGAAAGAAGCCAGATTTCCAGCCTGTTCTCTTTCGGACCCTGCTGACTGCAGGCTGATGCCCAAAGGCCTTAGCCAGTGTCTCCCCCAACGGGCCTGGCTTCAACCACAGTGACAGAAGCCCCCTCTTCTGGAGGAACTGGGTTTATACTCAGGCAGGAAGCAGGGAGTGCCGCCCATCCTGAGAGTTCACCTACGGACTTGGCTGGGGACAGACAAAAGGCCCCATTATAGACACCTTAAAAAGAGCCCACAAAAGAAAGGCTCCAGCCATGGGGCCCAGCTTGGCTCTGGCTCCAAGGTTTTGTGTAGAGTTCAAAGCCCCAGGGAACGCAAATGGGAACCTTTGTGTTGGGCAGGAGACAGCCAGCCGGGAACTTATCAGAGGAGCTCAGTTACCTCCTCTGTTTTCTGCAGACTTTTCCAGGCCAGTGTGGAGCCCCTGGGGGGCACCAAGTACTTGGGAACTTGGCTTCACAAATCATGCTTTCTGGGGCTCCCTGGGGGAGTCAAGTAGGGACATGAGAGACAGTAGGGGGGCCAAAGGAGGGAAGAGGGCAGTTTGGGGGCCAAACATCATGGCTCGAGTCTTATGTAAGTCGATATTGCTGAGATGTGTGAGTGGTTCTAGGGGGTCCGAGAGAGTGAACTTGAGGAACCAAGCACTGACCCTGCCAGGTGGATCCTGAAAGCACTGTGTCCTGGCAGTCTCTGGAGTCCAGGTGCGGCAGTTCTGGGCAGAAAGAAATCTCTTTATATGTATACTACAGACAAGATGTGATGGAAATATATGATGAACATTTACATAAAAATTGTTATAGTAAAAGACTCATTGCCACGAATCCCCCTCAACATCCTCACCTTTGCTTTGGTTTTTTTCTTTCCGGTACCAGGAATCGAACTCACGACCTTGCGCTTGCCAGGCAGGTGCTGTGCCGCTGAGCTAAATCCCCAGCCCCTCGCCTTTGCTTTGAACACACTCATCCCATCACTCTTGCCACTTTCTGCTGCAGCTCTGAAGCCCTCTTTCCTGAGGGTCTTGACCAGGTGTGATCAAAAACGCAGTGAATGCTGCTGCCCAGTGGTACCCAGCAGAAGGTGAGGCTCGTAAAAACATGATGCTGTGTCCTCATCCACCTTAGTCACTGGGTCTGGCGCCGTGCGGCTTCTAACTCTTTCCCAGAGTCAAAATCACCATGAAAGGGAGATGTTTTTAATTCATCCAGGACACTGAGGCAGCCAGGATGACACAACTAAAGACCCTCAGGAAAGAGGACTCCAGAGCTGCTGCTGGAAGTGACAAGGATGATGGGACGAGTGTGTTCAAAGGGAGGGGAGGATTGTGAGGCTGATTCCTGGCCATGCGTATTTTACTTTGATAGCTTTTAAAATTTAAACATTCACTATATTTTTTGATTACACTGTATATATGTATAGTTCACGTACATACTATATAAATTATACTACATTTCATAAACATGTAAATGGCAATAATAATATACCTATGCAAATTTTAAAAATATATAACCACAGTCTCCAGGGAGAGTCAGAGATGACTGGCACGAGAGACAATCTGATCATCTCTGCCGCTCCTTACTCTCCTGCACCTGTCTTGACCTCTGAGCAGTGTCCCCTTCCCCACAGGCCTGGGCCAGTGTGGTCCTCTTGAGGCCTTGTCTGTGTGTCAGAACTTCGGGGTAAGGCCAGCTGGGCCCAGGGCTCCAGAGGCTGGAATCACCCCCCAGGAGGCCCAGTCCATCTCCAGCACACCTGTCATATCTCTTCTCCAAAGGGCTCTACAATCACTCATGTTAAGAGGTCTTTGTAGCCAGCAATGGTGGTGCACACCTGTGATCTTAGCATTGTGGGAAGCTGAGGCAGGAGGATTGCAAGTTTAAATCCGGCCCGGACAACTTAGCGACTTAAGGAGACCCTGTCTCAAAATACGAAAAGTGTAGGGATGTAGCTCAGAGCAAAGATGCTGGGTTCCACCCTCACTGCTAATAAAAAAGTAGAAATAAAAATAAAAATAAACAAGACAAAACAAAACACCCTTTTGTTTAGCCCTTTCCTTTCCCCTGTATAATTAGAAAAAAAAAACAGCAAGGAGAAAGAAAAACTCCCTGGAGAACAAGACAAACCCACTGTGCACCCCCTGGAGAAAAAGAGCTACTATTCAAGTGACCTCGAAACAAACGTGAAGCATCACAACGTGAATGCTGTGGAGAGAGCAGTAGTGGAAGAAAGATGGCTGGTAACTGCGTGGGAGCTCGGTGCAGTGCGCCGTGCCGTTTCCTAGCGGCCAAGAGTTGAAGTTGCAGGAAGACGCTGGGTGCTCTCTGCTTACGTTTCCACCCATGCGTCTGTTCATTCGTTCATTCAGCAGTGCTGGGGACTGAACCCACGACTGTTTACTGAGCTACATTCCCCAGCCCCACACCCTTTTTAAAATTTAGAGACAAGGTCTTGTTAAATTGCTAGATTGCCCAGGCTGAGACTGAATTTTCATTCCTCCTGCCTCAGCCTCCCAGAGAGCTGGGATTCCAGGTGTTGGCCACCACACCTGGATCAGAACAAACCCAGTTTTAGTTCATGGCAGTGAGCTGTGTGCTTGCTGTCTGGGGCCTGCAGGCATTGTGTGTGGAGGGGCCATGCGGCAGGCGGGGAGGAAGTTCTCTGTTGAACTCCAGGTAGGCCCCATGCTGTGCTGTCCTTCATCTGTGAGGAGCAGAGAGTGGCTGCCCTGGTTGTGGCTCCTCTGGGAGGACAGCTGAATCTCTCTCTTTCATGGGACCCTCGAGGTCCCTGATAACACTCGGCAAACAACCCCTGGTCAGCCGAGCCCAGCCTTGGTGCCCGAAGAGGATTTTTATGGCTTTGACCCCGGGGATTCATGCTGAAGCCCTCCTCCTGCCGCCGGGCAGAATTGTTCCAAGTCTTTTGCACAGAGGTCTACAAGCGCCCCTCACATCGCCTCCCTCCCCTCTGTGTTCAGCCCACAGGTGGGGTGTGGAGAAGCGGCGAGAGGTGGATGAGCAGGGTGGAGGTGGCTGAGCAGGGTGGAGGCAGAAGCCGAAGAATTTGAAATCCAGACAGAGGATTTGAACTGGAGGAGTTTGGAAGCCAGCAGGCAAAAGGAGGAGAGGGTGATGAGGACACGTAAGATGTCGCTCGCTGAGGGACAGGTACTCTCAGTGTGCCCAGGCTGGGGAAAAGGGAACATTTCCGTGGAGACGGGCTGCTTGGAGGGGGCAGAGCGATGCTGCTTTCCAGGAACGGGCCCGGTGCTGGGGAGGCCGGGGACCCACGGAGCAGGGCCAGTGACCCTGGGTGGGAGTGAGTGTGACTCAGACGCCAGGCATGCAGGGGCCGTGTTCTGGGGCGGACAGGAAGGGCTGCTATCTCAGGGGCGCGGGGTTGGGGAAGAGTTAATGATCAAACCCTTCCAGCCACCACCCGGGGCCAGCCTGGCCAGGCTGTCCCCAGGGCTGACCCTGCCGCCGCCACCCTGGTGGGATGTGGCCCCCACAGGAGCTGGCAGGAAGCTCTGGCCCTGACAGAAAGGCGTGTGGCTTTTGGAAACTGCCAGGACCGGAAATGAGCATGGCTGAGGACGAAAAGCAATTTGGCTTGAGTTGCACTGAGCAAGGAGGCAAGGAGGGCTGCGGGAAGGGGGAGGGCACGCCCCCCAGTTTTTATGTCCATTGGTCCATGTTTGCAGTCCACAGCGACTGCATCGCTTGTGCGGAGTTGGTGCACGGACAGAACACATCTGAATTCTTTTTCCATCCCTTCCCCTCTTCCTTCATTCCTCCCTCCCTCCCTCCATCTCTGGATCCCCTTCTCTTTTGCGCAAGATCTATCTCCCTACTTCTTCATATCTATCTTTTATTTTGCTCTTTAACTTACTTATACTTTGGGTGTCTCAAATAAGAGAAACCATGTGATATTTAAGCTCATGTGTCTGATTTATTTTACTTAACATGATGGTCTTGAGGTGCATCTATTTTCCTACAGATGACTCAAGTTTATCCTCCTTGATGGCAGAGTAGTACTCCATTTTCTACAAACACCACATTTTCTTTATCCATTCATCTATTGATGGATGTATAGGCTGATTCTGGTGTTTAGTTATGATGAGTTGTGCTGCTCTAAACATGGGTGTGCTGGATCACTGTAGTATGATGTCTTTAACCCTTTCAGGAAGAAGGGAACTAGCTGGGTCCAGTGGAATTTCTAGTTTGAGTTTTCTTAGGATTCTTCACACGGACTTCCACAGAAGCTGTACTAGTTTACAGTACCACCAACAGTGGAGAAGTGTTCCTTTTCCCCACAGCCTCACCAGCATTTGTTGTTACTGATTTATTGATGGCGGCCATTCTTTGTGGGGATAGAATCTCAGGGTTTTTTTTTTTTTAAGAGTAAAAGAAGGATAACATAATAATGGGGGGGGGCTTACCAAATTACAGACAAAGTGGTAGGAAATTATCAATGGTTATTGTTTTACATATTGTTATCTACAAGATAGTTTCTCAGAAAAACAAATAGACAAATAATAGTGAGTTACAGACAAAAGAGCTAGGAGATTATCAATAGTTGTTGTACTATACTTTGGTATCTTCAAAGTGGCTTCTAAAGAAAATAAATAGAGCTATACATGAGTGACCTATTGAATAATCATTAACTTTTCTCAATGGTGGTTGTAGGAAACACGTAATGATAGACATGCATCCATTTATGAAATAGGATAGGAACAATACAAACATTGCAGAGTTATGGATAGATTAGTAGGAAAATATCAATGGCTGCTGTAATACATAGTGGTATCTTCGAAGTAGTTTCTCAGGAAGACAGAGATACACAAGAAGGATCTAACAAGTAGTTACAGCCTAAGGGTTGTCAAAAATCAAGTGAGCCGTCTGGCGGTGAAAGCCATTTTTTGTAGCGTTTTCTCTCCAGCCTCCCCTCGCATTGGGACCCCACAACCAGTTAGTGCCTTCTCCCCAATTGTCAGCACAGGCAGCAGGAATCCTGCTACAGAATTCTCTGGAGCTCCACCACAGCCTGTACTGTCAGGGGAAGAATGGCTTCCAGGGAGTCTCTGCAGGTATTGTGCAAGGTCCTCCTGGTTTACAGCTTCCGAGCGGCTCTTGTGACCCCAGTCCATAGGACCTCTGACTCCTCGGGCTTAGTCTGCATTCTCATGTTCTCTGAGTCCTTGTTCAGCAGCTGCTCCTCTGCTGACTCTGGACCTTTCTGGTTCTCAATGGCAGGAGCAAGAGTGACTCGCTGTATGGCATGTATTCCCAGGGGTTTCTCCATGTTTGAATGATTCACACACGTCTGTGGGTGGGCATCTGCAGCTGGTGCGTGGTGGGCCAATTGTGTCATTATTTCTCTGTGTCATGGTAGTTCTCAACTGAGTGCCGGGGGCCCTCCTTCCGGGCGCCTACGAGGCAGAGAGCGAGCCGGCTTCTCAGGGTTGTTTTAATTTGCATTTCTCTAATGACCAGCAAGGTTGAACATTTTTTCATGTATTTATTGGGCATTTGTGCGTCTTCTTCTGAGAAGTGTCTATTCATTTCACGTGTCCATTTTTTTTTTTTGATTGAGACCTTTATTTGGGGGAGGGGCCTAATTTTTTTGAGTTTTTCATATATTCTAGATGTTAGTGTTCCATCTGAGGAATAGCTGGCAACAATTTTTTGGGGGGAAGAACATTTGATGACCTTTCTGGGTGAGATGGGGATGGTCAGCCTGTCTCTCCTGTTGGGGAAATGGAGGCTCAGAGACATTCTGTGGTTGACCGAAGTTGGTCCCTGGCTGTGTTTCTACCTCTGGATTTTTTGGAAGTGGCCACCATGATCAGCTTGTGACCTCAATGGCCTTGTGGCTCCTGTAACGGGGCCCTGTTCCATCTCCCCCTGTAGTGCCTAGCCCTGCCACCCCGTCTAGGGTCTGTCCCTAGCGTGTCACCTTTTCTGACAAAGCTGCTATGTCCCTCAGGGATCCTGCCTCATACTATCTTATTTCTGCTTCTGGGACCCTTATCCAGTGCCCATTATGTTGTCACAGCCTGAGGACCTGGAGGGCTCTCAGCCCCTCTCTCTTCCAGGGATCATGGCCTGGAGGATGTTGGGATTGCCAGCCCCCAATCCCAGCTTCCTAGCTGCTTTTTGCTCATGGTTTAGAGCATAGCAGCAATGCCATCTCTTCCGAAAGCGACACAGCCACCATCTTTCCATCTGCCCGTCCCCAGCGCCTGGAGCCCCTGGGCACCCAGGAAGCATTGCCCCCCTATAATAATGGCAGCATACAGGCGGGACCTCTGAAACCCAACTGTTCCTTCCAGGCAGTGGCCTGGGCCTGAGGGACTCTGTGACTGTGGAGTGTCTGTAGGAAGTGGCTTCCTTCGGCTTTGGTAGGCAGAACCATGGCCCTCAAGAGAGGTGTACATTCTTTGCTCCCAAGAACTTAGGGATTGAAGATGGTTTAGTCAACTGGCTTTGAAGGTCGCAGGGAGCTTCTAGAAAATTCTCCCCTCAAACCTACAGGGAAAACACAGCCCTGTCCTCACTGTATTGTTGCCTGGTGAGATCCATTTCAGACTTCCTGTCTCCAGAACCTGAAGGTAGTAAATTTGTTTCATTTCAGACACCACTTTTGTGATAATTCACTAAAGCAGCAGTAGAACAAAAACATCCTGGTGGCATCTTTATTTGTGACAGTTCTGAGGGAACACAGGCCCGTAGTGGCAACTGGGCCACAGGAAGTGAGGAATCTATGCAGAAAGTTGTAGAAGTTTCTCATCTCAGTTACCAGCATGGCTATGACCCATCAGTGCCAAGCTCAGAGAAACAGGCCTGCTTTGTGCCCTCACAGCTAACCTGAAAGCCTGACTCCAGGCATTTCCTCACAAGCCCTGGGCAAGTGACAGTTCTTGGGGTTCCAGAAGCTTCTCTCTTGAGAAGGAGGCTGGCTGGGAGTGGCAGTGGAGGAGGGAGGCCTGAGGCCTGGCCTGACCCTAGAACTCTGTTCAGTTGCAATGGCAGTGCTTGGGATGTGGTCACAGGGCTCACGTGGACCAGGGTGGCCTAGAAGTCACAGAGCCCCACAGGTGACCAGAGTGTGGCTGACTCCTGGTGCCGAAGCCAGCTGTCTTCTTCCTGGGCCCATGGGGTCTTCCCAGTCCCCAGGGAGGTGAGGGCGGGTGACTCCTCACTATGGCCCAGCCTGCCTGTCTCTAGGATTTTGTGGGTTTAGCAACGGCCCAGTGGTCTTGGGAAGGGCGAATTTGCAGGGTTGGAAAGCAGCAGTATGAGTTAATAGGTCTGAGAGCAAACAGTTGAGAGATGTTTAGGGGACCCTGGGGAGCCACGGGGCAGAACAGGGCCGAGCCATGGGCACAGAGGGGCAAAGGTCACCTTGGGAGAAATTTTAACTGTCCCGCTTCCCAGCACAGAGGTTCCAGTTGTGGAGACTTGTCCTCCCAGCTCTTCTGTTGTTCTGACCACATTTTATCTGCCTTCTTGGGGACTTTCGTCTGAGGCCTTCCCAGTGAACACTGAGTGCTAGAAGGTTCCACAACAATGCACGGCTCATGGGGGTTGAAAGCAGTGATGCTTAGACTCAGCTCGAATAGGAGCTTGTAGAAGTAAAGATTTTCGAAAATAAAAATTTGAGACTTTCCTCCCTCCCTGGTATTTGGATTGAACCAATGGCCTGCATAACCAGCTACATCACCAGCCCTTTTAATGTGTTTTTTTTTTTTTTTTAAACATGGTTCCCCTAATTTGCTAAATTGTCCAGGCTGGACTTGAACTTGTGTTCCTCCTTCCTGCCTCAGCCTCCCAGGGACACTGTGGTTGACTAAAATTTGAGAATCTTAAGTTTGGAATCAGTAAAACCAATAGCAGTATTCCATTATGAAGTACATTTATTAGCATTTACTCTGTTGTTTTATAGGTAAAAAAAATACAGGTCCAAGACTATTACATACAGTAACGGTAGCTGAGAGCCCTTTAAAATAAAACTTTAAATTGAAGTACAGCACACATAGAGAGACACTTATATGTCTATAAAATAGCATAAAACCATAATGTTTATGTGTGTGCTACAATTCTTCAAGTTTGATGTTTTGAGGCAGGCCCTGCTGTGCAGTCCAGGCTGGCCTTGAACTCTTTATGTAGCCGCTGTCGTGCAGGGAGGGTCCCCCAAGCTCTTTCCTGTATGCACAGGGGATCAGGAGGTCCTGGGCCTCAGGAAGGACCCTAGGCCATAGCACTTGGGGCCCAGAGCGAAGTTTGCAGTGGATGACACATTTTCACCTCTGAATCCACCACGCGGCCTTGTCAAGGAGGAATTAGAACCATGCTGCTCTCTGCTCACACACCTAAAAAAGCCTGAGAGGTGACAGGCGACACTTGGCAGCTTCCTACCTGTGGGCTCATTGGTTGAGCGTCTTAAAGGTACAGCGAGGCTTAAAGGAGGGAACGGACCGAGTCTTTCCGAAAGGAACCTTGGGGACATTTCTTTCTCAGTCCCAAAGGAAAGCCTCAGCACCAGAACTTTTTTTAAAAAAAATGTTTATTTTAAAGAAAAAGAAACAAAAATCAAAAAATTAAAAAACAAGATTCCAAAACAATGCGATAGGGGTAACAATGTTTTTTTTTTTTTTTTTGGTAACAAGGGTTAATACATTACCTATTGTTATCTTTATATTAGTTACTCAGAATACAAGACATCAGCATTTAATTGTGCAAACAATATTAGCACAAACCTGTCTTTCAAATGAACTGAGAGAAATTAGTAGTATAACTATTTTACCTTTCTTTTATACATATATATATTTTTTTCCTTTTGCTTTTCCCTTCCTTATTTTTTCCCATTCCCCTAAACCAGTTTCTCTTTCCTTTTGAAGTTTCTTCCCATTTTGCAATATCTATTGTGCTTTTTGGATCACATTTACTCTTTCAGCTTCTCACACTAGGAAGGCAAGATATGATGTTTACACGTTTGTGTTTGGTTTGTTTCGCTTATGAGTAGCAACTCAAGTTGCATCCATTTACCTATAAAAGTCTCCAGTTTATAGCTGAGTAGCATTCCATTGTATAAAAAGACCATATCTTTTTTATCCATTGCTTGGTTAATGGGCATTTGGATTATTTCCATGATTTAGCTATTACAAATTGTGCTGCTATAAACACGTGTGTGCATATGTCACTGTGGTATGATGTTTTTAATTCTTCTGGGAAGACACCCAGAAGGGAATAGCTGGGACAAATGAGATGCCCAATCCTAATTTTTTGAGGAAACTCCACACTGATTTCCACAGTGGCTGCACCAGTCTACACTCTTACCAACAGTGGAGAAGGGTTCTTTTCCCCCACAGCCCTTCCAGCATTTGTTGTTGGTTGATTTCTTGATGACAGCCATTCTTTCCAGGGTGAGATGGAATCTCAATGTTATTTTAATTTGCATCTTTTGAATGACCAGAAATATTTCTTTTCTCTTTTTTTGGTACTGGGAATTGAACTCACGACCTTGCATTTGCCAGGAAGGTGCTGTGCCACCGAGCTATATCCTGGGCCTTAGCACCAAAACTTTACATTCATTTGTTTTTTTTGTTTGTTTGTTTGAGACAGGGTCTTGATGTATAGCCCAGGCTGGCCTTGAACTTGTAGTGATCCTCCTGCCTCAGCCTCCTGAATGATGGGAGTCCAGGCATGTGTCACCATCACAGAACAAGCTTGGGGGCTTTGGAAATCCTACCTCACTTGTGTGACCCCACCAACAATGTTAGCCTCCAGGCTTCCTGGCCACAGCTGCTATAAAAAAGATTAGATTGGTAAAAATATACGTGTGTTCTCACAGATCCTGAGAAGTGTGCGCCACTCCAGTAATCACTTCCTTCCTCGTGAGAGAGCAGCACATATGTCTGCTGAGTAGCTACCTGGCCGATGGCCGGCTCCCTCCACCGGGCCTCAAGAAAGGCCTTCTTTTTTTTTTGTCTTTTGAGACAGGGTCTCCCTATGCAGTTCAGGCTGGCCTTGAGCTCACTTTGTAGCCCAGGCTGGTCTCGAACTCACAAGGATCCTCCTGCCTCAGCCTCCTGAGTGCTGGGATTACAGGCATGTGCCACCACGCCCAGGAAGAAATGCTTTCTTTTAGCGATGGGCTCTGACCCTGGCTGCAGGCCTATGTGTCCAGGCGCTATTGCCAAGGCAGAACCTCCTGGAGACGGAGGATGGGGCCTATAGCTCCGTTGTCACCTTCCCTGAGGCTCAGGGAGTTAAGAGGAGCCTGAGGCTGGGCATAGTGGTGCAGGTCTGTGATTCCCAGCACCTGGGAGGCTGAGGCAGGTGGATTGATGCAGCCTGGGGTATCAGCGAGTTCAAGGTCATCTTGAAGGCCGGGCGTGGTGGTGCACGCCTGTAATTCCAGCACTCAGGAGGCTGAGGCAGGAGGATCACTGTGAGTTTGAGGCCCGCCTGGGCTACAAAGTGAGTTCAGGGCCAGCCTGAGCTGCATAGTGAGACCCTGTCTTAAAAAGGCAAAAAAAAAAAAAACCAGCAGCAACAACAACAAGAAGACCTCCCGCAAAAAAAAAAAACCAAAGAATTTGCCTTCAGAATTTGCCTTCTTCCCAGGGAAGTGTTTCTTCTGTCTCCTTTCTCTCCACACCCCCCAGTCAACAAGAGCTGTCCCAGAAGGACAAACACTTTCCCCTCATCTCCAAGAGCATTGTGTGACCTTCACTGGACCCAAACACCCACGTCTTGGTTTCCTCGCCTATGGCTGCGAAGGGGCAGTGGGAAGAGGATGGGAAACAAGAGTGCTTCACAAATTACTGACTTCTGTGCCTGTTTTAGTTTCATGCTAACAATATAAAAAAATCCGGGCCTCTGCTTATGTATATGTAGGGGTCACAGTCTGGATCCCCTCTTTTTTTCTTTTCATGGCTCATTGAACCCAGGGCCTTTGCAGTGACCTACACCCCTAAACCTTTTATTTTTATTGACTTATTTATTTTTATTGTTTTCCCCAGACCTTTTTTGATTAAACGTATTTATTTTTATTTAAAGACAGAATCTTGCCAGTTTGCTAAACTAGCTCAAACTGGGCTCAAACTTGCAATCCTCCTGCCTCAGCCTCTCCAGGAGCTAGGACTGCAAGTATGTATCACTAGGCTGGCCAACTTGGGATTTGATTGCAACTGCTTTTCTGACTGTGGCTTTTCCCACGAAACAGGAAGTTAGCAGCCTCACTGTGCACGAGACACTGTCCTAAGAGCATGGCGTGTTCTAACTCTGAATCTCACCCCCACACCGAGAAGGTATCACTGTGACTTCTATTTAAAGTAAGGGTGGGGAAACATGCACAGGAGGAGCAAGGACGTTGCCCCAGCTTGTCCAGCCTGCGGGGTTGCAGGGGCACGGAGACTGCAGTCCTGGTGACAACGTGCTCCTTAGCTTTGCTTGCCCGGGACAGCTCTGTGGCCTGGCACTTCTGGGACCTTGTCTGAGGTTCTGGCCCTGGATTTCAAGGGTCAGATGCGATCAGCCGGCCTTCACGATGATGCAGGTAAAGTCTCCTCCAGCAGCGCCTCCTCTCGGATCATTTCCGGAGAGAAACGGTTCTGTCTCTTCCATCCTGTGGTCCTGCAGTGACAGCTCGGCCCGGAAGGAAGGCGCCTGGGGCTTTTGGGTCGGAACAAAAGGTGTTTTGTGTTTGGGTAACTTTAGACACAAGTGCTGGGACAGATCAAAGCCAAAATAAACCAACTGCGGAACCAGAGTCCGAAAGGACAGAAAAGCCCTTCTTAGGGGTGCAAAGGGGGGCCGGCTCAGTGACAGCCCCTCTTTGGCCCGCAGGGAACCTGTGTGTGATTTCCAGGAGCTCTCAGGTCACCTGGCTCTCAGCTCTTCAAAAACAAGCCTGGAGGAGAGGTGTTGAGCCCTGGCTCTGCTGAGCGGCCATGGATAGAGTTTTGTGTGACCTTCCCTGGGCTCTGCCCTGGCTTTTGTTTGTTAGTTTTAGTTTTGAGACAGGGTCTTGCTATGTAGTGCAGGCTGGCATTGAACTCATTATGTATCCCAGGCTGGCCTCAAATTTGAGATGATCCTCCTGCCTCAGCCTCTCGAGTGCTGGGATGACAGGTGTGCACCACCACACCTGGCTCTGTCCTGTTTTCAAGGGTGTTCTTATACTGGATCAAGCTGGTTTCCTTCTGTAGGGGATAAATAGGCACAAGAAGAAGGTGTTGGGGCCTCTCAACTGGACCAGGCTGACCTTTAGCTTACCTAGAGCGGGTTGATTTCTTTCTTTCCACTATGTGAGGCCGGGCTTCTGGTCCAGCTCCATTTATTTCTGCAGGAAGCTGAACTTTGCAGATCCTTCGCTTCCTGATCCATCAAATTGTAATTCTGGCACACAGGGGTGCATCTGTGAGGGCAGAGGAGGTCTGGAGTATTGCGCTGGGCACTTGACGTGTGGCAGTTATGGATAATTTCCCTTGCGCTGCCACTGATGGAGGCAGATCCGACACACTTGATCTGGGCGGAAACCGTCCTGTGGGAGTACACAGGGTAATGCATACAAACTATGTTAGCCATTCTTGCTTCAGCATGCACGCCATTTAAAAATTTTTTTAAAACTAGGTTTGGTGGGGCTGGGGGTACAGCTCAGTGGCACAGCGCCTGCCTGGCAAGTGCAAGGTCCTCAGTTCAATTGCTGGTACCAAAAGAAGAAAAGAAAAATATGAGTCAGGAGTCACAAATGCTTCAGAGCAAGATCACTTCTTATTTCTCCAAAGTGGGCTTAAAAATACCTCTATGTGTGAAGATTAGTAGATACTTAAAAATAAAAAACAAAAACTAGGTTTGGTAATTGTGGTGGACTGACAACTGGTGGTCAACTTGTAACACCCAACTGAACTGAATCAGTGTGGTGCTGGGTGTGGGAGGCCCACCTGGGGACTGTTGCCAGCAACATAAAAAGGAGAACTGGAGAGGAGGAGGAGGTGCTGTTAGGCAGCTGTTGGTTCTCTTGGTGCTGTTGGTTCTCCTGGAAGAGCTTGTGATGCCGGCTTTCCTGATGAACTCGGCTGTTCTCATCGTCAGAGAAACTCGGGATCTTGTCCTGAGGACGGCTGCGGTTCTTTTGGTGGGAGCTTTGGTTCTTACTTTGAGTGTCACTTCCTGGCTCCAGTGCAGATCCCTCAACCTGCTGGCACAGATCCTTCATCCTGCTGGCACAGACTTTCTAGTTTCTACCACTGACCTTGGGGCCTTCTTAGTGCAGATCCTTGAAACAGGCCTGCATGAGACATTGTCATGGGCTCTAGGCCTCCAGTTGGACTCGCAGGAGGCATTGTTATGGGCTCTGTGTCTTCAGCTGGACTCGTGCAGGACATTGCTGTGGGATCCAGGCCCTCAGCTGGATTCTTTGTGTCTCTAGTGTGTGGACAGATTCCTGCACTCTTGAACTTGACTCTTTGGGTGACTGTTATAAAATAATCCTAGGGGCTGGGGATTTAGCTCAGCGGCAGAGCACCTGCCTGGCAAGCGCAAGGTCATGAGTTTGATTCCCGGTACCGGAAAAAAAACCAAAAAAAAAAAAAAAAATCCTATAAATTATGTGTCCTGTATTAAATTGTTTCCTTATAAACCTTGACTACAGCAGTAGTATAAGCCTCTAATCTTAGCAGTCTGGGAATCTGAGGCAGGAAGATTCCAACTTTGACGGCGCTTGAGTAATTTATGGATTTCATGAGACCCTGTCTCGGAATAAAATATAAAAACAGGCCACAGTGTAGCTTAGGGCAGAGGCCCTGAATGCAATACTCAGTCTCCCTCCCAAAATTAAATTTTTAGTTGACATATAATAATTGTACATTTGTTATTATATTTATTGGGGTGCCCATCAAGCTAGTAAAACCACTCCCACTTATAGGAGGACATGGTGGTGCACAGCTGTGACTTCAGCCCTCTAGGAGGCTAAGATGGGATCACAAGTTCAAGTCCAGCTGAGGCAACTTAGCAACTTAGAGGAGACCCTGTCTCCAAATAAAAAATGTCTGGGGATTATCTCAGTGAGAAAGCCCTGGGGCTGGGGATTTAGCTCAGCGGCACAGCGCCTGCCTGGCAAGCGCAAGGTTGTGAGTTCGATTCCTGGTACTGGAAAAAAACCAAAACCAAAACCAAACAAAAAAAAACCAATCGGTGAGAAAGCCCTGGGTCCAATCCCAGTATCATCCCCTCACAAAAACCCCAAATCCAAAACCTACTCATGCATCTTCCATCTAAGAGAGATACATTCAAAACAGAGATGGATAGTTGCCCAATGAGGCCAGATTACTTGACATATCTGCAGTATTTGTGAAGGACTAGTGTCTTCTCTGGCAGTGGAAGCAGTAGATTGAGAATCTCTGTGATTGGAATTCTATCGCTCACAGAATTTTGGTTCACATGAAGCTGACCAATGGTTGGGCCGAAGAGATTGACAGTGCTCGGGTTGGCTGTTTTTTCTCTACCTCTCCACGCTGAGGCAGGAAGCCCAGGCCTTGTGCGCTGGACAAGCCCTTTAGTATGAAGCCACATCCCAGCCTGGGACCCTCTGCGTCCGGGTTATAGCGCCGAGACCTTTGGGTTTTGGGGTTGGGCTGCGTGGGGAGCAGGTGTCCCTAGGGCAGAGGACTTGTCTGCATTCAAGTGCCCACCAGAGCTGTCCGATCTGCAGGGGCTTCAGGTGGCTTCTTTCAGGCAAAGACAATCCTGGCAGGGCAGGGAGCAGGCGTTGGACCTTGGTCTGACACACAGAAGCGTGGCCTCCCCGGAAAAAGGGCAGGGACACAGAAACTACCGAACGTGCCACCTTGCAGCATTAGACCGCTTTGCTTGGAGGTGGGTGGGGGGCGGATGTAGCGAAATCAGTGGGCAGGAAGGGGGTTTCTGCTGATCCTAGAACTCAGGAGCCATCCAGAGAATGCTGGACCCAGCCCACGGCCCTGTGAGAATGTCCTGCCCATGCCAGAGAGTGCTGGTTCGCAGGTGGGAAGGAGATGTCAGTGAGTGGCCGCCAGGGAAGGCTTCAGCTCAGCTTCAGACCCATTTAGCCTGGAATGTCTCAGACACAATTCACCCCAGCTTTGATCACCCACCTCCCTGCTGCCTCTAGAGTGGTGGGGAAATGACTTTGTGCTGCCTCAGCCACCTGGTCTGTGGCATTTTGTCATGGCAGCTCTGGGTGACTCCCACAGTGACTTTTGCACGGACATTTGTTTAACTCCCCCCCCCCCTTCATCTCCTTCTCCCTTTCCTCCTCTTTCTTCTTTTTGGTGCTGGGAATGGAACCCAGGGCCTTCACACTGAGCTCCATTCCCAGCCCTTTTTATTTTTTATGTTGAGACAGGGTCTTGCTGAGTCACTTGGTTGCCCAGGCTGGGCTGGAATTTGCAGTCCTCTTGCCTCAGCCTCCCAGCATCTGGGATTACAGGCATGCACCATCAGGCCTGGCTTTTATCTTTTTGATAATACACACAGCTGTGCTTTCCTCCCACCCGGCCATTTTGGCACAGATGGTGGGTGGTGTGCACAGGCCTCCGTATGCAGAGTGTGTCTCAAGGGTAGAGGCCACCGTGTGTGGTCCCACCGGTGGCCCTGGGGAGGCTCTGGGCTTTCTGGGCTGGAAGATCTGCCACAGCGTCTGGTGATGATGGTCACCATCACTGAGGAGCCTTCTGCTTGGGGGATTCACCGTCCAAGACCCTTAACCAGATCCGTCTGTCCCAGCAGTTTATCATGGTCTAAATGTCCCATCAGCCACTTCTCAGTGGGCCAGGCAGGTCTGTCCTGGGAGGGTGTTGGTAAGAAGGGGCAACAGGATGAGGGACACTGGGGGGAAGGAACACTTCCAATGCAGCGCCTACACACAAATACTGCACACAGAGCCAATCAGGAAAGTGCTTTCGTGGACCAATCAGAAACTTGCCATTTTTTTTCATCCTTTATTTAAATCTTGGTGCTGTTCATAGGACCAATGAGAGGACAGTCTTTTCAATGCTTTATTTTCATGTTGGCACAGCCAATCAAAAGACACTGTTCCTGATCCTTCCTTTACAGGCAGCAGGAAGCCAAAGGAGTTTTTTCATAGGCCAACTTTCCGAAAGCCTTACTTGCAGGAAAGAGATAACCCAGGAATTTTGGATACAAAAGAGCCCTTTCTCTTATCCTGAGGCCATTCTGTGCCTTTTTACTTGCTCTTCTCACTCTGCAGAGCATATTTCTTTCCTGCTTTCAAGAGATGTCCACTTCCGCTGCTTTCTCTGTGTCGTGTCCAATTCGTTTTTTGGGGGCACCAAAGACCTGGGAAGGGCACTGTGGGAACCCCACTGTAACACTGGTCATCAGAAGGAAGGGAACCTAGCGGTCCCATAACCTCTGTGGGATCCTGCGCATCATTTTCTTAGGTACAGAGTTAGACATTAGGTGTGTGTGCGAAATAGCATGTGTTGGGCAGGAGATGTAGCTCAGCAGCAGGCGCCTGCCTGGCAAATGTGAGGCTTTGAGACTGATTCCTGGTACCCGCCCCCCAAAAATTGCATTTGTTATTAGTTATGCAAAGAAATGTTTGTGAGGTCCATTTACAATCATCTGCTTTAGGCCTCACACCTGAAGCAACCCCACAGGGCATAGTGGTGATTGAAGGTTGGGTGTGGCCACCGGGTCCTCTTGGTCCAAAGTAAGGTATACTGCCAAGTTCCTGGCTGCTGTAGCCTACAGCACAGTGATACCGGGAAAGGAAATGTTCTTTAAAGAGTCTTTTCCCTTGGGTTAAACCTAGTTTAAATTAAGAACTTATCCAGCGAGGTGTGGTGGTGCTCATCAGGGATTCCAGCAAGGGCGAGGCTGAGGCAGGAGGATCACTGAGAGTTTGAGGCTACATAGTGAGAGCCTGTCTTTAAAAAAAAAAAAAATTAAAAAAAAAAGAATTTATGTATGTTTCTTACGTGATGAAAGCTGCTGAGGTCCTGAGGAAACACTGACCATCTCCAAAGGATAGGAAGACATTTTGTAATTCCAAAGAAACATCTAAGTAACATGTTGATAAACATTACTACCCTGAGCTCCAGGGTAACTCTTGTGTGCATAAAAAGGTGTCCAGGCTGGGCATAGTGGCATATGCCTATAGTTTCAGCACTTAGGAGGCTGAGGCAGGAGGATCAGCATGAGTTCAAGATCATCCTGGACTACATAGCAAGACCCCATCTCAAAAAACCAAAATAAATAAAATAAAATAAAAATTTGTCCAGACTGACACTCCTTGCCCTTCCCACTTCCTTGTTTGAAAGTGTACTTTGCTCTCTCTCTGCTTTGCCATCAACTCTACCTAGATTTCTGCATGGCTGGCCATCTTGGAGTCTCGACTGAATTCTTTCATGAAGGCACAAAGAAGGAGGACCAAGGAGGTTTGAGGCAGACTCGGGTTCAGATGACAGCGTGGTTTGGTGACTCACACTGGTGCTTTTGGCCAATGGCCAGCCCTGGACTGGAGGTGTCCATGAGGAGCGGGTGAACAGGACCCCTGAGGTACTGGGTAAAGGAATAAAGTCCTGAAACCTGACTCAGACACAATGCCTGAGACCTGGCCGAAGGAGAGAGATTTGCCCTGGGAACCAGCCACAGGCCCTGTCCCTGGGCTTGGTTTCCTGTGTGTGGCACTGCTGGGAAGGTGGCCAGGAAGTGCTGGACACAGTATTTCCAGGAGGGTCAGATTGTTCTTAGAGTGTGCCGCTTCACTGCCTGAGAGAGGAGGTCACAGCCTGGGTGTTCTCAGACAAGAGAGCAGACTCTCTTTCCACTCCTCTTCCAGGCCCAACAGCATCCACGCCACTTTCTGCAGCAGCTCTGGAGTTCTCTTTCCGGAGGGTCTTTACCAGGTGTGATCACAAATATGGTGACGGCTGCCACCAAGCGTCGTCCAGCGGAAAGGCAGGCACGTAACATGACGCTGTCATCCGCCTCAGTCACCGCACCTGGCTCTATGCAACTCTGGCTCTTCCCAAAGTCAAACTGACCACGAAAGAGAGATGTTTTGAATCCATGCAGGACATCGAGGCACCCAGGACAGCGCAGCTAAAGACCCTCAGGAAAGAGGACTCCAGAGCTGCTGCAGAAAAGGGCAGGGATGATGGGATGAGCATGTGCAAAGTGAGAGAAAGAGGTCCAGAGGCATTCAGGGTGATATTTCTTTTTCATTTAACCATTGTATTTTTTATCTCTTTTGTACACTGGGTGGAAAGCTAACCTGAGATTGTCTGATTGTGTAAAGGTTGAATTTGGTCATCAGGGCTTTGAGGGGTTCAAAGCAGCTCCTCCCTCCCAGGAACACCTAACCCCTCTGGGGCCACTGTGAAATTCAGATTGGATAACTCAATTCAACTCAATCAACTTCAATTTAGCACTAATTATGTTCCAGCCATCAGCTCCTGCCTATAAAAACAGCTTCACAAACTGTTAACCACCATAAAAATTGAGTATAAAGCATTTATTTCAGATAGTACAGCTAATTAGCCAAATATTTATAAGAACCAGCTTCCATTTATAAAACAGATTCATTGCAAATGAGTAGTCATTGTTATTTTATTAAGGTACTGGATTCCAACAACCCAGAATCTCCTTAGGACCTCAGAGACCCACATCACTGCTTCCTCCACTCCCCTAGAAAGTGGTGTGAAGATCAGTTCAGGGCCTGGCTTAAATTTTTTTTTTTTCCAGTACAATACTGGGAGTTAAGCCACGGCCTTCACACTGAGCTCCATCCCTAGCCCTTTTTATTTTTTAAATTTTGAGAAAGGGTCTTGCTGTGTCACTAAGTTGCCCAGGCTGGGCTCCAACTTGCAATCCTCCTGCCTCAGCCCTAAATGCTGTGATTACAGGTGTACCATGGGACCAGGTAGATTTCTATACTTATAAAGTATACTAAAGACCTGTGACAGACCATGTATGGAGAGAGAGAGAGAGAGAGAGAGAGAGAGAGAGAGAGAGAGAGAGAGAGAGAGAGAGGGAGAGAGAGAGGGAGAGAGAGAGGGAGAGAGAGGGAGGGAGAGAGGGAGAGAGAGGGAGGGAGAGGGAGAGAGAGGCCATGCTCTTGCACGGCCATGTAATAAGACTGGGCGCCCTTTCTCTGGGGCTTTGTTTAATTCTTGGACTCCTCCAGTGGTTTCTTGGCTGGCAGATGTTTCGAGCTGCAGGAAAGATCCCCACACCGCATTCCTCAGTGTCTGCGTGTGCTTCCAGAGCCTTTGGCCCTTGGCCCACCAGGGGTAAGGGCGCCCTGGAGTCCCCTGTGGCCCTGGAGTGGCCAGCCTCATCCTGTGAGGCTGGCAGAGCTGCGATTTCTGCAGCACCCACGTGACCCCGGCTGCCTCTCTGAGCTTTCTCCTTGTTGTAAGAAGCTTGGCTCCTCCTGATGTCTGAGACTGTGGCCAGTGCACATTTCAAAACTGTCTCCCAGAGCAGGGGAGGGGCCAGCCCCCCCCCCCACGACCCTTCTTGTAAGGAGAGTCTGGCAGCATGTGGCCAGCTCCTGCGGTCCTCCTCTGCAGTGTGGTCACCTCTCCTGGGTGTCCCTCATCCTGCTGCCCTGTCTTAGCTGGACCTGGCCCCGCAGGCCTTGAGATCTGGGGTTAGGCCCTGGGCATACCCCTGTGCACTCACAGCAGGGTGATAGGTACGGAGTGTGGAGAGCGGGTAGCTCCGGGGGGAAGGGTGCTGCTAGATGGCTGGAGCTAGGTGACTTGTCAGGAGCAGCTGAGGGGACAGCTGATCTGAGGGCCACTGCCAAGGGACCCAGCTGCTTCCCCTGAGTGGAGGGAGGCCCGGCAGTCACCCTGGACCCTGGGGACTCGAAGGAGAGCCATATTGCAGAGGCCGACGGTCACATTCTGTCACGCTGAGTCTGGCTTGGCTGGACCAACGCCGGGGGCAGTTCTGTCACCTGCAGCTCTGCCCAGGCATCCAGGGGTAGGGGCTTTCAGGCTCCTGTGATGTCGCCTTTGCCTCACGCAGTTCCCTCAGCTGGTCCTAAGCTTCAGATGTGCTCTGATGCCTCTTCTTCAGGCTGGCCTTGAACTCGCAGCCGGTCCTCCTGCCTCAGTCTCCTGAGTGATGGGAGTACTGGTGAGTGTCACCATGCCTGACTCTTCCAGCTTTCAGACACACAAGTGTACACATGGATTAGTCTTCAGTAGATTCCAAACCCAGTCCACAGGGGTTGGTTTAAGCTTGAGACCTCCCCACACTCAGTCTTACAGTGCAGGGCCACATTCCCTGCCACCCCCACCCTATTCCCTTCAGGTCCTCTGGGCAGCTGGGGAGCTTCACCCCTGTCCCTAAATTGCACCTCTCAACACACTCCTCATCAGATTCCTTCGGGAAGGACCTGAGCCAGCCCAAAGCTGCCTTGCTGGGCGCCCTCTGCTCTATGTGCCAAGTCCAGGCTGGCGCCCTGCCTTGCCCCTTGGCTCTGGAAGCTGCCTTGGGTGGGGCATCTCATCGTGGCAGCCACTTAGAGGAGTGGGTGTTTGAGGGGGTGCCGCTAGGAATGCTATTTCTTTTCTTTTTTTCTTTTTTGGTACTGGGAATCAAACTCAGGACCTTGCACTTGCCAGGCAGGCACTTTTGCCACTGAGCTATATCCCCAGCCCCTGGGAGTGCTATTTCAGTGGCCAGAGTCCGACCCTCTACGGGCCTTGTGAGGTGACTTACAGTCCACTTAGAGGTAGAAAGTTTGATATTTTGAGGGGTATGAATAGTAATCTGAAAAAAGAATCCTAAAACAAAGTGGAAAAGACCTCAGAAAACCCAAACGGTCACAGATCCCCAATCAGCAACACTTCTCCTTTCCTGGGAAAGGGACGAGTCTGAAGCTGCAGTTACTGACATGAGTACCTTCTCCCTTTTTTTTTTTTCCTTTTAACATGGCCCTGGAAATTGAACCTGGAACCTTTGCACTGAGCTACATCACCAACCCTTTATTTTTTATTTTGAGACAGGGTCTTGCTAAGTCACCCAATTTAGAGTCAAACTTGTGATCCTCCTGCCTCAGCCTCCCAGAGTGCTGGGATTTCAGGCGTGTGCCACTGGGCTTGTCTGGTGAACTTGCTGCTGGTTGATATTCAGTCAGCTGAGACAGCTACATCCTGTCTGCTCCAGTTTGCTCCCGGACACAGGGCGTCAGGCCACCTGGGTTGACTCCTGCCCCTCCAGGCAAAACCAAGTTAATTTCCCTGACTGTCACTTTTCTTACACACAAAATGAGTGAGAGCAGCCTTGTCCGGTAGTTAGAAAGATTAAGGGAAAGATGTATGAGGCCTATTTAACAGGAAAGCCTGCGCCAGCTGAGTGTATACCATGAGCTGGTTACCGCTGTAAATTCTTCCAAGCAGGCTCTCCTCCAACAACCCTATGGCCTCTATTTAAAATTTTTTTTAAATCTAAAACTGGTTCTGAGCTAAATTCACATCCCATACGATTCACCTACTTAAAGTGTGCAGAATGCTCCCCCTCGCCTTATTGCTTTATTAATATGCCCAAAGGGATAGGCCTGAGCCAGCTGCTGTGTCCTCTCCCTGGGATTAGAAATAGGCACAAATTATGAGCCTGGGTTGGGGTGGGGTGGTTAAAGGAGAGAAAGGCTATACTTAGGATAAACAGTGATGCGACTTTGGGGCTGAGGTTGCGGTTCAGCGGCAGAGTCCTCGCCTAGCAGGCGCAAAGCTCCAGGTTCCATTCCTACCCAGCACTAGCAAAACCGAACAAAAAGAGGTGTTCTAGACACGTGTGGTTGGCTTCAGCTTCCGGGGACAGAGCTGAGCTGCGAGGTTCCAGGGCCTGAGGCGGGAGAAAGGCTGGAGGACGGGACCTTGGGCTTGACCTTGCCCAGGCTGGGAAGGGCGGTGGGGGGGCGTGGCGGGACGGTGGGCGGGGCGTCCCCGGAGCCCCGCCCCCTGAGCTTTGGCAGTGGCTGTGCTCGAAAGAGGAACCTGCCACAGGAGCTGGAGAGCTGAGACAACCTGTTTTTGAGGCCCAGCCCGGAAGCGCCGGTGCAGGTGGCCTGTGCGCAAGGTTCCTCTTTGCCTCTGATGTCTGGAAGGGGAATTCGGCAAGAAGGACTCAGTCTGGAGCGCTGGCCCCAACTTCCTCATGTAGGCGGGCTGTGCCTGCTGATCTCCAATGCCTTCCCACCTGGGGTGCTTTGGTCTGGCTGGGTGAGGTATGCCAGCTACCACCCCTCTCTGGCTCTCCTCTCTGTCTCTACCCGGGCCCCAGGACCCCTGGCCCCCCCAGGAGGTAGGGGCTCTGGGTCCTGACCTGGGCTGCTCCCCCCTGCAGTTACAGAGGTCTCTGCAGCATCTGGTCTGCTGTCCTGACCGCTCTGTCCCTGCCAGGGGTCCCGGCGCTCAGAGGGATCCGTAGGAAGTGTGATCAAAATACTGTGAGTGCTGCTGCCAAGTGCCGTTCAACGGAAAGGCAGCTCATAAAAACACACCGCTGTGTCCTCATCCACCTTAGTCACCGGATCTGGCACTCTGTGACTGTCTGCTCCCCTGAAAGTCAAGATGACTGTGAAAGGGAAATATGTTGCATCCATTCAGGACATCGAGGCAGCCAGCACAGTGCAGCTAAAGACCCTCAGGAAGGAGGACTCCAGAGCTGCTGCAGAAAGCTGCAAGGATGATGGGATGAGCGTGTTCAAAGTGGGGGGAGGCTTCTGAGGGGGATTCATGGCCGTGTGTCTTTTACTGTAATACATTTAAAAAAGTTTTAAATACCTTGTGATAGACACCATTACGAAGTGGTTCTGAGCAGGATTGTAATACTTACCGACTGGCTTTTCATGTTTATGTGTGAGTTTGCCTGAGGCCTAGCTGTTTCTGGAGGTGGGCAGTGGACTCATAGTAAGTGAACCTCTATGAGTAACTGCTGCCCTGTGAAGCCTGTGAGGTTGGGACATCTCAAAGGCCCAGATAAGGTCACAGCTGAGGACATTTGGCTCCCACCTCAATTAACTGAAAGGAGACTGTAGCTGCAGGCATCTCACTCCTGCTGTGAAGGCCTTCCTGGAGATAACATAGTTCTCCTAAATTAACATAAAGTATTACTTGGAAAAGTCCTTAAAGGGATTCCCAAGTCCTGCCCAGATTCCTGCATTTTCTTCAGTCCTCCCCTCCTTTGTTTGAAAAGCTAATAAATACTACTGCCCAGAGAAATTCTTTGTCTAAAACCCCAGGATCTCTAACTCTGTGAGGGGGTTTGGAACCTCCCAGAGCCCTGAAATCGTTTCATTTGGCTCATTTGTTTAAGCCTTCGATGTCCACTCCTTTGGGAGATTTTTGGACCTGATCAGCCCAGCCCGAAATAACTAAGAGATACTATTAACACAGTACTTTGCTTCCTGCTCCCAACTCTTTTTTTTTTTTTTGGTTTTGGTTTTTCTCCGGTACCAGGAACCGAGCTCATGACCTTGCGCTTGCCAGGCAGGCGCTTTGCCGCTGAGCTAAATCCCCAGCCCCTGCTTCCTGCTCCCAAAGAGGGGACCCTATGATACCCCTGCACCTCGTCCCTGCATCTGTGGGTCTGAAGCTGCGCCTCCTGCATGTCCAGGAACATGGCCTTGCTCTCTGGAGTGGGGAAGCCTGGCCACTGGACAGCAGCCTGCTCAGTCTCTGTGATGCCTGCAGCTGAGCATCTGTCCTGAGAGCTCGGGTCTTGTGCAGGTTCCCTGGTACTGCATTGCTGGGGGCTGCTTTCTGGGGATCTGGAGCCCTGGCTGTGGGAAGCTCAGGCTGAGGAAAGGAGGCATTGCCCATCGGCCTCTGTGTGGGACCCCGTTTGCCCTGCCTTTGCTGCCCACAGGGAGCCTGAGGCTGACCAAGGAGCCTCTTGAGGGTCCTGGGGGGCTTCCCAGGGAATGCTGGGAGTGGACTCACACTCAAGCTTCCAGCCTCTGTGCCCCGAGTCTCGCTTCTGCTAATGCCTTTGGCTGACATCTGGCTGGGCCCACCGTCCTCCTCTACCCCTGCTACTATGCCTTTGGCCTCCCTGCCTCTGGGGGATTTGGAGGGTCTGGGAGGAGGAGGCTGGTAACCTTGCTGCTCCAGGGCCACTGTCCTCTCTTGTGGCCTGGGGCTCTGTTCCCAAGGACCATGTGCTCAGTGGAGCCATTTGGAGTCAGAAAGAGTAGGCAGCTTCGATCCCTTTTCTGGAGGTGACAGGTTC
The DNA here is from genome assembly GCF_000276665.1 of Chinchilla lanigera. NCBI lineage: Eukaryota > Metazoa > Chordata > Mammalia > Rodentia > Chinchillidae > Chinchilla > Chinchilla lanigera. Next base: position 922,370 of record NW_004955487.1, read on the forward strand.
AAAGCAAAAAGGAGGAGCCCTCCCCAGAGCTCTGGGTGTTCCCATTCTAGAGCAAGAAAAAAAGGTATGTGATGAAGCCAGAAGAGAATTACAGCATTGCTGGGCATGGTGGTGCACACCTGTCATCCTAGTACTCAGAAGTGCTGGGAAGCTGAGGCAGGAGGATCACCAGGAGTCTGAGGCCTGCCTGGGCTACAGAGTGAAAGCTTCTCTCAACAAAGAAACACATGAACAAACAATTACAGAACTGTAGGTGTCACCTCTAGAAGTCACCTTGGTAGCCAGTTGGCCCAGTCCCCTCTGCAGTTCAGAGGAAGGAGCCACAGATTTAGAGATTTGGAAGTCACAGAATGGGGCCCAGAACTTTCTGCAGGGTTTGAGCCACAGGACAACCTAGAGGCCAGACAGAGCCTCCGGCACTGCTCGAGGCCCTGCAGTGCGGAGGCCAGGACAGCCCGAGGGCCACCTGCTCCCTCTCCCCTGCTGAGGCCTCCCTGGAGCCAGTAGGCTGCGACCCAGTGGGCCAAAGGTCAACCCTGAGGCTGTGCCTTGCTTGGCTGTGCTCTTTGGCTGCCGGCCCCATCCTCCAGCACTCCCCTGCCTTGGCATTACCTACTCCTCCTGGCCTGGAGTCTTCATCATAGAGGGAGATCAGATGGGACTGCAGAGTGGGAAGGTGTCACAGGAACACTTCCTCTGGCAAGGCCAGGGAGGGCCTGCACTTTTTTTCTATTTCACAGCACTGGGGCTTGAACCCAGGGCCTTTGCACTAAGCTACACCCTAGCCCTTATTTTGAGACTGAGTCTCACTAAATTGCTAAGTTGCTTAGGTTGGGCTTCAACTCTTGACCCTCCTGCCTCAGCCTCCCAGCATGCTGGCATTATGTCATGCACCACCACCGGCTTTGTTCTGTTTTTGAGATGGGGTTTCACTGTGTGTCCCAGGCAGGACTTGAACTCCTGGGCTCTCATGATCCTCTCTGCCTCCCGAGTGGCTGGGACTCCAGGTGCCTGTGCCTGGCTTGTGTTTTCTGGTAATTTACCCAGACTAGTGTAGTGCCAGCCTCCCTGGTTTTGGGGAAGGTGTGTGTCTCCTGTGGCTGCTGTCCCTGACGTCCCCCACTGTCTCTTGCCTCTCCTGGCTTCCGGGTCACAGCCCAGCTGTAGTCTTGTCCACTGAAATGCCCTGCAGAACGTGCCACTGGAGGAGCCTTCCAGCCCTGCAGGGAGCCCCTGTGCCCCCACCCTGCTGGGAGCCCCTGGGGCCCCTGGGACCCTTTGCTTTGCCCCCCTCTTCTTTGCAGGAGGATCCTCCTCTTGCCTTCCCATGGGAGCCACAGCCCTGCCTTCCTCAGCGGCCCTGGGCAGTTTCCAGTCCAGCTCTTCCCACCTCCACCCCGGTCAGCACATGTGGCTTTGCCTTTGGCCCAGTGCTCAGACCACACAGTTGGGAACTAGAGCCACATCACAGCTGGCTGCTGTTCTGTTCCTTGTGCGACCCAGTCTCAGCCTTAAAGGGCAAGGAGGGTCACGGGGCCTCCCTGGAGGGTCAGCTTCTATTTGACGTGATCACAAAGGCCTAGTCTAGGGATCCCCATGAAAAGTATCTGATTTTAGCCGGGTATGGTCTCGAACGTGTGGCGATCTTCCCGCCTCAGCCTCCTGAGTGCTGGGATTTCAGGTGTGTGGTACCACGCTCAGCTCTGTCCAGGGATTTTGAGTCTTCTAGTTGGAGGATGTTGGTTGATTGGCCCAGGTGTGCCCGGCTGCAGGTGATGGAGCAACCCTGCCCCCCCCCCCCGCCTCCTAGCAATGGGAGGCTAAGCTGCAGCTGTGTCTTGTTCCCATTCTGCCTCTCTGTGTTCAGTAAGTGGGTCAGACAGCCTGCGTCGCTGAGGACCTCCACACCTTGCTTGCAGGCTCCGGTCTCTGAAGTCACCCACTGTCCCCGTGCGCTGTTTTCCTTCTCCAGCAGGCACAGCCTTCTCTGCCAGCTTTGCTGGCACTGGGAACAACGGGATCGGGGTTGTTACTTCTTCTGTGCAATGTGGTACAGTTTTATTACACGGAGGATGTAATTGCTATCTTGAGCGATCATCTTCTGAAGGCTGAAAGCATAACCTTTAATTAATATTTCATTTGCAGCCAGGGTGGATAACTTGAATAGGGCCTAAAAATATTGCTGTCCTGTGTGTCCCTGAGACTCGGTGTTAGTGGGCACTGTCCGGGGCTGAGGGGCTCCCTAAAAGAACAGTGTTTAGCCCTGCAACCTGGAATCGCTGGGCTGCAGGCTGCTGCCCGGCCTCAGATGCCTGGAGCATGGGGCAGGAATCATCAGTGCCCATCAGAGCTGGCCTCCCAGCTCGTGTCTTGCAGTCCCTGTGCTGCCGGACTTCTGCAGATCACGGGGGTAAAATGCCACAGGGAAGCCAGGCGTGGTGGTGCATGCCTGTAATTTTGCACTTGGAGGCTGAGGCAGAAGGATCCCTGTGAGTTCGAGGCCAGCCTGGGCTACATAGCCAGACCTTGTCTCAAAAAACAAAAAACCAAACACAAAACAAAACAAGACCTGACAGAAGGTGTGCGCACTGTCTTTGATGTCTCAGGTGGGGAGCTGGAGCTGTTCTGAGTGATTCCTGGGAGAGGGCCGGGTGGGAATTCCCTGGGGGCCTGAGAGACCTGTGCTCTGGGCAGTGAGGAGGAGAAGAAGGCGAGGAGGGCAAGCGCAGGGAGAAACTGAGTCTTGGATGCCCTGATGACCAACTGTGGCTTCGTTTTTTGGGGGCAGGGTCTCATTATGTGTTCCCGGTTGACCTTGAACTGGAGGTGACCTTCATGCCTCAGCCTGCAGGGTGCTGGGAAGTTCAGTTGGACGGATTATGATGCTATAATTATTTACTATATTTACTCTAATTATGGTCCTGTTATTAGAACAAGTGAGCTGTGTGCCTGCTGTGAACACTCTTGTCCACGGCTACTTCTAAGGATCCAGTGTCTCTAGGTCACTGGGGTCCCGTGAGGTCTGGCAGCAGTTTCTGTGGCTGGATCTGGCTTCCAGAGCTCCTGCAGGTCGATGGGACTCAGGGAAGTCGGAGCAGCTGGGTCAGCAACGCTCATTCCAATAAGGTAAGTGGTGTGAGTGTGTGTGTGTGCGTGTGTGCGTGTGATGACTCCAAATGTAAGCCAAACCAGAACCAGAACCAGAACCGTCCCCTGAATGGCACAGGATCACCCATGGTTACACTGGCAAGAGCCCAGGTTCTAAGAGCACAAGTGATTGGTTGAGGTCACACAGCAAGGTCTCGATTGGCCTGGGGCTCAGGGCCTCTCCGGGATGTGTGCACACTTGTGTGATGTGTGTGTTCATGCATACATGTGTTGCGTTTCATGTGCATACTTGTGCATGCACATGTGTTTAAATGCACATATACACACATATTCATGCATGTGTGCAAGAGGAGACAAAGCTGACTCAACCACCAGCCGGGGTCTGCACCCTAGCAGTGTAGAGGACTTGGTCAGGAGAGGCGAGTCCTCTGAGATAGTAAACCACTGTTTTCTTCTGGCTGTTTGCTCTTATTAATTCAGGTAGCAATTACCCGTTCTGAATATTTGGCAACTAATTAGTTTTTCCTGGGGAGAAGCAGTACGAAGAAGGCTCTGCTCCGACCTGATCCACTTTCCTAGCAACCCCGGGAGGCTGCAGGGGGCCGGGCACATGTTGGACACGGAGAGGAGGGGCACCCTTTAGCTGCCAGGTCCTCAGAGGATAAAAACATCCCAGTTGCACTGGGCTCCGGCTGGCTTTCCCATTGTGGGCCATTTCCCTCTGGGTGGGGCTCCCCGCAGCCCGCCGCATCAGATTGGATTTGGAGCAGTCCCAGCTGAGGGTCACTGCCTCCGGGAGCTACGTCCTTGGGATCCTATGGTGGCTGAGACCTCATCTCTGGGGCAGGAGGTTCACAGTGGGGAGGGGACACACAATTTGGGAACAAGAGGGAAAGAGCAGCAGGAGCTGAATGGGAGGTTATTTTCTTGCCGACTGTTGAACCTGGCCTTTATTTGGCTCTTTAGCTTTGGACTTTCGGCAGAGTTGGGAATGTCATTATCCCTTCACAAAAGAGCCTATCCCAAAGTCTCCCACGGACATGAGGGCTTGGGCAGAGAGTCTCCTGCCTCAGCCTCCTGAGTGCTAGGATTGCACCTGATGTCTTTTTCTATTTGCCTCCTGTGGGTGTGGGGCATCCCCCATGCTGAAGCAGTACCCTGGCCCTAGTGGGTGTCCAGTGCCTGTTCACACGGGCCTGGTTTCTCATGTACTAGAGCGGGTGAGTGCCAGAACCTGTAACTCAGGCTGCCTCTGAGCTCTTGTAAGTCCTGAGGATCGTTGAACCCTACTTTCCTCATGATGCCTATGTTTGGCAATTTCCTACCTACATTTGCCATAAGCCGGAAATGGATGGTCAGGGCTTCCTGTGATGTGAACCACGTCTGCAGGCCGGTGACCCTCGCAGCCAATAGCCTGGACAAGTCCCCATGTGCCCTCAGGAAGCCGAAGGGACATAGGACATTGCTCCCTCTTTCCAGAGCTGAGAGCACCCTGCTCTGGTGGGGACTGTGGGGTACAGCCTGGAGCACCCCATTGGAGAGGCCAGCTCAGTCCCTTCCAGTTGGGTAAAGGTGACCCCGGGTATTTCTAGGACAGCAGGGTTGGAGTTAAATAAGCACCACTGCAAAGTGCCCAGGCTGGGACGTGATGTGGCTTTGAGGCCGAGACCAGCTGTCCCAAGCCGTGGACTACAGCTTGTTCCCTTCAGGCCGCACCTGATGGTGGCTGTGGCCTGGGACCGGGTGCACATGCAGCCTCCCACGTGGTCCTTCCTTCCAGCTGTCGCAGCGCTGCATAAACACCAGGTGCGCGCTGCCAGGTAGAATTTCCACTTGTGCTACCTGGGCTTTCTGTCCAGCCTGCCCTCCCCCTGCCTGTCCCCCAGAGGACTGTAGGTCACCGTACCTGTCTGTCCACCTGTGCGGGTGACCTGGCCCAGGTCCCAGGTTTGACCTGCAAGGTGGAACCTGGGAGAGTGTGGAGGGGGGACCCTGCTCCAAACCCCTTTCCTGGCCTGGGGGACCTTAGTAAAGTCCCACACTTCCTGTTTCTGCCTGTTCTTGGCCGGCCAGTGTGCCTGAGCCAAGGGAGACACTCAGGGAATGTTTGTTGAATGGCTGGAAGACACCGATGCAGGCCTCCTGGAGGAGGAAGTGTTCAGCTGAGACACACAAGCACAAGTCCTTTTTCCAAGAGAGGATGAGGGGGTGTGGGGCCCAGCCTCAAAGGCTGGAAATGACTGGCCAGAGAGCTGCAAGCTGCCACTTTGCCAGGGTCCTGCTGGGCCTTGTTTTGTCACAGGCTGTGTCTGAGGCCTGGAAACCATATTGCTGGAGGGAACAAAAAAAGGCAGTCTTTGTGTTCAATAAACATTTACTTATACCCCCCGGCCCTGTCTGCGGCCCAGGAAGGCATTGTGGGAGCCGTGGGTGTTGCTGGCAGGCTGGTGGGACTTCCAAGGACCGGAGGTCCCCATGCATGGAGGGACAGCAGAGGGCCAAGGATGTCGGGCAGAGGTTGGAGGGATGAGAAGGCTCCAGCGTGGCATGGCTGCTGTCCCAGGGGAGGGCATCTGGGCATGGCCCCCAGGGTGAGGGTCACAGAGAGCAGAGGGCGAGGACGGCTGCAGGCATGGATCCTGGGACACAGCTTTTGGAGAACACATGTTCTTGGCCCCAAGCACCCAGAGATGGGCTCTAGGGACCTGGGCACACACATCTTAGGTTTCTAGGTGTGTTCCAGCTACCCCAGGAAATGTGAACACTGGTTTTTCACCATGGAAACACCTCTCCAGTGGTGCGTCCAGGCACCAAAGCTGGAAACTGTTTGAAATGGAGGCCCATTTGCTTTTGTGATACCAGGAGATAAGTCTTCAGACTGTCCCCTCTGGCCTTGGTCTGCAGCCACGTGAGCCATAGACAGCTTGGAGCCAGGCCTGGTGGTGCACACCCATGAACCCAGCACTTGAGAGGCTGAGGCAAGAGGGTTGCTGTGAGTTTGAAGCCACCCTGGGCGACATAGTGCGTTCAAGGCCAGCGTGGACTACATAGTGAGACCCTGACTGAATAAACAGGTGGTGGCAGGGGCAGCAGCAACGTTGGAGGGGGCCAATGCCAGTGGGAGGGTGAGCCGGGGCTGGAACGGTCCCACGTCCTCATCACCAAAGTGAGGCTAGTGGCACCTGCTACCTGCGATTCTGAGGGTTAGGTGAGATTATGCATGCAAAGCACAGGCCGGAGCTGTTATTTTGTAACAGTTGGCTTGTGTAACTGCCCTGTAGAGCTGAGAAGACAGGCTTTGGGGCAGCCCTGGTACCTGCTCCATGCCCAAGGATGGGGTAGGGGCAGATGGAGAGGACAGGGCCACTTCTAATGGTGGAAGTGTCTGCTAGGTTGTTCAGAAGGGTGGGTGCTCAGGCCCATGTTCCCGAGAGAATCTGTAAGAGGTATGGAAAGTGACATGTTACTAAATTCTGTTGGAAGACATGCTGTCTTTTTGGCGGTTGCCATGGAGACAGGTAGCATGTGTAGAAGAACCCTAGCCCCTAGGTGAGCTGGCTGCCTGCAGTTGTGGCCAGGGTAGGGAAGCCTCCTCTCGTCCTTGAATTCCAAATCCGGTTTTATTTTTGCTTCCTGTGTTTGGGAGAGATGGGGAAGACTTTGTGTGGCAAACTGTCAAGAGGTCAGAGTCACCAGGTGTGATGGTGCACACCTGTGATCCCAGCACTCAGGAGGCTGAGGCAGGAGGATTGCCCTGAGTCCGAGGCCCTGTCACATAGTGACACATAGTGAGACCCTGTCTCAAGAAAAGAATAAAGATCATTTCTGATGCCTTTTAGATTCCCACATCTCTGGCTTCTGGATGACAGGGAGGGTCCCGTGCCTTCATGATTGCTACTGTGGGTGCTGAACCTTCTCATTTGTCCACGAAGCCCGGGGGCGGCTGGGCCTGGGCCTGACAGTCACCCACAGCCCAACCACCCACACGCGTGGACACCACCGTGTGATTCACCCTGAGCGGTGGCCTGGGCGGCGCTCTCTTGGGGCTCGTGGACGTGTTCTGTGTGAGGCCCCTCTGCCACAATGCAGTCGCGAGCTGCCCACAGCATCTCTCCCCCTGCCTGTAGTTCTAGGAACCAGGGTGACTCAGACCCAGCTGAAGTCCCACCACCCCCTGAGGCTGCATGGGGATGGCACGTGCTTGGGGCAGGTGTCCCTGTGCCTCCCTGACACGGGGAGGGGCCTTGGCCTCTGCCCCGTGGTGCCCCCAGGGACCGGGTCACAAGTTGGGCTGCAGACGCTGCAGCATCCTCTTAGAGCAAGGCGTCACTGAGATGCTGGTGGCTTGTGATGCCTTGGTCAGAACCCAGCTCTGGCTGACCACAGAGGGGCCCAAGGTCTGCTTTGGGGGTTCCCGAGAGAGTGGTCCTCCTACTGCTCCTCCTCCTTGCTGGGCGGCTCAGGGATCCTGTAACAACACATCCGCACCCTCTTTCTGTCCCCCTTCTGCACTCTGTCTGTCTCCTGGTCCCCTTCATTCAAAGGCCCAGGCCTTTTCTGGTCTCTCCGGCTCCGCTGCTCACCCCACTGCAAGCGCAAGTCCCCCGAGGGCTCCTGCCAGTGCCACTTCCTGCCTGGAGCCTCCACCGCCAGCGTGCAGTTGTGTGTGGTCAGTTTCTCGCCATTTCCTGCCAGCTGCTACTGGCATCCAGGAGGCTCAGACAGCTTCGGTAACTGGGAGAGGATGCAGGCCCGTGGCCTGGTGACTCACAACAGGGATCCAGGGACGAGCGTCTAGGAGGAGTTCGGGGGGATGGCACATCCCCACCCATCCCTGGCCCGGCCCCCACAAAAAAGACAGAGTGAACACTCATTGCAGCCTGAAACCTGGGTTTTTCTGGTGAATGCACCAAAGCTGAAATAAATGGCGTCATTCTGCAAGGAGTCAGAACTGGACTCCAGGCTGAGTGTGGCCCTCCCTTGGGAAGCATTCTCTCCGTGCCTTAAATTGGGTGTTTCCTGAGCATTCAGTTAGGAGACGACAGCCACAGTTTATTTTTTTTTTTTTGTTTTTTTTAGTTTATTTTTTTTTTATTTTTTATTTTTTATTTATTATTTTAAGGATAAAAGGAGGGAAACATTAACAGACATACAACATTTTACAACATATCACAAGCACAATACAGACAATACAGAGTTACAAACAAAGTGGTAGGGAATTAACAATGGTGGTTGTATTACATATTGACATCTTCAAAGTGACAGCCACAGTTTAAAATATATGTCCTAAGCCGGGCATGGTGGTGCACACCTGTGATCTCAGCACTGAGGCAGGAGGAGGCTGGGCTACATCCTGAGTTCAAGACCAGCCTGAATTGCATAATGAGATCTTGCTCAAAAAAACCAAAGCAAAACAAAATCTTCTCCCAAGGGCATCCTGGGGTGGGTGGGGTGGTGGACTGGGGAAGGACAGGTCCAGTCCTGATCCGGCTAGCTGGTTTTCCAGTTGTTGAACCTGCTGCTGTGTGGATAGGACATGTCCCCGGGCTGGGTCAGAAGTGGCAGTTGGCTCGTTTGCCCATATGTGTAAAGTCCTCGCTTGAAGAAACAGGAAACGCAGGACTTGGACTGGCACTGGCTCCAACTCCATGGACGCTCACCTCGTCCTGCAGAAGAAAGAGCAGGGGTCGTGGGGCTTTGGTCCCCCAGGGAGGTCAGGCCTGACATGGGGCACGTGGGCACTGTGGGTGGCTGGAGATCGTGGGGACAGTGGGCAGCCATTTCTCAGCTGCTGAGGACACCGAGGCCCTGGAAGAGGGACTCATCGCTCTCATTTCCTGGGTGCTGGCACCACAGCTCGGTGTCCTTACACTGCCAACTTGGTGGTGGCCCAGGTGGTCCTTGGTGGTCCCTCAAACTTGAGGCAATCCTCCTGCCTCAGCCTCCCCAGTGCTGGGATGACAGGGCTGAATTCCCCACTCTGAGTTATAGAGCTGGGCACTTGGGGCAGCTCTTGTCCCTCTTCTCTTGCACTGCGGATACCCTTCTGTACAGGGTCCTGGAGCTGCTGCCACAGGGGTGCCTGGCTGGCAGCCACTACTATTACTGTATTAGGAGTGACCGAAAAATATGGTGACTCTAGAAATTAAAACTGTATTACAGCAAAGGACACATAGCCATAAATGTCTTTAAAATCCTCCTCCCACTTTGAACGTACTCATCCCATCACCCTTGTCACTTTCTGCAGCAGCTCTGGAGTCCTCTTTCCTGAGGGTCTTTACCAGGTGTGATTAAAAATATGGTGAATGCTGCTGCTGAGCGCCATCCAGTGGAAAGGCAGGTTTGTAAAAACAGCCAGGACAACACAACTAAAGACCCTCAGGAAAGAAGACTCCAGAGCTGCTGCAGAATGTGGCAAGGATGACAGGATGAGGCTGTTCAGAGGGAGGGGGATACATGGCGATGAATCTTTTACTACAATATTGAAAAAGATTCAAACACACTCCTCATATGAGGGCTGGGCTGAAGGGCACAGACCTTGACCTTTGCCATCGCTCAGACTGGGTCCCCACATCCATCTGGACAGCTCTTGGAGGCTGTGCTGGGTGGTGGCCCAGTCTCTGTCTGCTCTGGAGAGCCATGGCTGGGGTGTCTGGTGAGGGGCAGCTTCCTGCTTAGGGGGAGAAGAAGCCAGCCTGGCTGGGGCCTGAGTCTTCTCCCAGAGTTTCCAAGGACCAGAGAACCCAGCTCCACCCAGCTCAGCTCACACCCGGAAGGTTCTCTGAACACTGACCCCTGTTTGGGTGCCTCTGGCTGCAGGGCCCGGGAGGGACCTGGCCGGAACAGCTCACACTTGGCCTAGTGTCCCCATACTGATCCTTCTTGTTCCACTTCCCAAAATAGCTAATGAGGAAATTAATTTTGTCACCCAGATGTATTCTGTAAAAACATGTCAGGGAAAGACAATTAACCTCTGCACGGATAAGTCCTTCCCACATTAATGAAGCTCCCATTTGGAGGTGCTGAGAGGCTCAGGAGGGGAGGGAGACCCTCAAATCAGAGTTTCCCCCAGGCTGAGAAGGACAGGCTGGGGGTAGGGAGGGGGTGGTAGGGAGAGAAGCAGAGAGACAGAGACTGGGGGAGAGAGAGATAAGGAGAAAGGGAAGAATTGTAGAGACAGAGAGAGAGAGAAAGAGAGAGAGAGAGACAGACAGACAGAGATGGAGAGACAAGGAGAGGAGGTGGAAGAGCTTAGCAGGAACTTGAGTGTAGGGCTTTCCGAGTACTTTTTATTGTTCACTTGCTTGCTCTTGGTTTATGGGCAGGCTAAGGTTGGCAAATTAACCCCAAGAATGAAAAGAGTTAGAATTTTCTTAAACATGGGATTTTCAACCTTCCCCAGACTGATTCATCTCTGTATGTAGTGATTCTGCATTCATTTCTGGGGGGACCCTCAGCCCCAGGAGGCTTCTGGCTAATGGGACAGGCCAGCTGGTTAGACAGATGGCTGCTGAAAACCTTTGCCTTACATTTCCTGAATGCCATGGAATCCTGGTGCTGGAGCCACCACTGGGGAAACACAGGTCCTTGGTGCTGGCAGGAGGGGGTCAGTGTGGGAGGGCACAGGACGAGGGGAACTAACATTGTCCTGACCCTTAGTCCTGGCCCTCTTCAGTCGCAGCCTGGGAGGCAGGTCTGAAAGATCCTCTTGGAACATTGTAGCTCTGAGCTATCAGGGGGAATGACCCTATGACCCCTGCAGTCTGCCACCTCTAGGCCTTGGGTCTAGGTCCTGCTCCTGAGGTGGTGGAACAGGCAGGATTCACCTGCTTTATCCAGAAAGTGTGTCTTGGTCTCCAGCCAAAGAGACTGCTTTGCTCCCTCCTGTTCAGAACCCATATTTTATTCATTCCTCTCAACTCTGAAATCAAACAGGACTGGAAGCAGTCGTTCTTTCAAACCTGTGAATGGCCAATTCTGTGAAGTAGGTGTTAGGATGTTGGGCCTGGGAGGCTTAATTGCTGTGTTGAACCATCCTGGGAGGTATCAAGGAAACAGAGAAAGGCTCTCAGGCAGTCAGCCTGGGCTTCTTTCCAGAACCTGAGGCAATAACAGTAGCCAGATGATTGGAGGGAGATGAGGGATAGGAGACTGAATTCAAGCATGGGCTGCCATATTGGAGACTCACAGGGGTTGGAGAGGCATTTGGGGAAGACTCCCCTGCAGGGGGCTGAGGAGAAAGCAGTCACAGCAGTCTCACAAACACTGCCAGTGCAGAGGAGAGAGGAGTTATTAGATCTCTGGAGCTGGATTTTCTGATGACCAGGCTCTTACTAATCTAATCTTCTTGGGCAGAGTGACAAGCTTGCAGATTGCTAGGAGTGATAGATGGTACCTATCTCGAGTTCAGTTAGGCCCGTTGCCTGCTCTGCGTGACAAGGCTCCCCTATGCCCTCCCCCAAGCCAGGAAACAGAAGACATGTGTCCAGCTCTCTGGGTCACAAGCTGGGTGGACCAGAGCTCCTGAGGCTGGTTAGTGGGGACAGAGGATGGGGAGCTTGCATTTTGCAGAGGACGTCCAGTATGGTGGGAGATGATCCACCAGAGAGGACTGGAATCCACATAAACCTGGAACCGTGGAAGGGATGAGAAACTGTGCAGAGCCAGGAGTTAGGGCACTGAGGGTTGGAGGGATTCATGGTGATGCTGGGCCCAGTGGTCTGGTGTCTTCCCAGGCCTGGCACTGAGGCAGGCTGTAGATTTTGCCATCCAAGGTGGCAGGTCTGATTACTACCAGCTGAGACAAAACAAGGGCCCCATCTGCCACCCATCCGGATTAGGTCGGGTCAGGGAACTGGGAAAAGGTAGGGACTGGGAAACAGGGACAGAGGAAAAGCTCCGTGTGTGCCAGACTTCCCAGGGTGTGGTGGGCTCAGGGCACAGTGTGAACCCCAGGTGAGAGGGTGGGGGGAGATGCAAATGATATGCAAATTAACCACGGGAGATACAAATGACATACAGATAAGCTATTGGGCAAGTGATGCTCTCCTAGTCTGGTATGTGCAGCCTTTTGGCCCAGTCCTGTCCTGCAGGACCCATGACATCTGAAGGGCCCTGGCACCCCAACGCTAGGTAAGAATCCCAGTCCTCATCTGCCACAGAGTTTCGCCCTCTTCTGAGGAAATAAAGTATGTGACAGTTATGTTTTCAGCTCAGAAGCACTGCAGTTCTGCTCCCGTGCCCAGGTCACCAGCCTCTTTCTGTGCCCGTGTTGTCCTCCCAGATCTTCCTGGGAGCTGAACAGAGCCTGGGCAGACAGAAAGCCTGGCCTGCTCTGTCCTCGGCTCTGTCTCCCTTGTGTCTGTGTGCACAGGGAGAGGCGGGACGGGGCTCAGAGCTCCAGGTGTGAGCCCGCCTTCTCCTCAAGGTGACAGCCCCCCCTGGACGCTGGCATCCAATCAGGTCCCTGTGCCCAGCAGTGCCACCAGGGAGGCCTGGCTGCGTGGCTCCCCCAGACCAGGCCTGAGCTCTGACCACCCAGCCTTGGTTGGAGCCAGGCCCTCTGGCCTGGCCTCTCTCTGGGGCTGGCCCAGGCTGATGGGCTGTCTCCTCAGACCCTGCAGGCCACCCGCTGTCCTCATTTAATCAACTGTCACGCTGGGCACAGGGTGTGACATGGGGAAAAAGTGGGGAAGTGGCAAAGCTGAAGAAATCTCACAGGGCCCTTGCAGCTGGCGCCCAGTTCCTGATTCCCCTTTGCCCAGGTTCCCCTGCCGGCCCCCTCGTGCCGCCGGCACCCCTGACTCAGCTGCTTCTGCAGCTTGCAGAAGCCTAGGGGAGGGGTGGCGGTGGCTGGTCAGGGGTCGATAGCGTTTCCCATCTGCGGGGGATGCTTCCCACTTCAGGGAGGTCAGGTGACCTGCGGCGATGCCTGGCTTCAGAGTGGCTTTGTATCCACGTCTGTTATGAAGGAAGGCAGCGGAGAGCTTAGCCGGGGAAGGGCAGAGTGCGCCTCTGGGGGCTGTCCCTGCACGAGGTCACCAGATGCATGCGGACAGCAGGAAGCTGGGTACAGAGCTCCCTGAGCGTGGAGGAACCTCGGCTCAGCTCTGTTTTTCCCTTCTTGCTGAGATTTGAACCCAAGATGCCTGTCCACTGGCCTAGGAGCCTCTGCCTCACGCACTTCTGTTTCTGCAGCAGGCATGGTGGTGCACATCTGTCATCCAGCACTCTGGGAGGCTGAGGCAGGAGGATTGAAAATTTGAGCCCAGGCTGAGACCCGAGCTGGAGATGCAGTTCAGTGCAAGGTCCCTGAGTTCAATCCTCAGTGCCACCAAAAAACCCCCAAATGGACAAAAAAACACGGTCCCACGTGCGTGCAGATGGTGGCTATAAGGCAGAATCCCCCACAGTGGACAGAAAGTGGCAGGAGACCCTCGGCCCAGGCACTGTCCTGAGGTCCCTGTTGCTCCTGATGGCATCACCCTGTCCCTGGGGAACGAGGGAGGCAATTCTGAAGCTGGCAGGGAGTCCTGGGTGGAGGATTCCAGTGGAATCTTGTTATAAACTCATTCGGCCTTGTAGCGAGAAGGGTTAGTAAGAGAAGCACCTGCATCGCTCAGGAAGCACCTACTGTGTGCCCAGCCACATGGAAGCACAGACTGCCTCCTGTCACCCTCAGCACCACCTCAGCAGTGGCATCCGATGGATGAGAATTGGGACACTGAGAAAATTCCACCACTTGACAGAAGCGCCCACTGCCGCAGAGGCAGAGTTGGGATTTGAACCTAGGATTCTGAGCCCTGTGCCTGCCCTTTATCTTTTGTTGTTGTTTGAGTCAGGGTCTCGCTATGTAGTCTAGGCTACTCTGATGATCTTCCTGCCTCAGCCTCCTGAGGGCTAAGATCACAGGCAGTTTAGAAATTATTGTTAATTGATAGGTAACAATTATGTATATTTATGGAACACAATGTGATGTTTTGATATGTCTGTATATTTACATTGGAGATCTCTTCAGTGAAGCTAATGCACAAATCAGTCCTTTCACATACTTATTTTTTGCACAGAATGGTGATTATAATAAATAACAATGTATCAATATTTCAGAGGTACTGAAAGAGTAGATTGTAAACTCCAAATTCACTCTGTGGTCAGGCACAGACTTGCCCCAAGTGTCCTTCAGTAACAAATACACACACATGCATGCACACACAAAGGTACACACGCACATGCGTGCACACACACACATACCTGTGGCTGTAAAGATCCAGGCACACGGTCCAGTACTGGAAGCAGAGCAGCTGCTGGGTGAATCAAGAGTGACTTCTTTGCTTGTGAGTGGAATTTCTTCACAGCCAAGCACCTGCAGTGGCTCCGTGGCCAAGTCTGGCTCAAGGAGTCACCTTTGGGGCTTGCTCTGTGTATGTGTGTGTGTGTGCACACGCACACACACTGACGTGTGTGCATGTTCACTAATGGTAGTTGGGGCAGAGCCATGGCCCCAGGCTTATCCAAAGTCCCAGTTCCATCCGTCCCACTGTTCTGCAGGTGAAGGGACTGGAGTAAGTGCCCTTCCCTCGGGGTATCCAAGCCCGGTCAGGTGGCCCTTCAGTGGAAAGTACTGAAAAGGTAGGCAAGATGGGTGTGATGGCGCATGCCTGTGATCCCAGCACTTGAGAGGCTGAAGCAGGAAGATCGCCTTGAGTTCAAGGCCAGCCAGGGGTACATAGTGAGTTCAAGGCCAGCGGGGGGTATATAGTGAGTTCAAGGCCAGCATGAGCTACATAGTAAGACTGTGTTTCAAAAAAACAAAAACAAAAACAAAAACATAGAGGGCAAGGAGTGGTGAGATCACACACCCGCTTCCGACTCACAGACCTGCTGAGGCTGATCCTGAATCCCAGAGGAAGAACCAGGAAGGGCCTGGGCGGCCTCTAGCCTTCAACTTGACCATCAATCCTCAGACCTTGGGTACAGTGTGGATGGGACAGTGAGCTGTGTGTGGCCAGGGGAAGCCACTTCACAGCCTGCAGCTGATTTTCAGTTCCAGAGCACCTGCCCCTGCCTGAAGCCAGCTCCTCCCAAGTGTTTTTCTCTGGCGAAACTAAATATTATCTCCCTGCAGTTCATGGTTATTCATGGGCCTGAGTGAGTGTCACCACATTGAGCTGGAAGTCGGACTGGGAGAGGGGACAGCAAGAGTCAGAGGGGCAGCCAACGCCCCTGCAGTCATTCCTGGGGCCGGGGCCCACTTGCTAGAGGTGCTCAGGCAGCACCCCAGTGACGCCCCTGCTCCAGGGAGGTAGAGGCTCTGCCTGGCTGCTGGGACTCTTGGGGGTGACTCGTTCCAGACATCAAGTCCCACAGGAGTCCAGATGTGCGGCCACTGTGCTGGACGGGGCCATGCAGAGAGAGAAGTCCTCATCATGGGCTTCCCTGCCTGTGTCTGTACTGTGTGCTTGTGAACACGCACGTGTGTGTCACATGGGTTCTGACCGTGTGCGGCATTCTGCACACTGGTGCCACCCTGTAATTTGAGGGAAGTAAGCAGAACAACTCTGAGGAACGGCCCGTGTCTTGGGTGGCCCACATTCGGGGCACACGGGGTTCCCGGGGCTCCGCTGCCTGCTGGAGATGCGTGCTGGGCCAGCGTCAGCCCTCTCTGTCCCCTCTCTGTCTCAGGACAGCTGGTGGGGAGGATGAGGCAGAAGGAGACAGCGCCAAGTCCAGATAACCCATCACTCCAATTGCTCCCAAGTAACAGGGCTGACCTGCAATTGTCACGCAAGGTCATCGCCACTAGGGTGGCTTGCAAGAAAGGCTGATTAGACACTGCCACATCTTTCGGAGACTTTCAGCTTCTCAAGGGTGAGCTTTTAAATTCTAATCTTCAGCCAGTCACGGTGGCATGTGCCTGTCATCCCAGCAGTCTGGGAGGCTGAGGTCGGCAGATTGCAAGCTAGAGCACAGTCCGGGCAACTTAGAAACTCAGTGAGATTCTGTCTCAAAATAAAAATATGTTTTATTTCACTGAGCTGGGGAGACAGCACGGTGTGAAGGCCATGGGTTCAAGTCCTGTACTGAAAAAAAATCCAACTAATTCTCAGTTGAGTCTCCCTGTCACTGCTGGAGGAACAAGCAGGGCTGGGGTAGCCTCAAGGAGAGGCCAGGGACCTTCTGTGTCTTGATACAACTTGCCCTAGAAGATGGAAACCTGTATTAGGATCTAGGGCAGCCTCTGAGTGTCAGGACAGCTGTGAAGGCCCTGTCTCTCTCCTCTGGTTTCTGCATGAGCAAGAAGTGTGGGGTCTATCAGCCTCAAGCAGGGGATTTCTTTAGGGTCTCACCCACTGTGTAGCCCAGGCTGGCCTAGAAGTCAGTGTTGGTAATCCTCCTGCCTCAGCCTCCCGAGGGCTTGGATGACAGGAGGATGTCACAGCCTGGCTGGTGGCCTTGTTTCTTGTCCATGATTTTTAGTACTTTGGTGTGTGTTCCCACCAGACGGTGCTGCTTTCTGCTCTGAGGTCTGGCCAAGAGAGCAGCTCTCCTGACTGAAGTTAAGCACACCCGTGTTACCCGGGGTCTCCCAGAGAGACTGCTGGTCTGAGCGTGGCCCTGGGGACACAGCGGGCCTTCTGCTGTGGCTGCACCTACAGCTTCAGGTCCTTAGCTGTCTGCACTCCTGCTCTCTGCCTACTCGCTCTGTGACTGGGGACAAAGCACAGATCAGGGGCACCGGGGCGGAGGGGGCAGAGGAGGAAGCAGACAGCGGTGCCAGTCGAGGTGGTGCCCAGTGCCCGGGGAAGCAGGTGTCTCGCTGCACCTGGCTGGGTAGTGACTTGGCCAAGCAGGAAGCGGAGAACAGGCAGGGTCCTGCTCGAGCAGGTTGGAGAAATGAAAGCATGTCCGGCTTGAGCCGTCGCTGACCTCCTGCGTCGTGGCCATGTCGATCCTGCTAGCCATTTCTCCTCTGGGCCTTCGTGGGACAGGAAAGTCCCCGCAGGTGTGAGCCGAGCCCCACAAAGAGGGCTGGGAGAGAGCAGCCCAGGAAAACCACCTCCCTTGTAAACACCTGTGTTAACAGCGCGTGTTTGGACAGCCTCGTCTCTGCCGACACTGTTGACACTCGCCGATTCCCTTACGCTCAGGTGTGTCTCATGTGGCATCTAGGGACCCGCTGGCCAGGGGCCAAGCCGTCACTGTCCTCCGCCGGGCCGGCTGTGTGGGCTTGGGGGCCAGGCCTGACCCACTGGATGTCAGCCAGGCCCTGGGAGTGCCTGCGGGGGCCCTTAGGACACAGTGACCCCAGCTGGGTGAAAGACAACACCAGCTCTTTCCGAAGCCCGGTCACTTAGCATTTCACACTTGGAGGAAATCTGAGCCCCTGGACCACCTGATTACACATGGCTGGGCCGGAGCAGGACAGGGAGGGACTCGCAGGGACCCGCGTGGAGCCTGGGATAAGGTGGGTGGCGAGGGGTCCCTGCACTGTGGCGTGCTGGCCAGCCCCCAGGACCACTGGAGTTCTTTCCAATTCTCCCTTGGAAGCCCTTGGATTTAACTTGCATCTTCCCCTGGCCGCAGCATGGCTGAGTCACAGGGATCTAGTCTGTGTTCCCGCACTTGGTCCCAGGTCTGGGAAGCGCCCTTCTCTAGGACCTGGCCCACGTTGGTTCCTGAAGAATCACTTCCCAGCAAGAGACTGAGACCTTGCCAGGTGTGCATGTCTGTAATCCCAACACTCTGGGAGGCTGAGGTAGGAGGACTGTAAGTTTGCACTCCACCTGGGCAACAGCCACGTGGCAAAACACTGTCTCAAAATACAAAGTAAAAAGGCTGGAGATGTAGCTCAGTGTGAAGGCTTCGGAGAACCCTCTTTTTCCTTAACCAGGCCAGCGGGGAGGAGGCTATGGTGTGACAGAGGCCCGGGTGGGCAGCCCAGGCAGGCTGGGGTTGTGTCAGGCTCTGCTTTCACCAGCCATGGCGCCCTCAGCCTCTGCTTTCTGTCTCTCTGTTGGCTGAGGGCGGCCAAGACTTGGAGTCCCGGAGGCCCAGTGCTGCGGCTGGGGCGAGTGGCGACAGTGCTTGGCGCCTGGGCTGCTCAGGAAGGGCAGCTTCGGGGTCCCTGTCCTTCCCTGTCACTAACCCCATCAGAAGGGTGTGAACAGCACTGAACCTCAGTGTCCTGCTCCCCTTCTCGAGGGTCCCCATACCCCGGGGGAGCCGGGGAGAGGGGCTGGGTGTCGAGGGAAATGAACCAGCTCTCAGGGCTCCCAGATCCCAGCTGCTTCCTGTGCTCTCCCACCCTTGACCTGCGGGCCCGGCAGGCCCCTCTGCACCCAGGGCGGGCCTTTGTTTTCATGAATGACAAGTGGGGTTTTGCTTGGGTTGCCAGGGTGACTTTTGGGGGTCAGTGACGGGTGCCAACCACGGGGCGGGGCGGGTGAGGCTGTGAGTGGCTGTGTGTTATTCTCCCTGGGTCCTGATGGTGCAGGAAGGAGCAGGTCTGCAAGTGGGTGATGGCTCAGTGGGGTGGGGTTGGGGGAGGGTTTGAACCAGGCCAGCCGGGATTTGGTCCCGGAGAGAGAAGCTGAAGGCCGCCTGCTCAGTGGGGACACAGGTTAGGGGACCCCAAGCTCAGGCCAGGCAGTGGATGTTTGGGGTGCAGGCTGGCTGGGGGTGTGGGAGAAACAGAAGGGCTTCAAGGGACGATCAGCCCAGGACAGCCGCGGGGGCCCCGGCAGGTCCAGCCTTGGAGAGGATGAGGAGCACGGACAGGGCTCTGGGCTGGCAGGGAGGAGAGTGGAGGAGCTGGGAGCTTGGCTCCAGCCTCTTTAGATGCAGACTGCATGGCGGGGGGCCTCCGGGGAGCCCCAGGAAGGAGGAGTCTGATCTCTGCCAGAGAACGCGCTGAGTAAGACAGCAGAGTCAGGGAAAACGAAATACCGCGCCACCCAGGATGGGCCTCAGGAAACCCTGACCACCACGGGGGAAACGCACTGGGCTTGCTCCTGACGCGGCTCTCGGTTGGGGTGCAGGCCGGGGGACGGGCCTGCAGGTCTGCTGCTTATCAGTGTCATCAGAGGCCTCAGTTCTCTTTCTCCTGCTCTACTTTCAGACAGCGTGTTGTTGGTTTCGATCCTTTTAGTTTTGACCTCCTGGCTCCAAAATAGCTGCAACAGCTACAAAATTACACTCAAATCCAAGGCAGGAAGGAGGAGGGACCAGCAGCGGTTGGAACAATTGTCTTTTTTTATTTAGAAAGTAGGAGTTTCCCAGGTGATGCCCGGTCCCTCATCTAAAGATCAGGGCCAATTTGTCTTTGTGGCCAGGGCTGGGCTCATGTTCACCCTTAGTCCCCAGTCCACAGGAGCAAGAATGCGGCTTGGGTCACTGCAGTGAGGACCGGGAGCCCGGATGCGGTTCCGAAGCCATGGGAGTGGATGAGTCGGGAAGGTGCTTGCATGAGGCCTGCAGGATGCGGGCTCTGAGGCGGGAGTGGCTGGGTTTCTCTCTCGCCCCTCTAGTCTCTGAACGTATCAGAAGAACAGCAGATTTCTCAGCACAAACTGTAAAGGCCTGGACAGCTCAGAGTAAAGTTTTTCAAGCCCCCAAAGAGTGCAGTTCTCCACACAGGCTTCCATATCCTGCCAGAGTAGTCCTCAGAATGGATGGGGAAGTAAAGACTTCTTATGCCAAAGAAATCCTGAAGATATGTGACCACTAAAAAAGCACAGCGGAGAACCCTCTTTTTCCTTAATTCTAATTTTTGTGGGTCCGTGGTTGCAGTACATAATGATCACAGTCGCTATGGGGAGTTGGCACATAGTCAAAACGCATCCTAATTCTTTTTACATCCCAGAAAATACTGAAGGGAATCCTAGACAGGGATGAAAAATACTTCATGAAAAAACCCTTAATTAAGCACTGTGAAATGAGGGTGTGCGCTGTCGTAGAGAGATGATTTAGGAGACAGTGTTGGGATGTTTTTGTTTTTGCTGTTTATTTTTCCACACAGGGTCGTGCTGTGTAGTCCAGGCTGGCCTCAGACTCTTGGACATCCTCCTGCCTCAGCCTCCTGAGTGCGGGGATTATAAACGTGCCCTGCCATGCCTGGGTTCCCCCAACTTGTGAATGTTCATTATTTTCTTGCTGTCTCATCTTCCAGAACCGAGTGTCGAAACCAAGCCTTCAGGGAAAACCCTCCTTGCCCTGCTGTCAAGACTGACACATGCTTCTAATTCTGCAAACCCATCAGGCCTGAGTCCTTGATGCCACAGTGTGGAGCAGAGACGGGAAGATCTGAAATCAGCCCTCGGTCAGTCAGCTGACCAAGTTGAAGTGGGAAGAGAGGGAGACATGTGTCATCTTGCTTCTCCTGAGGGTGACCTCATCTATGGCGGCCCAGAGAAGGCGGATTTGCACCCGGCCCTGGTGTCTCGGGTCCAAAGGAGCAGAGCGTGTGTGTCCTGCTCGGCGCCTCCCAGTCCTCGCTGACCCTGGGTGGCCTGCAATGGCCCTGAGGCTGTGCAGACAGGTGCCAGGTGGCCGAAGTGAATCTGTGGCATTGCTTCTACAAGGCGCCCCTTCCCACACACTCCTGGGCTCCCTGCCCTGGTCCTTCACTGGGACAGGAGGCCGCGGGGACGCTGCAGGTGCCCCTGGCTGGAGTGACCTCTCCCCGTGTTCCTGAGCTCTCACTTGCACCTGGAGCTGCCCGGGGCTCAGAAGTGCTTTTGAACAACGCGGCCCTTTGTTCCTGGCATCGCAAAACCTCAAGCCCACTTCACGAGCTCATTTCCCGAGAGCCGAGAAGATCAAAGCCAATCCGAGGGAGGACTGTGGGAAGCTTGGGAAAGCCCGGGCGCAGAGGTTGCTATCTCTGGCTTTGGGGAGCTGATGCCTCTGCAGCCCAACTGCTTCTGCTCCTGATGCTACAGAGCGCAGGCTGGACTTGAACCAGAGCTGGCCTTCACAAGCCCTGCGACCCTGGGAAGGCTGCTTCCCTCCCCTGGCCTCTGAGAAGCAATAGAATGAATCGTAGTTATGATCATCTGCTCAAGGAGCATTTAGTTGTGTTTTTTGTGTTTTGAGACAGGGCTCACTCTGTAGTCCAGCTGGCCTTGAACTCACAGAGATCCTCCTGCCTCAGCCTCCTGAAGGCTGTGACTACTGGCATGTGCTACCCCACTGGGCCAGGGGATATTTATTGCATTAATAGACATGAACAACCACGAGTAACACTTCCTCAGACCCAGCTTTGAGCCAGAGGGAACTTGAAGTATACTGGGGGAAAGACCATGACGTAACCAGGCAGAGTGACACAGAGGCAGGAGCTGGTCACACGGTGCCGTGGGACAGGGCCCCGAGGCTTCCTAAAGGCCAGCTGGCTGGGGCTGGGCCCGCGGGGGAGGCGGGTGACACCAGTGGGCGTTTGACTGTTGTGTGTGTGATGGCTGATGAGGGGGACAAACACAGTTGTCACTGGGAGTGGAGACAGACAAGGTAGCAGGCTCTGGAGACACATAGCTCCCTCACGCCACACTCCACGTTTGGCGCCCGAGATGATAACCCACTCCATCCTCCCAGCACCCCCGAGGGTCTGAGTGACCCAAACAGGACAAGCATGGTAGGCACTGGGCCACCTCCTCCGAGCTCCACGCTTCCCGGGCTGACCCACAGCGGCCTCTGTCTGCCGGGCCCCGTCCTGAACGGGCCCCTTCTTCCCTGGAGACACCTGAGTGGAGGAAGCAGGTGCAGACGGTTTCTGTTTGCCTCCGGCTCCTTGAGTGTTTCCTCTGATAACATTCAGAGTGCGGGGCTGCTGGGTGCCGCTGCCCACCCGGGGGTGGAGAAGACAGAGAGGAGCAAGGTGGAGGGCGAGGGTTGCAGGAGAGCCAGAGGAGGAACACAGAGGTGAGCAGCCAGCCCTGAGCATGCCGTTCCTGAAGGCAGCTTCTAAAACTCAAGTTTCTATGCTGGCTTCCTTTGGCATGAGTTGATCTGGAGACATCTGCTACGTAAAGGGCGGTCATCTCAGTGACGTGACTCAGGGACGAGATACGATCGGAACGAGAATATATTTAGAAGACAGGAAACGAGCCCTCCAGCTTGCCCTGGATTTCACAGCCAGAGTGATAGCTCTGCGAACAGCCCCGGAATTGACAGAGTGGCAGCTCGATGAGAGAGGAAATTACTTTAGCCCTACTGCTGGTGCTAGCTGTCCTCCTCTCTTTGCTCCTCTTCTTTTTTTCTGTTTCTTTTATTGTTTGGTTTTTTGAGACAGGGTCTCACGCTGTAGCCCAGGCTGGCCTTGAACTCACAGCACTCCTCCTGCCTCAGCCTCCTGAGTGCTGGGATGAGTGGTGTGCGCCCCCCTCCCCCGTCTGTCTGTCTGTCTCTGTGCCATGCGGGCTGTTCTGGGGTTGTCCCAAAGAGAAGGGGGACAGATGACATTCTGCTAGGAACTGAGTCATTTGGCTGGATTTTCTCAGCCGTGTCCCTGCTTAGTAAACCTGTCTCAGGGGCTGTTTTTGAGGGTTCCCAGCAGCGATGCTCCTAATTCCTGGAACAGACACCCGCTGGCTTCCTCAGAGGCAGGGGAACAGCAGCTTTGTGACCTTCAGCAGGCGAGCCTTGCCGAGTGTCAGTTTGCCCATCTGTGACCTGGGGCTCACACCCCCGCTCCTGGGGCCGAGTGGGAAATGAGGTCATTGCCCGCGTCTTCCTCATGCACGGTGCCCGCTGCTGGCGAGGACTTGCTGTGCAAACGGTTCCTTTTGTTGTTTTTCCCATGAAGCCAACCGTTCCAGGACCAACAGCAGGGGACAGGGCGAGTCCTCCATGCTGGCCAAACACAGGTCCAGACGGCTATTGGAGGAATCAAATGGAGACTTGGGCTTGAATCACCAGGTGGAGGAAAACTCAGCAAGTTATTTTTAAAAAAGTATCCGTTTGTGCCAAGCGTGGGGGTGCATACCTGTAATCCCAACACTTGGGAGGCTGAGGCAGGAGGATCTCCACAAGTTTGAGGCCAGCCTGGGTTCCATAGGGAGACCCTGCCTCAAGAAAACAAAACAAAACAACACAACAAAACAAAACAACCCCCCCAAGTTATCATTATTAATACATTTCAGTGACTTAGGACAAGCAGCTCTGGCTTTTTACAGAGCTGACTTGGAAAGCTTTTCACATTCTACTGTACTAAACTTCAGTGACATCTGAATTCCTGTTTACACGAGGATCTAAACCCTCTCATTCTGAACACGCTTGCACCTTAAGACATGTATATTTATGCTTCTGGGTTTTGCTGCTCCTTCGTTGAAGAGCGCTAAGCTCTCATGGACTGATTACGTGAATGTGCAGAGGGAGTTCAACCGTGGTGCTGGCCGTGCTAACCGGCTCTTTGAACTCCACTGTACAAAGATGTTGTCTGAAATGAGCTCCCGACGCTTCCTGGCGAGACTGGTGTCAGCACCGGGTTTAGCCGTGGATGCTCCTGTGTCAAAACATGTGATGAACAGCAGCAATGTTCAGGTGTCAAACTCCTGGCCCTGCAGAGCTGGATGCCACAGTACCTGCAGGCTGAGGCTGGGGACGGTGGCCGGGTCATGCAGGATGCTGGGGAGCCGACACCCCGTGGGGAATGAGTAGCAGTGAACCTCACAGAGGCGGACCCGACCCGATCCCATCTCATTGCAGACACGGCCATGAAACGGGAAGGTGAAGATGTCTTTACATGTTATGGCGCCTTCTCTGTGCTGACTTACTATATACTCCGTGTATCTGAAAAATAGAATGACCTTTCTTCCTCCCGCCTCCCCCTTTTTTTTTCTGTGGTGTCAGGAATTGAACTCGTGACCTCACTCTTGCCAGGCAGGTGCTATGCTGCTCAACTATATCCCTGTCCCTTCTTTTTGTTTCAGTGGTTGGAAGCATTTAGTTTAGAAGCGGGAAGGACAACCAAGCCAGAGAACGCAAGGCAGCTGGCAGAGGTGGATGGTGTGGTTGGTCACAGTCGGTCCCTTTTCTGTCCCTGGGACAAAATAACTGATACCCACAATTAAAGGAGAAGCAGGTTTTTTTTTTTTTTTTTTTTTTTTGTCTTCTGCATTCAGTTCATGGGGAAACAAGGTGGGGGCCCTCACGGTGGGCAGGAAGCAGAGGGAGAAGGGAGGAGCTGGGGACAAGAACGCACCCTTCCAGGTGGCACCCCGGTGACCATCTCCAACTAGGTCTCGCTGTCTGCAGCACATTCAGCCCTGCACTTTCCAGGGACACACCTAGCAGTGAGCACAGCACCCCCGGTCCAGTCTCCTTCTGAGACCCTGCCTGTGAACACAGGAGGCTTCTGGGGACATTGGGATGGAAACCATGACAGCCATGAGGTTCGAAGGCAGTGCCCACTGCAAGTTCAGTGATGTGGTCTGAGAATGTCATCGCCACTGTCAACCCTGCAGACCCCTGGGCTTGGTATAGGGAAGGAGGGGCTTTGCTGCTGCAGAAGGAGCCCAGCTCTGGATTCCGGAGGGGTGGGTCATGGACAGCTGAGGCAGGACACTTCCCTGCTCTGTTTCTGAGCATTAAGAAGGGTACGGTACTGGCCAAGGATACTTTCTGATCATCTCTCAATGCTGGGCACCCTGAAGCACTTATCTTTCTCCTGGACTTTTGGGCCTACCCTTGACACTATAGAAATGTGTGGCACTGGGTGTGGTGGCACACACCTGTCATCCCAGCTGCTTGGGAGGCTGAGGCAGGCAGGTTGCAAGTTTGAGGCCAGCCTGGGAAACTTAGCAAGAACCTGTTTTAAAGCAAAACAAAAATGCAAAAGGGCCAAGGATGTAGTTCAGGGGTAGAGCACCTCTAGATTTGTCTTATACTGTGAAATAGATTTGTCCAGTATTGCAAAATAAAAATGGATAAAAATAAAAAATAATAACTAAGTACATCCATATACAGGTAGGTAGGATGCACAAATACTGAATGAGGGGCTGGGGATTTGGCTCAGCAGCACAGTGCCTGCCTGGCAAGCGCAAGGTCATGAGTTCGATTCCCGGTACTGGAAAAAAACCAAAAAAAACCCCAACAAATACGGAATGAAAGCTATTGATGGTTTACACAATGCAGAGTGCCAACTCTGTGAGCTTGTGTGGTATTTAGTTCCCCGATGCAGCCTGTGAGGTAGGGCCTGTAAGTCACCATTTCACACATGAGAATCCTGAGCTTGCTGGTGTGAAGCAACTTCGCACACAGCTGCTCTCGGCAGCTGGAACCTGGGGCCAGGTGATAACCTGCACACACAGACACCAGCCGCTTCTGCACAGCTGCTGTGGCGGGAGGCAGGAGGAGAGGGTGTGACTGGTGGTTCTGGGTTTCCCCTCCTTGCTTGCTGGACAGAACGGCGGGTTGGTGTCATGCTGAGTAAAGGAGGGTCCCCAATATTTCTCTAGGGTGCCAATGTTCTACAACTAGTGGGGATGTGCTCAAAATAAATACTGTGGGGTTTCTGAGACCCAGCAAATTCAAAATGAAAATAAACCATGCTCAGCAGAAAGTGGAAGCTTCACCAATAGCTGTCTTTTTTTTTTTTTTTTTTTGTACTGGAGATTGAACCCAGGACCTTCACACTAAGCTACATCCCTACCCTTTGTTATTTTTAGATTGGAGACAGTCTCACTAAGTCACTAGGTTGCCGAGGCTGGGCTTCAATTTGCGATCCTCCTGTCACAGCCTCCCAGAGGGTAGGGATTATAGGTGTGTGAGCCTGTTTCACTTACTCCATCTTCCTTGCAGCTTTCTGCAGCAGCTCTGGAGTCCTCTTTCCTCAGTGTCTTTAGCTGCACTGTCCTGGTTGCCTCAACATCCTGAATGGATTCAAAACATTTCCCTGTCATGATCATCTTGATTTTGGGGAAGAGCCAGCAGTTGCACAGTGCCAGGTCCGGTAACTAAGGTGGATGAGGACACAGCATCATGTTTTTACAAGTTGCCTTTCTGTTGGATGACACATGGAGGCAACATGCACTGTGCTTTTGGTCACCCCAGGTACCGACCCTGAGGAAAGAGGACTCCAGAGCTGCTACAGAAAGTAGCAAGGAGGATGGGATGAGCGCGTGTGAGGTGACGGGTGTTTTGAGGGCATTCATGGCCGTGTGTCTGTTACTGCTTTGTTTTCAGTGTTCTCTGTGCATAGCTTGAGCAGCCCTTGCAGGGTGAGTGCCCTGGGGAGAGCCTCAGGCAGAGTATGCTGTGAGTGCTGTTGACATCAGATGTGAAGAGGGACAGTGACCGGTCCCTGCCACTGCCTTCTTGTGTCACATTAGGAGGCTGGGCCGGGACTTGAGGCTGTGGCCCTGCTGGTTCCACAGAGGCCTTGAGCTGTTTCTGCACAGGTTAAGGAGTGCGAGCAGAGCTGGGGCCTGGCCCCAGCTGGCTACTGTACCTGCTCCAACACGCCTGGCTGGCCTGACTGTGTCCCTTCAGCAAGGCACCCGTGTCCCTGCAGGACCGTGCTCTCCCTTTTCCTGTCCCGCCCAAGCCTGCTGCTCCCCACCCCCATCCCAGGCTCCTTGGCACCAGCTGTTTGCCTCGAAGAAGTGGAGGAGAAAGTGGCCCTGCTGCATATTGACAGAAGGACTGCCTGTGTTGCACACACTGAGGACATTGTTCAAGACGATGCCACCTCTGGGACAATATTAGTTCTGTAGCGCTGCCAAGATTTCTGAGTTATCTCCCAGGCGGCACTGCCCGTAGGAGCTCAGCCCGCCTCTGATGGGTTACTTGGGCCTCGATCCCTTTCAGAAAAGGCTCGCAGTGTCTGTGCCCCAAATTCTTTGTTTGTTTGTTTGTTTTTTTGTTTTTCTTCCGGTATCAGGATTCGAACTCACAACCTTCCACTTGCCAAGCAGGCACTTTTGCCACTGAACTAAATCCCCAGCCCCTTGTGCCCCAAATTCTGATTCCCCACCCAGCACCCACAGCCAGGGACAGGGGCCGTATGAGGCTGTTCACCTGGGCAGAAGCAGAAGAATTCTTTCTCCAGCAAGCTGGGAGTGAAATCATGTGTTTCACACTTGCATGTCTTTGGGGAGCGTCTAAAGTCTCAATGTGAAAGTGTCCTTATCTCCCTGATGCCTTCAGTGACTTTTCCCTGGTACCCGGGATTGAACCTAGGACCTCAGATTGAGCTGTATCCCTGGCCCCCTTTTTATTTTTTTAATTGGAGACCGTATCTCGCTAAGTTGCTGAGTTGCCCAGCAGGCAGGGCTTGAACTTGTGATCCTCCTGCCCCTCTGCCTCCCATGGCTGATATATAGGGAATATCTTCCACTACCTGATTCAAAGCAGAGCTATCCTATTCACTCGGGAAGATCCGTTGTCTTTCCTGGAGCCTCCAGAGCTCCGTTCTGTGATTTCTGTGAACAAAGTCAAGGTTGTGCGCTGCGGTGAACACTGGCTCAGGCAGGAGAACTTTGGTCACCTTGGAAAACAAGAGTGCTGCACTTCCGAGGCTCTGAGCAGCCTGTTGCGCAGACTGATTCTCCACGGATGTGCGCGGCAGGAGGACAGCTCGGAAGCGGGGTAGTCGTTTCAGCCAGGAGGCTAGTTGGGATTAGAAGAGGTTATTTGAAAGTTGTGATAATGAATAAAAAACTCAAAACTTGCCCAGACACTAGATAATCCTCTAGAACAATTTCAGCATGGCAGGAGTAAACAATCAAGTGTGCCTGAGTTTGAAGTAACTAAGTTAATATATACAGTATATGTAATTTTACAGGACTAACAGATAAATTTTCCTCTGCCTTTCCTCACTCCCAAGTTGTCTTGGTTTTAGTTTCTTGAGACAGGGTCTCACTGTGTAGTCCAGGCTGGCCTTGAACTCACTACGTAGCCCAGGCTGGCCTCAAACTCCAGTGATCCTCCTGCCTCAGCCTCCCGAGTGCTGGGATGACAGGTGTGCACAACCATGCCTAGCTCAAGATTTTCATGAGCAACTGTTTTGAATTCTAGGTTTATCAAAGAGAGGAAATGAATGGGCAGCAGTTGGGGCAGTGGGCTGAGAAGGTAGTGTCAGTCCCATTGCTTCTCCCCACCTGCTAACTTGCTGTGTGATATTGGCGCAAGAGTTAGCCTATCTGGGCCTCAGTTCCCCCGTCTCTTCAAGTGCAATGTTACCTGTCAACTGCCTCACAGGGAGCAGTAAGAGGACTGGGCCAGCCCTTGCCGGAGAAGCAGAGGCTTGGAGACTTGGGATGCAGACAGCAGGGAAATAAGAAACAGCCCACTTCTTCCCCAGGCCTCCGATTCTGGCTCCTTTTCAGGGCTGATGTTTGTCATCCGCGAAGCCAGGCTGGCTTGGCCTGTGCCTCAAAAATATTGAAAGCAAATATTAACTCAAGATAATGCAACTTGGGCCATGCAAAGGCCAATTAACCCGGGGAAAAGAAAATATCACCATATTTTAAAACAGCAGCACACTGTCACTTCCAGAACTGCTCAGAAATTCTCATTTGTGGCAGCAAGAACATGCTGGAGGAATGCATGCCGGGGTATCTTGGTCCAGCTCTGCTGTGTTGTCAGAATCGCGAAGTGTCCCATTCGCTAAAAATCCTCATGGCTGATAAGGTGCTTGAAATGGGAAGTCAGCGTATAGCTGGCTTTGGTGGAGCCGATGCACATCGCACGTGTAGCTCTGGAGCTCGGAGCGGAGATGTGCTTGAAGCCAAAATTGGCTTTGTGACTCTGGCTTCTCGGGCTCTGCACCACCTGTCTCCAATCAAACTGTCCAATTACAAGAAACAATTGTTTTCTTGCATTCTGGGAAGGGGAAAAATTCATCCAGCAGAGGACTGATTTCTCAATGTTTCTTTTTCCTCTTAAAAAGAAAAAAAAAAAACAAAAAAACAAAAAAAACGCAACAACAAATCCAAAACATCAACCATGTGCTGGGAGAGAAAGTGTCTCCCCTCCAAACAGCTTTCAAAGTTCAAACACCAGAATATTGCTGTCTCCACACCGCAGTGTTTTTGCCCACAGACACCCGATCTGTAATTACCTCTTCTAATAACGTTATTAGCTGTTCCGAAGAAAGGATCTCTCTTAACGTATGAGGCAGTAATTAAAGGCTGCGAATTTCACAGGTGAAATCTTGCAGAATGCACTAGTTTGAAGTCAAAGAATCCAGCCACGCACCTCTACATAATTACACATTTTTCTCCACCTAACATCTTGCATCTGAAACAATGAAATGGGGGCAATGATACTATGTATCTTTTCTTGAAAGGTACAATACTACGTATCATACCTTTTCTTGAAAGAAGAGATTATGTATCATTTCTTTTCTTGTCTCTTTTTTCTTGAGACACTAATTTGACTGGCTACAGTATACTACTCTGAAATGGTTAAAATAGCAGACTCTAAGCTGGAAGGCATAGAAATCACTGGTCACGTGTAAATGCCACGTCAAATGTAGGCAGCAGGGTAGTAATTACAGCATTTGCTCTCCTCTGGCAGGTCATATTTTAATGCAAGCAACCAACAAACTTTGCTTGATGTGTTTTGAATTCATCATCTCTTGAGCTTTTCTTTTTGGAAATAAAAACATGAACTTTGTTACAATTCAGTAAAAATGCTAACCCCGTGTTAATCAAGGGAATAATTCCACTCCAAGGAACTCGCCCACACCTGGCAGTGTGGCTTTTGAAGATGCTCTTCTCCTCCCGGAAGTCATCCCTGGTGGGATGGGCCTGTCAGTTCCCTGCCCAGCTCAGGGTTGCAGGAATTAGTGTTTGTCCTTCTGTCTCATAATTTGGCTTGTTGAGGCCAGCGGACTCATAAGGACCATGCTGTGAGTGAATGGATGACTTGGTGCTTGGGAAAAATGAATGAGGAGATGACGGTCCTGCTTTGTCCCTGGCTATTTGCTCTGAGCGCCTTTAGAGTCCCTTGTCTTGTCTGTGTTCCCTAAAAAGCAGTATGCCTCGGACCCACTGCTTCTCTTGCTCTAGCATGCCTGGGGGACCTCATGTCCTCCTGTCATTTCTCCGTGACCTGTAGGGTGGATGTTCTCATCTTGCCCCATGGAGAACTGGAGGGGGATGGGGGTCCCAGAACAGGGTCTCCCTGGGCAGTGCGCTGGGCGTCCTCATACAAACTTGGGCCTGACCTAACCTCCCCGAGCCTCACTTCACCTGCCAAATGCAGTGCTGTGCAACCAGCAAGATGGTACCTGGCACTGCCAAGGGTGACCGCAGCTCAGCATCCTCCAGCCCTGATCCTTTCCTGAGCTTGTGAAGGACAGAGAAGTAGGCAAGCCTACATCTGCCCAGCCATCCCGGCAGCCGCCTGTGGTGGCCCAAATGACAGTTAATGGAAATGAGCTGCAGTCTGAAACTCAGTTTCTGGGTTGCTGTGGCAGGATTTCCAGTGCCCGCTGGCCTTCGGCAGCAGCTCTGGAGGATAGCGCAGAATTAGCGATCTTTTAGAGTATCTCGAACAGTTCCACTGCCCTGGGCGTTGTGCTGGGCGTCTTGCTTGGGTTTTTCTCCTTGGCACCCCTGCCCCCTATGACTGGCACTGCCACCTGCCCAGCTGTTGGAGCCTCCCGGTGTGAGCCGGGCATGCTGGGCTGGCGTGGCTGGGTACTTTGCAAGCAAATGGCCTTGGCGTGCATTTCCCAGCTCTGTGGCCTGAACTGCCTTGTGCCTCAGTTTCTCGCCATGGAAACTGCAGCATCACCGTTCCTATAGTGAGGACCAAGGAGGTGAAATAAGATAAGAAAGGGACACAGACCAGCTTCCCAGGACAATGACTGCTGTCCTCGTCCATCACAGAGCCTGCTTCCCTTTCCATTCTCAGATGCAGCCTCATTGGTTGAGCCTGGTCCCTCCGGGCCCCCAGCTCCCCAGGGCTTGCTGGCTTCTCAGTGTGGTCCCCAGGGTCCAGGCTGTCCCCAGCCTCCCTGGCTCCCGGCTTTCTTCTGAGATGGTGCCTCGAGGGTGGCTGCAACCCCACTGGTGTCCCCAGCAACCTCGCTAGCCTGGGCACACTCTCCCATCTCCTGTTCTGCGTCACCATGGGAGCCCTGGAAATTCAGGGAGCTTCTCACGGGCAGGCACTGAGCAGCGTGGGCCTTGGTCCCTGCACTTGTGGGGTGTCCTGAGGCCCTGGGGGCATCCCCTCCGCATGGGGCAGGTTCTGCGCCTTCTTTACACTGTGCTACTGAATTCACAAGGGTGAATTTCAGATACTGCCAGTCTGCCGCTTCCTGGTGACTTGGTGACTCAGGGGATAATTGTGGGCACTGGGGCTTTCCAGCAGTCTTGTTAAGTGAAACCACACGGCGACCTCCCGCCAAGTGGGGCGACCTACTTCTCAGTTCCTGTGGGCTCACCATCCCTCGCTGCGAGTTCTGATGAGGCGGGCGACTTGCCTGCGGTGCTGGGTGGGAGAAAGGAACTGAAAGGCAAGTGATTGGCTCAGCCCCGAGGGCTGGGTGGATGTCCAGGGTCCTTCCTGACGTGGGGACAACCCGGGACTCCTGCTGCCCCTCCCTGGAGTTCTGATTTCTTCCGAGGAAGCTGCCCTGGCACGTGGCTGAAGAGATGGATTTTCCAGGCCCTTGCAGCTGCTCCGACAGCCTTCCCACCAGAATGAAAATCTCCAGCAATTCTTCACAGGTGCTCTTGGTGCATTTCAGAGCCGGGAGAAAGTTGAATCTTTGAATGTCACCTGACTGCATCCCCCCTGAGGGCAGCAGGCTACTGTGGACTGCAGCTGTAGGCTGATGGACAGTACCTCTCCTCCACGTCCCTAAAGAAGCCTCCTGTCCGAACAAAAATAAAAGCAAAACAGCAACAACAAAAGGAAAAGAAGCAACCAACAGAGGCAGAGTCACTGGTAATGCCTTCCTAGAAAGCCACATAACAAGGGCCTTAAAAATGTTCTCAGTCTTTATTTTTAAAATTTTCTTGTTGTGATGCTGAGTATTATACCCAGGGCTTTCCCACGGAGTTACATCCACAGCCGTTTTATTTTTTCTTTTTTGGTTTTTAAAAAGCTAAGTTTACCTAATTTGCTAAGTTGCCCAGGTGGGATCCTCCTGCCTCAGCCTCCCAGAGTGCTGGGATTGCAGGTACGCACTACTACACCTTGACTATGTTCCCAGACTTTTAATACTTAGGGTTTTATTCTCAGGCAATAGTCAGCTTCATAAAGATCTATGCTCAAGGATTTTCATTTTAAAATTGAGCTCATTGATGTACATGCGACTTGGAAATCAACACCACTTTTGACCAAAATAGAGGAGTAAATAAATAAATTCTGGTGTTTATATACATGCAATAAAATATTTAAAGCCATTAAAATTCAGTTGAAGAGTAGTTAATGATACAGGAAGATATTAATGTTGTGAAATTAGGCTGAAACCATTAAATATAAAATTGTAGCTACGATGTAACCTGATTGGGTAAAAACATATAAATGTATGTGTATTGATGGACAAAATGCCAGGTGCCACGTAAAGGTCAGGGATGGGGCCATTAACTGTCGCCAAAAGCTGTTATACTGTTGTATGAAGTGTAATGGAAAACTACAGTGAATATTTAGATTTTTTAAAAAGTTATCACAATAAAAGTCATATTTCCAAGAATCCCCTCAAAGTCATTCCCCTTGCTTGGCACACACTTGCCATTCTTCATTTCAAAGGTTTCATGAGTCCGTGTTTGCAGTACATAACGATCACACTCCTTGTGGGGCGCTGGTGGACACACCTAACACATCTTCATTCTTTTTATGTCCTTTCTGCCTCCCTTCTGCCCTCCATAATCCTTGCTGCTTTCTGCAGCAGCTCTGGAGTCCTTTCCTGAGGGTCTTCAGCTGCACTGTCCTGGTTGCCAAGACGTCCTGAATGGATTCAAAACACCTCTCTTTCATGGTCATTTTGACTTTGGGGAAGAGCCAGAAGCCACACAGTACTGGATCAGATGACTAAGGTGGATGAGGACACAGCGTCATGTTTTTACAAGCAGACTTTCTGTTGGATGGTGCTCAGCAGCAGCACTCACTGTATTTGTGATCACACCTGGTAGAGACCCTCAGGAAAGAGGACTCCAGAGCTGCTGCAGAAAGTGGCAAGGAGGATGGGATGAGTGTGTTCAAAGTGAGGGGGAAATTTTGTGGGATATTCATGGCAGTGTGTCTTTTCTTGAAATAATGTTCTTAATTTAAACATTCTCTGTATGTTCTGATCACCCTCGCAGCTTAGTGCATTACTCTCATGCAAGTATGAAAATCTGTCTGCACACAGACCCCCACTGCACCGGGACTGCTTAGAGCACACAGCACAGTTGTGCATTACACAGGCTTGAGGCTGCACCGCACAGTCTGGTGTGCTGGAGGCTACTCTATGTAGGTTCACACAGAGACGCTCACACAGTGACAAAATCACCTACTGGGCACAGCTCAATTCTTGCGAAGCCTCAGCACTCTGGAGCTGCCAGGTGAGCACCCAACGGAGCCCTTTGGGGAAAACCCTGCAGCTGCTGCCAGGCAGCCTGGCCAGAAGAGAGGGCACATGGGCAATGGGCCGTGCTGGCTGTAGGAGTTTGTTGGGGCCCTACATCCCCCTGGCACCACTGGGCAAGGTGCAGCATAGCGCAAGGCCAAGGGCAAATTCTTTTAAAGCAAGCGAACAAACTCAGTTCAGGTGGTGCCAAGGAATCTTCCATTGCAGCAGAGAGATATTTTGCACGCTTTCACTATGATTATCCAATAAAAATGCAACTATTGTGGAGCCATTAAACTCTGCTTGTAGGAGGTGCTGTCAAGGGAAGTGGGCCACAGCTTTCTCTTCATTTTCTAGGCTGATTGGACTTGCTTTGTCAAAGTCAGACCCAGTGTGCAAACCTGCAGGCTTTCTCTTTCATTGCGAAATCGCTCCTCTCAGCAATAAGAGCCAATTTGGTCAGGTGACACCTTTGAGTGGCCCAAAGAGTGGGAAGGTGCTCAGGGTTGGGGCATGGCTCCCGAGTTCAAGGAGCTCTAAGGACATCAACTAGGATGCTGAGTCACTAAGTAGCCCAGGCTGGGTTTGGACTTGTGATTCTCCTGCCTCAGCCTCCCAGAGTGCTGCAAGACCTCATCTCGAAACAAAAATAAAAAAGGGAGAGAGAGGATGCAGATCAGTGCAAAGGCCCCAGTTTCAATCTCCAGTATGGCCCCCCCAAAAGTGCAAAAATAATTCAAACCTATATTTTAGTTCACCCAATAGGTTGAAAATATCATTGCAACATGTGATCAGTGGAAAATTATTAAGATGTTTTTCATTCTCAGTCTTTGAGAGCTGGTGTGCACTTTACACTTGACCCACTTAACGTGGCCTGGCTGCATGTGTCCGGAGCTACTGGATTAGGGAGTACAGTTGTAGAAGTCAAACACCTTTGTAGCTACTATTTTATCTCCAACACCTGCAGAGTAGCAGGCTTTTAATAAATACCGAGGTCTCTCCTTCCCCTTCCCCCTTTCCCCTCTCTCCCCTTCTACCACTCTTCTACCTCCCTCTCCCCTTCCTTCCTTTTTTCTTTTTCAGTACCGGGATTGAACCCACGGCCTTTGCACTGAGCTCCATCCTAAGCCCTTTTTAATATTTTATTTTTAGACAGGGTCTCACCAAGTCACTAAGTTATCCAGGCTGGGCTCGAGGCCAGGGCCCGAGGCTGTGCGCACAGCTCTGTGTGCGGGAGGGTATTCTACGTAGGTTCACTCGGTGACATTCACACAGGGACAAAAATCACCCTGGGCACAGCTCAGTTTTAGTGGACTTTCAGAGCTCAGCGGAGCCGCCAGGTGAGCACCTGACTGAGCCCTTCGGGGAAAATGCTGCAGCTGCTGTTAGAAGACCCTGCTGGAAGAGAGGCATGATCCTCCTGCCTCAGCCTCCCAGAGTGCTGGGATTCACATGCTCACCCCCACCGCCTACTAGGAAGGGATCTTTCTTACACAGAGGTGGTGGGTAGATCAGAACTCTGGGAGCATCGTGTGTGTGTGTGTGTGTGTGTGTGTGTGTGTGTGTGTGTGTGTATGCATGGTGACCCAGGGCTGGGACTTGGCCTGTGGCCTCCGAGTTGGC
Source organism: Chinchilla lanigera (assembly GCF_000276665.1). Taxonomy (NCBI): domain Eukaryota; kingdom Metazoa; phylum Chordata; class Mammalia; order Rodentia; family Chinchillidae; genus Chinchilla; species Chinchilla lanigera. Next base: position 957,606 of record NW_004955487.1, read on the forward strand.
TGTGCTGGTGGATGACCCAGATGCAGCCTCTTGGCCTCCTGTGTCGCATGATCCTCATCTGCAAAGAACCTGCACTGTCGGTCTTGAGGGTCAGAGGAGCCATAGTGCAGGTGGACACAAACTGTGTGTGTGTGGTTCCCAGTGCTCGTGCAAGGAGCAGGGGTGGTGACTTCAGCGGGGCCAGGCAAGGCCCTGGTGTTTGGTGGTAATGTGTCATCTGGCAGCTGCAGATTCCACCTGTCCGGGGAGCTGTCCTGGGGATTCTCAAAGCGATCACTGTGCTTCCCTTTGCGGCTGTGGCTGGGAAAATCCTGTCACCCCTTGGGCCCCCAGTGAACAAGGGTGGGTGCTGGGTGTGGTGCCCTTGCTCTGGGAATCCTGCCTTCCTGCAGGACTGCGGGCAGCTTTGGGAGCAGTGCGAAGCGGCCCCATCTCCTGCTGGCTCTGCCCACCCCTCTGTCCCTCCTCTTCTGCACGGACACCCCGGAGTTCTCCCCTCAAACAGACCGAACTGAAACAGCACTGTTGAAAGCAATAGAAACCGAATGTTTCCTGATCACAACCTAGTTCTGAAAACGAAAAGTGGGCAAAATGAGCCAGATGTGTAGTGGTATTAAGAAAAGCAAAGGTTAACTTAATTTAAAAAAAAAAAAAAAACTCCTTTGTGGTAGCAGGCAGGAAGTGAAACAGCTTTAAATGGCAAACATTTCTCAATCATTGAATGCACCAATAATCCTGGCATTCTTTCTCTTTTGTCCTCTTAAAGTAAAAGAGTGTCCAGACCTGGCTTGGGCAGACAGGAGGAAGGCCTGGCCTGTCTTGCAGCCCTTAGAAGGCTGGGGCTCTGCGCGGGTTCTGGTGGATTTCAGTGGAACCTGGGCCCCCTGGCGATGATTATCCACTGCTCCTTGGTACCACTTTGCCCACTGGTCCTTGTCAGTCTGTGCCACAGGATGCATCGCGCATGTGGAATTTTCTGTGTTAGCCTGCAAATCCATTTGCAGGGGCTGGAGATACTCCGTCTCATAGGTGGCGTTTGCTTCTCCTATCAGGGGCCATTGGTCTCATTTCTGCTGCGACTTAAGTTCTCTACACAGAAAATAAAGACCCAGAGAAGCACGACTGGCTATTTTCCTGAAAGCAAAAACAAAAATCCACACTGACTTCTCGAGTGCCAACTCAACAGAAGTAGGCTGGGGAGCCGAAGATGAATGTCACCGATAGACTCCTGCATAGTTGCACTTTTTAAGATTTATTTATAGATGTCAAACAGGATATGACTCAGGGGGGTGCTCTGTAAGTACTCCTTAATTGATTAAAACACAGAAATCTGTTGCAGACCTTTAAGGAGATAGGCACATTGAAAAAAATACCAGTCGATTTTAATCATAATAGAAATAGTGTCAGATGGAATCATGTTGATTTAGATAGAACGTCCTCAAATGCAATGACTTAGTGTCTTTTTTTTTTTTTTGGTTTTTCTCCGGTACCAGGAACCGAACTCACGACCTTGCGCTTGCCAGGCAGGCACTTTGCCGCTGAGCTAAATCCCCAGCCCCCTTAGTGTCTTTCTTAAAAATTCTTTTTCTGGAGACAGGGTCTCGCTGTGTAGTTCAGGTTGGCCTGGAACTCACTAGGTAGCCCAGGCTGGCTGAAAACTTGGGCAACTCTCCTGCCTCAGCCTCCTATGTGCTGGGGCTACCGGTGTGCGCCACCATGCTTGGCTTCTTAAGAATGCTTAGGATCGCCTTGGCAGTGTTGCGTGGCACTTGGTGGCAAACACACTAATAAAGCACAGGGAAATCAGGGATCCTGGACTTCCAATGTCATCCTGTTGAGATTCTGTCTAGCCCTTTCCACCTGGGAAATCTGCTCTTGAATTTCGCAGTGGCAGAGTTGGTTTTCCCATCATTTCGACCCTACCTCTGGCTCAGTTCTACTTCATGGTGTCTTCTTAGTGTCTGTCACCCCCATGCCAACTTCTTGAGTGAGCAGACCTCAAATCCCTTCTCTTCCCCTCCAGCAGCCTCAGAGCACTGGGTAGGAGTGGCTGAGAGAACACAGGGCAGCTCTGCTCCTGGGGCTGACGTTATTCTATAGTTTGTGGGTGGTGTTCTTTGTGCTGTGTGCCCTGCTTGTCCTCCTCTGTCCTCCCTAAGGTAAAACACGAAGCCAGGCTTCTCACCTTGCAAATGGGCGAGTCGTACTTCCGGAGCCACTTTGGGGTGGGGGGGCCCTTTTTGGAGGCTGGAAAGGTCCCGTAAATCCCTCGGGACAGTTCTCAGTGAGGAGTTGGCATGTGTTGCCGCAAATGAAAGGACTTGCCCTTGGAGTTCAGTGAAAAGGGCATTGTGTCTCTTTTAATTTCTTTTTTTTTTTTTTTTTTTTGGTTTTTCTCCGGTACTGGGAACGAACTCACGACCTTGCGCTTGCCAGGCAGGCGCTTTTGCCGCTGAGCTAAATCCCCAGCCCCGTGTCTCTTTTAATTTCAACCCTTTGCATTGTGGTTTGTCTGGCGGAGAACGAAACAGGTTGAGAAAGCTGGATCCTCTGCTCCCCTCAATTCCTTGTAGCCAGATATCGTTCGTGATCATCCCCTCTTGGATTTTTCCTGCTTAAATATACTTAAAACAACCTCTTTGGGTGTGGGAAAATGTGCTTGCACAGTCCCTGCAGCTAGTAGGTGACAGCTATTACACAGCTGGGGCTGTGCTCATTTTAGGGAAGTATTTTCTTTGGTTTGGTTTGGTTTGGTTTTGAAGCCCTGAGAAACAGAGGCCGCTCTCTCAGGTGGAGCCACCGTAGAAATGTTATAAACAAAGGCCACTTGTGGAGCTCAGCAGAACTTCTTTGGCTCCTGTTTCTACAGAAACTGCTCAGAGGTGGACGGCCTGGTTAACGCGCTTCCTTGTTGCAATCCATCTGATTATTCTAATGCGCATCAGACCCGTGACTCCTTGCTTGATAAAGCCCAACGGTTAAAGGGAAGTCTTTGTCATCGCAACACCTGGTTTCAGGAACTAAGTGCTCACCCTCTGCCCTGTGAGCCCTTTCAAAATAACCTTTGTTCAGGGACCCAGAGGGCTGAGGGCACTGGGGACTGTCCTAGGAGGTGGGGACTTCAGATGAGCCAGACTGGTGCTGTCACCATGGAGACCATCAATCACTGGAGGAAGCCTGCTGGGAGGGGCTGGGGCTGAGAAACTGTGAGAAAATCGCCTGCTTTTCAACAGTTTGTGGGCACTAGTGCCTCTCCGGCTTGGTCTGTCCTTCCCCAGTGAGTGTGTGATTGCTGATTCTCCTTGAACTAAACTAAAATCAAAATGGATCAAAGATCTAAATGTTAAAAGAGAAACTCTTAACCTGCTGGAGCATCAAATAGGCAAAACTCTTGAAGACGTAGGTGTGTAGGTGAGGTCTTTCTGAACAGAACTCTACCTGCACAAAAAATAACATCAAGAATCAACAAATAGGATCATAATAGATTAAAAAGCTTCTGCACAGCAAAGGAAACAAAGAAAAGGGTGAAGAGACAACCTACAGAATGGGAAGAAATTTTGCCAGCTACTTCTTAAACAGAGGAGTAATATGTGGAATATATAAAGAACTCAAAAAAATCAGCCCCCCCAATAAGAGATGTGATGAAATAATAGGCAACTGAAATGAATACACTTGTCAGAAGAAGAAACACACATGGCTAATAAACACATGAAAGAACATCCGGCATCTCTGGCCATCAGAGAAATACAAAGTAAAACAATGCCAAGATTCCACCTTGGCCCAGAAAGAATGGTCATCATTAAGAAATCAAATAATGATGAATGCTGGTGAGGCTGTGGAGAAAAAGAACCCTTCTACATTGGAGGGACTGGAAACTAGTATAACCACTATGGTACTCGGTATGGTGATTCCTCAAAAACTAAAATTAGAAATTCCACTTGCCTCCCCTACTCCCCTTCTAGGCATCTTTCTGAAAGAGTTAAAGACATTATCAAACAGTGATCCATGCATACCCCTGTTTATAGCAGCCTAACTCTTAATAACTAAATCTTGGAATCCACATACATGTCCATCAACAGATGAATGGATAAAGAAAATGTGGTATTTATACACAGTGGAGTACTAGTCTGCCATAAAGAAGGACAAATTTGAGTCATGTGTAGGAAATGGATGCACCTTGAGACCATATATGTACTAATAAAAATAAAAATTAGAAGAAAGAAGTAACATTCTATTTCTATAATTGTGCCAATTTAAAAAAAGAAAATAAAGAAAAGGGAAGGTGAGCACTGTAACTTCCCTTAAGAAACACAGTTCGCTCATGCTTCCAGGAGACTCTGAAGTCTTTCAGGGCCCTCAGAGTCTGAGGTGAGCTGTGAAGGTTCAGGGATTCAGAAGGAGAAAGCCGTTTCTCCTTGTATTTGACCTGTGGGACTCACAGACACTTCTTGTCACTCTAGGGGTTTTAGACAGGTGAGAAATAAAGGACCAAAGAACTGGAGGATCCTCTTGAAACTCACTGTCAGTGCAGGGACACTTCCTGAGTTTTCTGTCGTGGTGCCCCCTCAAAGGCACCCTCAGGACCTCTCTGTGCTTTCCTCAGAGGGGGTGCCAGGCTTTGCTTCGTTGGCAGCTCCTGTCACCAGCTGTTGGCAGACCGTCCCTTCCCATGGCTTCCTTTTTGCGCCTGCTTTTCCAAGGACTTAGAACCAGCCTTGTTCCTGAAGAAGGACTGTCTGTGATGATGAGCCACTGGCCTCTGGGGGGATCATCACAGCACAATATCTGACACCACCTTTGGCCCTGGGCACCTTTCTGCCTGCAGAGCCCCAGAGGACACCAACAGTGGAGGAGAGGAGTGCGGTGATGCATCCACACACCTTGGCTTTGCCAATGCTGGGATGTGAAGCTGTTTGCTCTGAGGCTTCCAACTCCACGACGGCAGCGTGGGACTGAAAATGTCCACATGGCTTGGACAGAACGTGATACATGGGTAGCTAGATGCTCCCGAAATGGTGCTCACTGCCACTGTCATGATGGTCGGGTGCCATGTGTCAGGGACTGCCCTGAGGAGTCTCCTCAGAGCTGGGAACTGGCCAGTCTGTGCTGTCCCATGGGGCCCAGGCCAGGCCTCCTGCCTATGTGCACAGCATATTTATGGGGAACCTGCCATCATGCCAGTTTCCCCATCAGGGCGGGCAGCGGGTGTGGACACCTCCCCCAGGGCATGGTGTTGAAACTTGGAGAGAGCTCGGCGGGAGGGGAAGTGCTCGGGAGCTGCTGCCAGCAGAGGAGGCGGCTCAAGACAAGGTATGAGAAATGAAAGTCAAGAAGGGAGAAGAAGTGGGATGCAGAGGTGCCTCGAAGACAAGGAAGTGGCTTTGCTGGCCAAGGTGGGAGGAGGAGACAGCCTGGAGGAGAAGATGTGGGCAGAGCGGACGCCACCGTTCATCTCCCAAGGGCTGTGTGAGGAGGTGGACACTGGCGTGTGGAGATTTTTGGCAGGGAACACCCCTGAGGGGAAGTGGAACTGGTGGAGGTAAAGACGCTCCAGGAAGGAGGCTCAGGCTACTGACTGTGTGGGGGGCAACAGCCCTGGGAGGTCCTGTGCAGGCGTGTGAGCTCCCGAGAAGGGCAGTGCGGATCCCTTCCCATCTTCTGCCAGCCACTGAGTGCAGTGATGTCCTGGGGTTTCAAAGTATTGAACAGTAGATGGGCACAGTGGCCCAGGCCTGTAATCCCAGTGCTCTGGGAGACTGAGGAATTGGAAGGAGGGAGCTTGTCAAAGGGTAGTACATGGCTCCATTTGTCCCTCTCTTCCTCCCTTCCTCCCTCCGTCCCTCTCTTGCTTTTGGAAGCAGTATTGGAGATCAGACCCAAGACTTTTGCACTAAGCTACGTCCCCAGACTTTTTTCTTCTTTTATTTTGAAACAAGCTCTCACCGACTTTGTCACCCAGGCTGGGCTTGAACTTGCGACCCTCCTGCCTCAGCTTCCCAGAGCGCTGGGATTCTGGGCATGTGCTGCTGCATCCCCTCCTCCAACAAGGTGAAAATGGTGTGGGAGTCCTTAGCCGTGAGTTCCCCTCCCAGGGTGAGCTGAGAAGAGGGAGGCTGGGCTTGGACTGTGAGTGGCAGAAAGAAGGCATCACGGCTCCCGCTGTGCTGAGTGGACTCCTTTCCTGCTGCAGGCATTGAGTTGATTGTTAACAGGAACCAGGATGATACGTGTTTTGCAAAGCAGAGAGAGAGAGAGAGAGAGATACAGACAGACAGACAGACAGACAGAGAGACAGACAGAGAGACAGACAGAGAGACAGAGATGGGCACAGAGGAATTGTTTCCCTCTTCAACCTGAACTACTCAAGCGTGGCCACCTGTGTGGGAGGCGCTGCTGCTATATCTGGTCGCCCACCCATGACAATGGGTCATTTCTGATCCCCCCCCCCCAGTATTCCAGGCACAGTGGGAATACAGGGCCCAAGTCCCCGGGGAAGTCCACAGCTCCCTCTGCGCATGGACAGTGTTTATAGACTCTTACCACAGCAGCTGGGACTAAGGGCAAGATGACTAGGGGTTGCAGGCTTCTTGGATGTGTGTTTTGGCCTCCAAGTAAAGACAATGCCAGATGTGGTGGTGCACCCCTGCAATCCCAGCACACTGGAGGCAGAAGCGGGAGGATCACCAGGGGCTCTAGGCCAGCCTGGGCTACATAGTGAGTTCAAAGCCAGCTTGAACTGCACAGTGAGACCCTGTCTCAAAAGAAAAAAAATTACAGTGCACACAGTTTGAAAAAAGCACCAGTTAATTTAGACAGGGTCTCTCTCTAGAGTTCAGGCCGGCCTTGAACTTACTGAGATCTTCCTGCCTCAGCTTTCCAAGTGCTAAGGAGAAACCGACCCAGCCCCTAAATGACAATGACAGAGTAGCCAGGAGCTCTTGTCCCCCGCAAGCAGGAGGAGGGGCTGTGGGGGAAAGAGCAGAATATTGTAATATGGACTTGGCTAAATTTACTTTTATCTGCATAACAGGGACTTGGGTAAGGCTGTGTGCATTTACTGAGCACCTAGAAATTCCAGCACCGAGAAGGACAATCAGCTCAACATGACCGGGGTGTGTGATTTGGGCTTTTTCTTTCAGTTCACTGATAGTTGAGTTCTTTTTGCACTATGTCCCTAGTGCTGAATAATAGGATTTGTTTTACATTGAAATTAGAATGCCTAAGTGTTCAGCCCAAGCCTGTTAGAAAAATTACATTGGTGGAATACGTCCTTCCCCCCGAAACACTGTTGGGAAAATAGTTCCTTTAAACTGGCTTTGCCGTCTTTAAAAGACCCTGAGTACTGTAAAGCTGGGTTTAGGACCACCACAGGGCTTTCCCTGTCCTGTTATCCTTAGAGAAAGTTTTGCTTCTTAAAAAAATTTTGTGGTGCTGGGGATTGAATCAGAGCTTTGCTACTGAACTAGATCCCCAGCCCCTTTTATCTTCTATTTTATCTTTTGGTTTTGGAGACAGGGTCTCTCTAGAGCGTTCAGGCTGGCCTTGAACTCACCAGGATCCTCCTGCCTCAGCTTCCCAAGTGCTGAGAAGAAACCGACTCAGCCCCTAAATGACAATGACAGAGTAGCCAGGTGCTCTTGTCCCCCGCAAGCAGGAGGAGGGGCTGTGGGGGGAGGGAAGGGAGGGAGGAGGAACCCGGAGAGCGATGGGGGTTTCTCCACCAGGGGAGCAGAGTGACCGTAGAAAGCACAGCGCTGCCCGCTGACTGCTTGGTCTCCTGCTCAGACACGGACAGCTTCCAGTTCTTGTCATTCAGTCTTGGTTGCCACAAGACAGCAGCCGCCGTAGTCCCCGTACTCTGCACAGGTCAGCTGCCGCGTGGGTGCCCCCAGCTCTTCCTCCTTCGCGCGCATTTCACTCGGAGCTCTTGAACCTGCAGGGGACGTGGCCACGGCCACAACCTCAGCAAGGACACCACTCGACCCTGGGGTCACACCCAGCCCAAAGTGCTGTGGTCCCTGGGGGCTCTGCAGCGTGGGGGTCCCGGCTCCCTGTCAGACACGGGGAGTCTGTCCCGAGGGGCGCTGGCCCTTTGCTTTCCTACCTGGTTCGTCTGCGGGGCTGCGGAAGTCACTGCGTCCTGCAGTGGTGTGGGCACCCAGGATCTGCTAGAGGGGGAGACCTGGGAGTGGCCAGGACCCTGTAGAGGGGTGCTTGGTGGGTCCGCCCAGTGGCAGATCCATGTCACAGGGTGGCCTACCCGGCACCTTCTGCAGGCGGCACAGGTGACCCCGAGTCCTCCCCCATCCCCATCTTCATAAAGACACAGCCATCACTCCGGGAGAGCTGACACCCTGGTGTGGTCTTTCCTGATGGTGCTGAGTGCTCCAGTCGGCCCCTGGAGGTCAAATGTCCCCCACTGAGCTCTGGCCTGGATCCTCTGGGGTGGCACTCAGGGCTGGGCCTTCCCCAGAGATGTCAGCAGGACCCGGAGCAGCCGCAGCTGCCTTTGTGTGTGAGGACGCAGGGGTGGCCGTTCCAAGGCTGGTCCCCACCTGCAAGGCCCAGGTAGGGACCCGAGGCATCCAGCCGTCCAAAACCCTCAGCATGTCAGGCCCGGGGCCGGCGGGTGCCAGAGCCAGCTTGGAACCGCTCTGATGGTTCCTCTGCCCACCCTCACCTCTGCCAGGGCTGCCTGATGTCCCCAAGGGACTCTTCTCCTGGCTGGGGCCAGCACCGTGCATGAGGGCCACTGCCCAACCTCTCTCTCCTCCACACTGGGGTCCCTTGAGGAGCTTGGTCCAGGGAGGCCGGGTGACATCGCCCCAGTCCTGACAGCAGCACCTGTCCCCAGGACAGCTCCGCAGTGGGACAGGGACTGAGAAAGACACAGAGATGCTGTCCCTGCCCCTTGCAGTCCACGAAGGGCCTGGAAGAGCCACACGGCCCTGGAGAGCAGACGCGACAGCGTGTAACTGCATGCTAATCGCAGGCCTCAAGGGTGCGGGTGCCAGAGGAGAGGGGACCATGGGGTGAGGCCTGAGTGAAGCTGGGAGTGATGCAGGCTTTGGGGGTGGTGGGGGCAGGGAGCCGCACTGCTGTGTACCTGAGAGCGGCTATAGTGACAGTGATGGTGTGTGTGGCCCTTTGAGGCCTTCTGAGGCCATGGCCAGTGACCTCCATGCCTGCCATGTGACGTTAAAATACTTGGGCCCACTGCTGCTGTTGCAAGGAATCTCATTCCCATGGTAACTAGAGTCAAAGGATCTAGTTCTTCTGGAATTGAAGAAATCTCTGGGCTTATCTTTTTTTTTTGTTTGGGGAAAGAGGATCAGTCAATAATAGTTACCGGCATGACACTGGGGAAGCCACAAAGTGGCTGGAACAGGAAATGAAAAGTGATTGCTCAGAACCAGGAATGGCTCTGAGAGGCAGAGGCAGGAGGATTGCAAGTTTGGGCCTTACCCGGTGCAAGGATGGAGTCCGGGGTCTCCACTGTTTTGCAGAGCTGGAGGATGTGTGGGACAGGAGAGAAGCCTGAGAGACAGGGTAGAGGTAAGGGGAGGCTGCTGACGATGGAGGAGCGGGGGCGGGAAGGACGGCAGGTAGAGAGGGCATCACCAGCCAGGGCCTTCCTGTGGGTACCGCCCCGCCAGGCTGCTCCCGCCCCTGATGGGACCCTGGGGGGGTCTGTGACAGGAAAGTCACAGTCAAGTTTCCTTCCAAATGTGCTCGGCTGGAAGGGCTTTCATCCCTCCAGTCTGTCCCGTCTTTCAGGAAAAGATGGCGATAGTTGCAGAAACTCTGTGAGGGCTCTGGGTTTCCGTTCCCTTCCTTTCCCTTCTCTACCCTTCCCTTCCCATCCCATCTTGTCCCGTCTCTGTCTCTGTCTCTGTGTCTGTGTCTCCTCAGAACTAGGAATGGAACCCAGGGCCTTCACACTGAGCTTCATTTCTGGCCTTTATTTTATTATTTTTGGTTTTAGTTGAGGCAAGGTCTCACTAAGTCACTAAGTTGCCGAGGCGGGGTTTGAACTTGTGATCCTTCTGCCTCAGCCTCCCAGAGTACTGGGATTACCATTGTTCGTCATTATGCTTGGTTCTGGAAGTCCTCGTTCCTGAGGGTCTTTACCAGGTGTGATGAAAAATATGGTGAATGCTGCTACTCAGTGCCGTCCAGTGGAAAGACAGCTCGTAAAAGCATGACGCTGCGTCCTCAGCCACCTTAGCCACTGGATCTGGCACCGTGCAACTCCTGGCTCTTCCCTAAAGTAAAAGTGATCATGAAAGGAAAATGTATTGAATCCATTCAGGACATGGAGGCAGCCAGGACAGCGCAGCTAAAGACCCTTAGGAAAGAAAACTCCAGAGCTGCTGCAGAAAGTAGCAAAGACAATGAGATGAGTGTGCTCAAAGCCAGGATGGATTGTGAAGGGACTCATGGCAAAGCATCTTTTACTATAATACATTTTTTAAAATGCTTAACCATGCACGCTGTTTTTGGTCATATCTTGTATGCTACTCAATGCAAAGCTCTCTCTGATCCACCTAGCATGTTTTGCAGTTGTGTTTCAGGGATGAAGGGATGGTACTGAGCTTGCTAATATCTGATACACAGAGTCCTGAGTTTGAATCCTGACATGGCCCAGAGGCAGAAGCAGCTGTGGTCCCAGCCAGGGCAGAGCCTCACAGAGTGTGGGCGGTGCTGTCTCTCTGCCTGCCTCTGCCTGGAGCCTCGACAGGGACCCGTGAACCCAGGGGCCCTTTCCGTGAGAGTCCTCGCCTGCATGTCTGCATCTGTTGTATGGCAGCTGCCAGGCAACTATCCTCGAGTCCATGGAAAACACAGCATGGACGACAAATAACATACAAACCCAGGTGCTCAGGCAGGCACACGAACCCTGGTTTCATCTCTGACCCCCTCATGTAGTCATGCACGGTCCCCACTTGCACTGGTGACAAACCTGCAGAAAGGCGAAAATGACTCACATCTCCCCGGCCCTGGCTCGAACGTCACCCGGCGAATGTGTTCTTTCTCCTGGGTGGAAATTGGCATTGTAAAGTACTACAATCAGCAAAAAAAGAAATAATAAAGCCAACCCATAAATACGGCACCAGAGGGACCAGGATTCCCGCGAGTTCAGGGAAATGGAACAGAAACCAGATCCTGGGCGGGGCCCTTAACTCTCGTGCTGATTATATGATTTCTACTCCATGCTACTTAACACCTGCGAAGTGGACTCGCTCCAGGTGCCTGAGAGTCATTGAGTCTTAACTGGAATTAAAACAACTCAGGTCAACAGTTAGGTAAGGAGAGAGGAAAAGCCCGACCCCAGGGAAGCCTGGAAACGAACGGAGATCCTGAATATAGCACAGCCTGCCGGAAAGGCTGAATATTCCCTCGAATCACAGCCAAGGAGAGGACTGCCAGGGCGGCTGTATCTGCTCTCCCGATCCGCCCCGTCTCTGCCTCCTACCGAGGAGGGTACCCGCGCTGCTCCCCCAGGGGGCAGGCTCTGTTAGCAGTGGCTTCTCCAGGTCCCCCGGTGTCCCCTCCACCGCCGGGCTTTGCTGTTCCGTGTCCCTTTACAGACCTGCAGCGTGAGGGGGAAGAGCATCTAACCCAGGGCTTGGGGTGGGCGACTGCGACTTTGATTGCAGGCTTTTGTTGGTGCCCTTTCCAGCCCATCATGACCTCATGTGCTGTGGGGCACTGGGGCACAGACGGATCACAGCTCTGTTCTTTTTTCATGTCCTTCCTCTCTCTCTGTATCCTTCTCCCATTTCTGGATCCTTTTCCCTTTTGCAAAAAATTTATCTCTCTGTCTCCTGTTATCTATCTTTGATTTTGCTCTTTATCTATACTTTGTGTTTCTCCTATAACAAAAACCATGTGATATTTAAGCCTCTGTGTCCAATTTATTTCACTTAACATTATGGTCTCAAGTCCCATGCATTTTCCTACAAATGACTCAAGCCTGTCCTTCTTAATGGCAGAATAGTACTCCATTGTGTATAAACACCATACTTTCTTTATCCATTTTTCTATTTTTGTTTTGTTTTGTTTGGTTTTGCTTTTGGTTTTTTGAGACAAGGTCTCTTTATGTGATCTAGGCTAGTCTTAAACTCACCATGTAGCCCAGGCTGGCCTTTAACTTGCAGCAATCTTCCTGCCTCAGCCTCCTGAATGCTGGTTTACAGGTGTGCACCACCATGCTGAGCTTTTCCTTTATTTACTTAACACACTAATCCATAAACACTTGGGAACATTTCTTTCTGCTGTTTTGCTTGGCGAAAGGACTTAATACATATGTGTGAGTGTGTACACGCATTCCCACAGAGATGACTCCTGTCCTTGATCGCACACTTGCATTCCTTAAGCTGAGTAAGGGGAGGGTTGAGGTCAACACAGATTGCTCACCTCCCAGCCCCACCCTACATCCAGCAGGAGCCTCCCGGGTCCCAGGGCTGCTCGTGGAGCAGACAAGAGACAGGCGCTGCAGGTGGACGGAAGTGGCATTCTCAGGAGAACCGGGGCTGGCAGGCGCCCTCTGCCTGGCACGTGCTGCTGTAGAGAGGCACAGGCCCTGCACCCGCTCCTTCCTCCCAGGCCCCACACCTGGTCCCCACACAGCCCGTGTGTCTTTCCTGCCCGCTCCAATGACTGACACTCGCGTCTCCACTGTACGGTCCTTTCCAGCGCCTCCATCCCCTCGGGACCCCAGCAGGTGCCCACCCATCACCTGCCTCCTAACGAGGACCCCAAAGGGGAAGGCACAGGCGACACTCACTCGGTACCCAGGGCCAAGCAGGCTCCGCCCTGTGCAAGATTGGCTGTGGAATTGCAGAGTTCTGCACAAACCAGCCTGGTCCCCTGGCACGGCCAGCTCCAGAGCCTCTGCGAGTGTAGACCTGGGGCTGCGGGGAGCTGCGCTGCGGCTGCTGCACCCACGGCTTTTGAAGGGCTCTGGGGTGCAGAGCGGCTGTGCTTTGCTTTTGTTCTCTCTGTTGTCCTCTGGTTGCGCCATTCTCTGACATTTCCTGTCCTTTGAACCTCATTCTCTTTGCTGACAAAGTGCTGAGCTCTAGGAAGGTTTCTTAGAGTCCCCAGCCCGGGGCCAGCTGGGAAGGCTGGATGGATCTGCCAGCCCCAAGGTGAGATCTACAGAGCACCAGACCCAGGGACACAGGGACAGCTGTGTGCCAGCTCCGAGCCATTAAACCGTCAGACGGCCTGGCTGATCATCGAGAACTTGGCACTGCTGTCTTCTGTGTCCTTGGCAGGTGGTACCAAGCAAGTCTTGGCAGGTGGCTGTCCCATCCCCACAGCTGACCCGAGACCCTCTCACTGCTGTGGGATTCCACATCTTGTAAACTGCTGCAACCAGTATGGAAATCAGTGTGGAGATTCCTCAAAGACCTAAAACTAGGAATTCCATTCATTCCAGCTGACCATCTTCTAGGAGTATCTTCCTGAAAGAGCTGGAGATATCCTAGGACAGTGATCCATGCACACCCATGTTTATAGCAGCACAACTCAGCATAGCTACAGCTTGGAAGCAGCTCATATGTCCATTAACAGGTGAATGGATAAAGAAAGTCTGGTACTGCACACCATAGAGTACTACTCTGCTATCGGGAAGGGTAAAGTTGAGCCATTTGTAGGGAAATGGGTGCATCTTGAGACTATAATGTTAAGTGAAATAAACGAGATACACAAGCTTAAGTATCACATGGGTTCTTCTCTTATGAGAAACTGAAATGAAGAGCAAATAAAAAATCATAGGAGGAAGAGACAGGTCTTTCTCAGATGGGAAGGGAGTCAAGAGATGGAGCGGGGAGGGAGGGAGGAGAGGGAAAGGGTACAGAGAAGGAGTGAAGATGTGTGATGTCCGTGTACCTATTCCCCTCAAGGACTGAAAGCTTTTTGAACTGCAAACATGGACGAATAAAAATAAAAAAGAGATGAAAACAAGAAAAGGTTTACTTGTTAGGGTTCCTACAAGTAACTTGTGAAGATGCCCTTTTTGGTAGACACACATGTGATAAGCTGGTTGCAGATGGTTGGATTGTAGGGGCGGATTTTGACTTTGTCTACTAACTCAACAAACACATCTACTTCAATTTCAGAATGAGTGTCTCAGTTTCTATGGTAACAATGTGTGCCTCAACAGGAAGTGGAGGCTGAGGCAGGATGGTCTTTCCCTGTGTCACAGACGCATGCTTTTCTCCCTGCTAATGGCCTGGCAGTGGCCATGGGAGGGGTATCCAAGGACACTTTTGTAGATGCCAGGGATGAATCCATGAGTGCATGGCCTCAGCAGTGGCCAGGAATGTGGCAGTGCCCCTGCCCCACTGTCTTCTTGGGCCAGAGCTTCCATAGGACCCTGGATGGGGAGAGAGACAAAGCCAGTCCCGATACAAATAGAAAAGCCACGCTCCTCGCCCACTGACTGCCCACCATGCACACAGCCAGGGCCCAAGTCACTCACCTCAGGCCTGCCCTCGTGGTGCCCCTGGCAGGGGAGGTGGAGCTCTGGGCCATGGTAGGGATTTCAGGCCAGCCTCCAGTGACTGTGCTCAAGGTCACGCGCTAGAGATAAGTGCAGTGAAGCACGGCAGCGCATGCTTATAATCCCAGCCCTCTGGGAGGCCGAGGCAGGAAGATTGCAAGTTCAAGCTCAGCCTGGGCAACTTAGCAATGTAGGGAGACCTTGCCTCACAATGAATAACTTAAAAAGAGCTGGGGATGCAGCTCAGTGCAAAGCCGGGTGCTTCAGTCAAAGCCTGACCTCACCTGTGGATTCACCTGTCTGGGACTCAGTTTTCTTATTTATAATTAATATTGGGCAGCCAGGCGTGGTAGTGTATGCCTGTAATCTCAGCATTCAGGAGGCTGAGGCAAGAGGATCATCGTGAATTCAAGGCCAGCCTCAGCTACATAGTGAGACCCTGTCTCAAAAACAACAACCACAAAATGATGCAAATAAGCCATCTTATTGGTTGGAAAAAATCCAACGAGCCAAAGAGCTGCTAATAGCTCAAACTGTCCACTTGCACCTGAGTTTAAGACACAGAGATGCATTATCGCCTATCTGTGCAGGTGTAAAACATGTTTGTCCAGTTACCGTCCAGATTAATGAAACAGTTTAGGAAGTCAGGTTTGGTTCATTTAACTTAGACAAGCAGCTTTAAAAGGGAATCTAATTTGAAGCTTTCCTTAGCTTTCTTCAAAAATATCCAGCTTACTATTTCACAATAGTGGTTCAAAGCTCGTTGTATATCAGAATGGCCTGGGAAACTTCATAGTGGTTCCTGGTGGTTAGATTATATCTCAGATGCTTTCCCGAGTCCTTGGGGCTGGGACTCAGATATCAATAGCTAGTAAATGTCCCCAGGTGAGTCCAGTGTACAGCCGGTGGCGTCTGTGATATGGATGGGATCATTGGACACTATGAATTGCCAGAAAGAATTGGCCCCAGTATAGCAAGAATTTAAAAATGGACACTGGAAAGATAACTTCAATTAATAATAATTTAAAAACTCAGGTATAAGGGCCGGGGATTTTGCTCGGCTGCACTAGCATCTGCCTGGCAAGCACAAGGTCCTGAGTTTGATTCCTGGTACCAAAAAAAAAAAACCAAAGAAAACCCCCCCAAAACCCCTTAGGTATAATAAGAATGAAAAATATACAGCAAGTTCATTGTATTGTTTTGAATTCTTTTTTGTTTGTTTTGGAGACAGGGTCTCCCTATGTAGTTTGGGCTGGCCTTGGACTCTCACTGATCCTCCTGCTTCAGCCTCCCGAGTGCTGGGATTACAGGTGCGTGCAGTCACGCTTTGAATTCTTTATTAAGAAAAACCGTTGCCCTCACAGAATTTACTGGCTTTTCCGGCCCTAATCTAGCTGCTCCTCTGTTTCGTAAAGCATGGCAGATGGAGGCAGGCGTGTCCCGCAGGTTGGAAGCCACGGCTGGGAGAGCACAGGTGCAGCTGGGCCCGATCTTTTCCTACTTGTCCCCGAGAATTCAATTCTTTCTCAGCAGAAAGGAATTCATAAATCCCAACCCTGCCTTCCCAACCGCAGTGTGACTTCACCAGGGTGATAAATTGCTGCTATCAAAACAGACCCTGCTCCTCCCGGGTAAAGGCTACAGAGGCACAAACTGTAAGGTCTGTGTGCGCATGAGTGGATCCAGGGTGAAAAGTCCAGGTCTTGGGACATCAGTGGCTGTATTTTTGGGCAGGAGAGGTTGGAATTCTTTAAACCTTTCTGAGTGAGCCAGAGGGACAGAAGAGCAGATGAAGGGTGACCAGATGAAGTGTAAATGTCTAGGGTAAAGCTGCCCCTGCAGCGTGCTTGCAGGAGGGCCTGGGTTGGGCTGGGTTGGACCGGGTGGGGCTGTCAGTGCTTAGGTGTGTTGGGTGTGTGCGGTTATCTTTTATAGTCTCCCTGGTGCAGTGCAGCCGGGTGAGGAAGTCAGCTGTCAGGGAAGTGATTTACGGAGGCCAGAGGCGCTCCCTAGCTAGGTACCCTCCCAGCAGAGCCGCCCTCGACCCTGCTGTCCCTCCTGTTGGTGAAGTTCAAGGCTCCAGTGAAATGCAGTATTCTTTGGATTTTTGAGACAGGGTCTCAGTATGTAGTTCAAGCTGACCTCAAACTCAAGGTAATCCTCCTGCCTCAGCCTGCCGAGTGCTGGGATTCCAGGCATGAACCACCACGCCCGGATGGAACTAGTGAGCCTTCTGAGATGAGGATTTGACCCACAGTGCTTAAGTGGAGGCTGAAAGGGCAGGTCACATCCTTTTCATGACACTCCTAGCTGAGGTAGCCACACAGCCAGGGTTGCAGTGACCCTCGGTCTCGTGTCTGATCTCTCGGTCCTTCAGATGGTCTTTTGCCTATTCCCAATACCTCAGTGAAAAAATCTTTGTAGCTAATAATGCATGTGTTTCAGTCTTTATTTTCTTTAGATTAAATCCTTAGTTGTAGAATTGCCAGGTCACAGGCTGTATTACCTTCTGCAGATGTGCTGTTCAATACCTTCCTGTCCCCAGGAGGAGAGGTAGGGGACCAAAGGAAGAAGATACTCTGAGAAAGTGAAGAAAAGCCCCGAGTCGCCCAGAGAGAGGCAGAGCACTTTCCAAAGCAGCAGCCATGATCAGTCAGTCCCAGGAACACTGGCATTGTAGACTACGGGGCCGACTGTCCAGGCTCTGATGATTGCTATATCACCTAGAGTTGCTGATACTAAACAAACATTGGCTTTTCATTTCCTTTGAATTAAAAAAAAAAAATGTGCTTGCCTTTGTGTTCTTCCTTTGCTAAGCCAGTGCCAAATTTTCCCATGTAAAAAAATGTTAGCTGAAATTCCAGTGCCGCCAAGGAAGGAGACCTTTATTTCTCCACCTGCACATTATGACTCTAATAAACACGTTATCAGCTCGTAAGGATGATGGCAAACAGGTGACTGAAGGATTTGATAAGTCAGCGGCAAAGATGAACAGCTCATTGCAGAGAAAGCCGTGAGAGGGTCCCCCATTTAAAACAATTGTGGCATGTGAATTTGCAGCACTTAAATCATTTTCGGCAATTAGTCCGCCTCAAAAAGGTTGCAGCTGGCTTCAATTACAGGTAAAGTTTTTATAATTTGAACTTAGTGGCGCGTCTGAGAAGGAGGAGTTGGAGGGACCCTATTGGGGAGATTTGCAATCTGAGGAAAACCTCAAGGCATGTCAGAATCTAGCAATGCATTCTTTCTGGCAATGCTTCGTCATTGCCCTCTATGAATAAGTTTCTAGAAAAATCTCCATAAACTTTACCCTTGTACTGCTTCCTTCACTAACAGAAAAATTGCTACTGATTAAAAAGAAATTGAAAGTACAAAAATGCTACATGCACATT
>NW_004955487.1:980469-983044 GCF_000276665.1 Chinchilla lanigera
GTTTATTTGTGCTTGTTCTATTTTCCTGATATGGGTATTCACTGGTATAAATTTCCCTCTTAGAACTGCTTTCATTGTGTCCCATAAGTTCTGGTGTGTTGTATTGTCACTATCATTTAATTGTAGGAACCGTCTAATTTCTTCTTTAATTTCATCTGTGACCCACTGGTTGTTCAGGAGGGTGTTATTTAATTTCCACGTGTTTACAAATTTCTCAAGGTTTCTTTTGCCATTGATTTCCAATTTCATTTCACGATGGTCTGATAATGTGCATGGAACAATTTTGATTCCTTTGCATTTACTTAAGCATGTTCTATGGGCTAGTATGTGGTCTGTTTTGGAGAACATCCCATGTGTAGCTGAGAAGAATGTGTATTTTGATGCTGTGGGGTGGAACACTGTAGACATCTACTAAGTCCATTTGTTCAAAAGTTTGGTTCAGTGCTATTGTTTCATTATTGAGTTTTTGTCTAGTTGTGTCTACTCCACTTGTGACAGTGGAGTATTGAAATCCCCCAATACAAATGTATTAGTGCTTATTTGATTTTTCATGCCCATTAGTATTTGTTTTATATAGTTGGGTGCACTGGTATTTGGTGCATATATATTTATGATTATTATCTCTTCCTCTTGGGTTGTACCTCTTACAAGAATGTAATGACTTTTATCTTTCTTAATCAGGGTTGGCTTGGAATTAACTTTGTCTGCAAATAGAATAGCCACCCCTGCTTTTTTCTGGGTTCTGTTGCATAGAGTATTGTTTTCCATCTTTTGACTTTCAGTCTATGAATTTCTCTTTGAATGAAATGTGTTTCCTGTATGCAGCATATTGTTGGGTCTTGCTTCTTCATCCCTTCTGCCAGTCTGTGTCTTTTGATTGGTGAATTGAGACCACTGACATTGATGGTTACAGCTGATATGTATTGACTTATTCTTGTCATGTTATTTTCCTGTTGTTGCCTCCCCTCTTTCCTCCTCCCCTTTTCTGTTTAATTATTTACCTTGCTGAGTAGATTCCTTCTGTTGGGGCTTATAGGGTTGTATTCTTTGATGTCTTTTTTAGAATGTCCTTCAAAACATTTCTTTCTTTGGTACTGGGAATCAAACTCAGGACCTGCACTTGCCAGGCAGGTGCTGTGCTGCTGAGCTCTATCCCCAGCCCCTTCAAAACATTTTTGAGTGCTAGTTTGGTGGTCATAAATTTCCTCATATGTTCTTTGTCATGGAAGTATCTTATTTCTCCATCTCTTTTGAAAGACAGTTTTTCAAGGTACATTAATCTGGGTTGAAGGTTGTTTTCTTTTACAGCTTGAAATACTTCATTCCAAGCCCCCCTTGATTTGAAGGTTTGTGCTGAGGAATCAGCTGTGATTCTGACGGGCTTTTCTTTATAGGTGATTTGTTTCTTTTCCCTAATTGTCTTTAATATTCTATTCTTGTGTTGAATTTCTGGAATCTTGACTATGTTATGCCTGGCTGTAGATTTTTTTTTTTATGATCATGAATAATTGGAGTTCTATATGTCAACTTCTTTTTCTCCACCAGGGAAATTTTCTGCCATGACATCCATGAACAGTTTTTTTTTTTTTTTAATATCATTTGTGCTATCTCCTGCTTTTCATTGACTCCAATCAATCTTAAGTGATTCTTCTTTGCATCATCTAGCTGCTGCCGTATTGAATTCTCATGATCCTTTGCTAATTTTAAGGAATCTTTCTTTCATGGTCACTAACCACAAGCCTGTCTTCTATATCCGAGATCCTGTCCTCACATTGGCTTAATCTACTGTGAATACTTTCAATGGAATTTTTATTCTCCTGGATATCTGCTTGAAACAGCCTTATGGATTCCATTTCTTTCTTATGCAGAGCACTCATGGCTGCCACAATTTTCTTTAGCTTCTCTATTTTTCTGTCTGTATCTGCTCTAGAATCACTAAACATGGTTTTCATTGTGGATGCCATCACTGTAGTTATCTTAGAAATTATTTCTGATTTGATTTTTTATGGATCCTCATTCAATTGCTTTGTTGTTACTACTTCAGTGAGGCCAGGTGGGTGGTTTTCAGATTGACCCACGTCATTGTCCCCTGGGTTTGCCTTTGATTAATTGGATGTATGGGGGGAGTTGCATCTTGTTTAATTATCTTCTCATTTTCTTTTTTTTTTTTTTTTTTTAGTTACTTCCTAGTGTGATGTTTGCTTATGGCAGATTGCTTTATTGCTATATTCAGAATCACTAGGAAATAAGTACTTCTCCTAGCTTTCTTTCAGGTGTGGCTGGTTTTTGGTTTTTGAGTCTCCTTGTAAGATCCTACCTCTTCACTTTGTTGGGGATGAGAAGTTGCTGCCTGTTGGCCCAGCTCCTGGTTCTTTGGCAGTGTGCCACAGTATTTTCTGTGACCCTTTGTCAATCTCAGTCTTAGAATACCAGGAAGCACAGCTGTTTTGAACAATTTTGTCACTTTTGGCTAGAGTGGTATCAATGACAATATCATAAAACACAGCCTGGAAAATGAAAAACTGAGCTAAGCATTAATTTGCCACCTTTAACTGTGTGAACTAGATTTGTGGTT
>NW_004955487.1:983691-988438 GCF_000276665.1 Chinchilla lanigera
TAAAATCTAAGCAGCAAAGAAGGCTACAGAATGAAAACAAGACTTTTCACACATTCTCATCCTCTGTCTCCTGGCTACAAGGATAAAAACGTTTGCATTCAGATTTTCTAGAAATCAGCATCGTGATTTTATCTAAGGAGTTAGTTTTACCGCATAGTCTTGATTAATTAGACTGTGTGTGTGTGTGTGTGTGTGTGTTTGTGTGTGTGTGTGTGTGTTAACTCTGCACTAGGAAAGATAAAGTAGGTAGACTTGCCACACCCTGCCTTCTCTCTTGGGTGAGCTGATTATTGCAGATTATGTATTTTTAAAGTTTCTCTGTAGCTTAATGCTTAAAGTATATGCCTATCTATTTTCTGATTCACTGAATTTATTTATTTATTTATTCATTCATTCACTCATTCATTCCTTTTTCTGGAGACAATCTCACTTTGTAGCTCAGGCGGTCCTCAAACTCACAGTGATCCTCCTGTCTCAGCCTCCCGGAGTGCTGGGTTAGACCTTAAAATGGGGAGGAGATCTTTCTTGGGTTACATGGGTGGCCTCCATGGTCTCATGAGCCTCTATATTCAGAGAACTTCCTCTGGCCAGAAGCAGAAGAGACACAAGAAGAACTCAGAGTCACTGAGCAGAGCTCTGGAGGGGCACTGCCTGCCACTCCTGGTCCAGGGACAGAGCAGAAGGAGACGGGACACTGATTCTGCGAGACCAGCTCTGCAACATGGGCCAATGCCTCCTGGACTGGGGACCTGTGAAACAGGGAGGTAATAACCGATGCAAAACTGCCAAGGTTGCTGGGACCTGCTGCAGCAGCAACAGACAGGATGCGGACACTCACCTGGCTTTTATCACCTCATCCCCTGGATGTTCTTGCTCTGTCATTAGTCTGTCCTGGACCCACAGGGCCCCTTCTTGTCCTCAGCTTTGTGTTCCTGGCTTCAGGGAAGTCCTTCCTCCAGATATCCCTTACCTTGCTGGTTACTGCCATGTCCCTGGTGTGTCACCTCTGGTCCTGTGCCCTCCCCTCTTGGAGGCTGTGGTCCATTTCCCAGGGATGCAGAGATCACTCCATCTTGAGCTGAGCCCCTGTGTGTGGTGGGGGGAAATCCATGCACAGAAGAGGGGTCAGTGCTGCTGCCCTGAGAGCTGGGGAGGCTCCTTGGACCTGGGGTCTTGGTGGCCATCATGACACTTGCTACATACACCCTAGAGCCCTCACAGCCACTGGCCTCATGGACTCTGGTTGCTCTCTAATTGTTTTTACTTATTTATGTTTTATTTTAAAGAAAAAAAACAAAACAAAACAGAACAGAAAAACACAATTCTAAAACAATATAATGAGGGTAACAATGGCTAATACATTGAATATTGTTATTTAAATTAGTTACTCAGAGTACAACATATCAGCATTTAATTGTCCAAACAACATTTTTTTGTTTGTTTGTTTGTTTGTTTTTGTTTTTCTTCCAGTACCAGGAATAGAACTCACAACCTTGCACTTGCCAGGCAGGCGCTTTGCCGCTGAGCTAAATCCCCAACCCCTTGTCCAAACAACATTAGTACAAACTTATCTTTTCAATGAACTAAGACAAATCAGTAGTATAACTATTTTAACTATTTTATATATATATATTTTTTCCTTTTGCTTCTCCCTTTCTTCTTTTTTCCATTCCTCCAACCCAGTTTCTATTTCCTTTTGAAATTTTCTAAATTGCTTGTTCAGCCTTACCTGCCTATATTTGTTTATCTGAGTAATCAATTTGAAGACAACAATATGTAATACAACAAACATTGTTAATTTCCTATCATCTTGTCTGAAATTCTGTATTTCTTTTATTATTTTTGTGTTGTTCTGTTTATGTTTTGTGTTTGTTAATATGTTTTCATTCTTTTATCTTTAAAATTAAAAAAAAAGAAATTTCTTTGCATTTTTCAGTATCATTGTACATTTTGGATCTTATTTACTCTTTCAGCTTCTCACACTAGAGAGACAATATGACGTTTACACATGCGAGGCTGATTTATTTCACTTATGAGTATGGTCTCTAGTTGCATCCATTTACCTATCAAAGTCTCCAGTTTATCCTTCTTTATGGCTGACTAGTACTCCATTATATAAACAGACCACATCTTCTTTATCCATTCCTTTGTTGATGGACATTTGGGTTGTTTCCAAGATCTAGCTAGCTATTACAAATTGTGCTGCTGTAAACATAGATGCACATATATCATTGTGGTACGATGCTTTTAATTCTTCTTGGAAGATACCCAGAAGGGGAATAGCTGGGTCAAACGAGATCTCCAGTGCTAGTTTATTTTTTCAGCCCTAGTTTGCTGAGGAATCTCCACACTGATTTCCACAGTGGTTGCACCAGTCTAAACTCTAACCAACAGTGGAGAAGGGTTCCTTTTTCCCTACAGCTCATCCAGCATTTGTTATTGGTTGATTTCTTGAAAATAGCCACTCTTTCTGGGTGAGATGGACTTTCCATGTTGTTTTAATTTGCATCTCTTGAATGACCAGTGATGCTGAGCATTTTTTCATGTATTTATTTGCTGTTTGTATTTCTTCATCTGAGAAGTGTGTATTCATCTCAGATGCCCATTTTTGGATTGGGTTTTTAAATCTGGGAGGTCTGATTCTTTTGAGTTGTTTATATGTTCTTGATAGTAATCCTTTGTCTGAGGAACAGCTGGCAAACATTTTTTCCAGCATTGTCGGTAGTCTTTTCACTCTGTTGGTTGTTTCTCTTGCTGTGCAAAAGCTTTTTAATAAGATGTGATCCCAGTTGTTGATTCTTTGTGATAGTTCCTGTGCGACTGAGGTTTTATTCATAGTCTTTGCCTACACCAATGTCTCCAAGAGTTTTACCTATTCTTTCAGGAGATTTAAAGTTTCTGTCTTAATTTTTAGATCTTTGATCCATTTCAAACTTAGTTTAGTGCATGGTGAACAATATGGGTCCAATTTTAATCTTTGGCATGTGCAGAGCCAGTTTTCCAACACCATTTATTAAAGAGGCTATGTTTCTTCCAGTGAATGTGTTTGACACCTTTGTCAAAGATAAGGTGGCTGAATATGTCTGAAGTTGTCTCTGCACCTTCTAGTCTGTTCCATTGATCTGAGTCTGTTTTTTTTTTTTTGTCTAATACTATGCTGTTTTTATCACCATAATTTTCTAGTATAATTTCAAGTCAGGGATTGTGATGCCCCCAGCCTTGCCTTTGTTGCTCAGAATTGCTTTTGCTATTCTAGGTCTTTTCTGGTTCCAAATGAATTTTAGGATAGTTCTCCCTAAATCTATGAGAAATACTATTGGAATTTTTATTGGGAATTGCATCAAATTTGTATAACAGCTTTGGAAGTATGGCCAGTTACATTTTATTAGTTCTTCTTACCTAAGAGCAAAGGATATCTTTCCATTTTCTGATATCCACTTCAATCTTTTTCAAGAGTACTATAGTTTTCAAGGTAGAGGTCTTTACATCCTTCATTAAATTGATTCCTAGGTATTTCATTTTTTTGGATGCTTTTGTGAAAGGTGGTGTTTCCCTAATTTCTCTCTCAGTGAATTTTTATTCATGTCCAGGAAGCTGCTGATTTTTTGAATGTTGACTTCCCAAGTCAACTACCAGTTATGCTACTGAATTTTTGAAATTACATCTAGCAGTTTTTTAGCATTGTTTTTGGGGTCTTCTATGCAGAGTACCATGTCATCTGTAAATAATGATAATTTAACTTCTTCCTTTCTTATCATTATTCCTTTTATTTCTTTCTCTTCTCTAATTGCTCTGGTTAGTGTTTCCAGGACTATGTTGAATAAGAGTGGAGACAGTGGACATCACTGTTCCTGATTTTAGAGTGAAAGTTTCAGTTTTTGTCCACTTAGTACAATGCTGGCTGTTGGTTTGTCACAGACAGCTTTTATTAGGTTGAGATAAAGACCATCGATTCCAATTTTCTGTAGGGTTTTTATCATGAATGGGTGCTGGATTTTGTCAAAGGATTTTCTTCATCTATTGAGATGATCATATGATTTTTGTCCTTGGCTCTGCTAGTATGGTGTACTACATTTATTGAATTACATATGTTGAACCATCCTTGCATCTCTCGGATGAATCCCATTTGGTCATGGTGTATAATGTTCTTGATAATTTGTTGTACTCTATTTGCTGGTATCTTATTGAGGATTTTTGTATCTATGTTCATTAGGGAGATTGGTCTGTAATTTTCCTTCTTTGTTGGGTCTTTTTCCAGTTTTGGTAACAGGGTAATGTTTGCTTCCAAGAATGAATTTGGGAGTATTGTTTCCCTTTCAATTTTATTAAAGATTTTGCACAGTACTGGTGTTATGTCTTCTCTAAATTTCTTGTAGAACTCAGCAGTGAATCCATCATGGCCTGGGCTTTTCTTTGTTGGTAGGTTTTTAATTACATCTTCTATTTCACTGGTTGATATTGGTTTATTTAGGATTTTTATATCTTCTTAATTCAGCTTTGGTAGTTTGTATGTATCTAGAAATCTGTCCACTTCTTCAGTATTTTCCATCTTATCAGAATACAAATTTTTGAAATAGGTATAGATGATCTTCTGGATTTCTGCAGGGTCTGTTGTGATTTCACTGTTTTCATTCCTAATTGCAGGGATTTGAGTGTTTTCTTTCCTTTTTTTGATAAGGTTGTCTAGGGATTTGTCAATTGTATTTAATCTTTCAAAGAACCATCTCTTTGATTCACTGATTCTTTG
>NW_004955487.1:990188-1001098 GCF_000276665.1 Chinchilla lanigera
TTTTTTTTTTTAATATCATTTGTGCTATCTCCTGCTTTTCATTGACTCCAATCAATCTTAAGTGATTCTTCTTTGCATCATCTAGCTGCTGCCGTATTGAATTCTCATGATCCTTTGCTAATTTTAAGGAATCTTTCTTTCATGGTCACTAACCACAAGCCTGTCTTCTATATCCGAGATCCTGTCCTCACATTGGCTTAATCTACTGTGAATACTTTCAATGGAATTTTTATTCTCCTGGATATCTGCTTGAAACAGCCTTATGGATTCCATTTCTTTCTTATGCAGAGCACTCATGGCTGCCACAATTTTCTTTAGCTTCTCTATTTTTCTGTCTGTATCTGCTCTAGAATCACTAAACATGGTTTTCATTGTGGATGCCATCACTGTAGTTATCTTAGAAATTATTTCTGATTTGATTTTTTATGGATCCTCATTCAATTGCTTTGTTGTTACTACTTCAGTGAGGCCAGGTGGGTGGTTTTCAGATTGACCCACGTCATTGTCCCCTGGGTTTGCCTTTGATTAATTGGATGTATGGGGGGAGTTGCATCTTGTTTAATTATCTTCTCATTTTCTTTTTTTTTTTTTTTTTTTAGTTACTTCCTAGTGTGATGTTTGCTTATGGCAGATTGCTTTATTGCTATATTCAGAATCACTAGGAAATAAGTACTTCTCCTAGCTTTCTTTCAGGTGTGGCTGGTTTTTGGTTTTTGAGTCTCCTTGTAAGATCCTACCTCTTCACTTTGTTGGGGATGAGAAGTTGCTGCCTGTTGGCCCAGCTCCTGGTTCTTTGGCAGTGTGCCACAGTATTTTCTGTGACCCTTTGTCAATCTCAGTCTTAGAATACCAGGAAGCACAGCTGTTTTGAACAATTTTGTCACTTTTGGCTAGAGTGGTATCAATGACAATATCATAAAACACAGCCTGGAAAATGAAAAACTGAGCTAAGCATTAATTTGCCACCTTTAACTGTGTGAACTAGATTTGTGGTTTTATAACAAAATCTAAAACAGACCAGAAAATTATATGCAGTATGTAAGTCCTCAATATGTCAATTTTGCCCTCAGGGGTTAAAATTTAAAATGAATTAGGGAGAAAATAGAGAAGTGGAAGAAGAAGAGATTAGAAGTAAGGCTGGAGGACGAAGAGGGGTCAGGCTAACTTTGGGAAACTGGTACAGAAAATTGGAGGGAAAGAGAGAAGAAGAGCTAAAAAGAACAGAATAGGACCTCAACTGCAAAGAGGCTAGACTCCTCGTATCCACTCATACAAAAACAAGTTTAAATAATGCAGGGGAAAACAAAAACAAAAAAACAAAAACAGAAAACAAAAAAACCCAAACCAAAACAAACCAACACAACAACAAAAACAAGAGAGAAAGAATAAAAAAAGAAAGTCCACTTCCAGTTTGTCTCTGCTGTCACTGGTAGACAATGTGTGGAGACTGTGTCTTGGTCTGTGTTACTTTATCACAGCAGGCTAGCAGTAGCTTTTTGGCAGTATAGTGAATAATCTCAGCAAGCAGACCTTTTGGTGGCCTGTAGCTGTCAGTGCAACCTCTGCAGGCTTGCTCCTAGCTGGGAGCTGCTAGATGGAGCCAGTAGCTACTCTAAGTTCTGAGCTCTAGCAGTCCCTCTCCAAAATGGTTCCCGGCAAATCACTTTTTCATGCGGGATGACCAAGCCCTCAGCACTCACCACTGGTGCAGTCCTTTATGTCCCCTGCTTCCTTCCACTGCTGCATCTCTTCATGGCCTTTGGGGTTGCCGGCACTCACCCTGTGTCCTCCGGTCTGGATGGCTTCTCTTGTGCCTGTCATGCAGTGTGTTCTGTCTCATGGAGAAGTCACTGTTGGGTACCTCCTCCTCCTCCTTCTTCATTGAAGTTTCTTGCTTCACTCTCTGTGTGAGCTTCAATTCGCACCCCAGTTCCTTCCTGGGTTCAGGAGACTCACTTCCCTCCTTCTTGTGTTTCCCACACTGCTGTATTCCAGCATCTGGACAGCCCTTTCTCTGCTGCTTACTGCTGTGCAATCTTGCCCCTCCCAATTTAACTGTTTCATTGTGATGCTGGGCACTTAAGCCTGGGTCTTTGTGCTAAACTCTCCCTCCCTGCCCAATCCCTTGTTATTTTGTATTTTGAGGCAAGGTTTCACTAAGTCACTAAGTTGGCCAAGCTGGGATGATATAGAGCTGTGCCCATTGGTGGATCCATCCATAGAGGAGTTCATGGCTGAATGTGCTATAGGAGTTGGGGCCTGGTTGGAGGTTGTCATTGGGCTGTCACCTGGAGGGGTGCATGCATTCTTTTTTGTTGTTTTTTTTTTTCATCTTTTTGAGACAGGGTGTTGCTATGCAGTTCAGGCAGAACTTGAGCTCACTTTGTAGCCCAGGATGGTCTTGAACTCACACCGGTCCTCCTGCCTCAGCCTCCCGAGTGCTAGGATTACAGGCATGCATCACCATGCCTGGCCTGAGGGGTGCATTTCTTGTCCCAGGGTCCTCCCTTCTCTCTATGCTTTCTGGGCACCATGATGTGAGCAGCTTTCCTGTGCCACAACTTGTGCCATCTTGTTTCTGCCTTGGAGCAGCTGACCATGGACCGAACCCTCTGAAACCACAAGCCAAATTAAACCTCTCCTTTTAAATCTGTGGGAGCTGAATGTTTTGTCTCAGTGACAAGAAAGTAACTAAGGCAAGAGCAACAGTATTTATAAAGCATGCTGAACAACCACACTGTGAATGAACCAAATGTGAATCTAGGTTCAAATAAATTTTCCTGAGTCTCAGGAATTCCTAGTGTGTAGCCTGGCAGGGCTACATAGTTATGAAATGTTACCAACGGCATACATTTCCTCACATTAAAAAAAAATCTCATTATGGAAAACTCAGAGTGTAGCATTTTCTTGAACGCAGAAAATCACAGAGCAGCACCCAGCCCTGGTGATGGTGGATTTTCTTTATGCAGAAGTCAATGCATATAGTAATTAATCTTTTGTTTACTTGAAACTTTCACATTCAAAATGTTTCATTTTCACATCCACACTCCCTGCTCTTTTGTGCTGTAAGTGGTGCTGTATTTCTAATTACTCAGCTTAAATGCAACTCTAGAAAACTGCTTTTCTCCCCTTTTCTCCTATGAAGTGTTCAGGACAAGGTTTCTCCTTCCCCCTGGTTCTGACCTGGCTGTTGCCTTCTTTTTGACTTCAGCCCTGGGTCAGGACACCATTGTGGATGCAGTCCACTCAAGGTCCTTAGTGGCAGCCGAGTGTGGGAGCGAATGGGTATAATACTACCAGTCTGGGAGGCTGAGGCAGGAGTATTGCAAGTTCAAGTCTAGCCTGGGAAACTGAATAACTTAACTAGATCCTATCTCAAAACGCAAAATAAAAAAAGAACTGGGGATGTAGCTCAGTGTGAAGGCCCTGAATTCAATTCTCAGAACCACCACCACATGCACACATAAAATCCAAGCATTAGCTCTGTTCTTTCCAGCTGCATTCCTGAGGCTGTTTTGCTTCTCTAAGGCCTGGTTGCCTCCACATCTGGTTAGAAGCTACACAGTCACTGTGGTTAGACAGGTGATGTGTGGATAGAATTGTGTGCATCCTGCCGTCCTCACTTAAGTTGATCATGTCTTCTACCCACCTTGCTCATTTCAGACCAAATTCCCTATAGCCCAGGCTGGTCTTGAACTCACAGCAATCCTCCTGCCTCAGGCTCCTGAGTGCTGGGATCCAGGCATGCATCACCACTTGAGGGTTAGGACTCCGTCCTTTGATGTAGGTTGCTTTGACCCACCTTTGGGCATAACCAGATAGGAGTGTGATGACATCTCAAACTATTCACAGCCCTCTAGAGATTTCTTTTAGTCCTGGTATAAATGCGTCTATGATTTTAGGGGTTGCTTTGATTGTTATGCACATTTTTGATAGAAAAACCTTAGCTGCTCGGCGGACGCAGTCTTTCTGAGGGATCCTGTGTTGTTACTGTGTCCTGTGGTGTGAGGCAGATGTCACCTTGCTCCCTCTGAACACAGAGCTTCTGCAGCCACAGTGGGATTCCCAGGGCCCGTCCCCTCTGAGGCCGTTCCAGCCCCTGTGGAGGGGTGCTTGGGCTCTCTGCCACCCTGGCCCCTTCCTGGGATTGCGCCTTGCTTTTAAGGGAGACACACTCAAGTGTTTTCTAAACCGCTACTCGTCCTGGTTGAGTGGAGAGAATTTGGGGGTCATCTGGGATCTGTATAAATTAGCATTTATATCATATTAATGAGGTGCTAATTGCACTTGCAACCTTTTTAATGCAAATTAACCTCATCCTGTTTGCGCTGCTGTGTGCCCAGCCTGATACTCTAGCCTCTAGACTGCTGTCAAAGTAATTATCAGTGTTCCTGTCAGTAAGGAACATGGTTTACCTCTGCTCACAGCTACGTGAAGGGTCTTTTGGGGGTAATAAGGCTGTTCTAACGCTGTTAGTCTTTGCTGAACTTGGTAATCCCAGCACTTGGCAGGCTGAGGCAGGAAGATTGCTGTGAGTTTGAGGCCAGTCTAGGGTATATAAAGAGATCCTGTATCCAAATACAAACAAACAGATACAATTATCATATTCCCCCCCAAAAAGGGACATTTACAAGGGGTTTTGCAGGTAACAGCTGGGTGCAGAGCATAGATTGGGTAAACCTACAGGCAGCTGTGAATTCAGTGAGGTGGCAGAGAAACGAGCAGAAGCCCTGAAATAAAGGCCACAAACAATGCAGGCAGAGTACCCTTACTCCGAAAACCAGAAGTCCATCCTCAAGATGCCTTGGGTAGCCCAGGTGGCTGAGGGCACTCGCAGTGGGTGCTGTGGAACCCAGTGGGCCGGCTGCTCTCTGTAAGATGCTCACTGTCCAAGGGGTGTCTGGGATTGAGCAAAGGGGAAGGGGTGTAGGAATGGAGCCTGTAGCTCCTAGAGTTGGGATGTACAGAACTATGCTCCTGTGACATCCAAGAGCTTCAGGAGAAATCATGCCTGACTGGGGGGAAGGAATAGAAGAACAAAAAGAGTCCAACTGCTGGATTTTCCAGTTCTACCTTTGTCCCCATAGTCTTTTTTTTTTTTTTTTTCCAGTACTGGGAATTGCACTCACGACCTCACGCTTGCCAGGCAGGCACTGTGCCGCTGAGCTAAATCCCCAGCCCCTGCTATTCTTTTTTGGTTTTCTTTGTCCCCATAGTTGACACGCAAATAAGATGTGGCTGAACTCAGGAGCTGGCATTCCTGGGAGTGGGTCTTGTCCCTTGGTATCCCTGGGGGAATTCTCACGCTTTGCATACATTTGCCACTCAGCCATGCTTGCTGATTGACTGTCAGGGAAGGAGAGGCTCTTACCCTTGCCACGGTGCTGCTGGAGGAACTGGCTTTGGTTTGGGAACCTTCCGGGTGCAGGACTGTTTTCTGGCCCAGGGTAGACTCCAACCTCTTGTGTGCAGGGTCAGGCTTTTCACATGGTGGGGCGGACTCTTGCCTGGAGCTGCCACTGCTAATTGACAATTAGAATAACAAAAGAGGGAGATGTGGGCACGTTTGCTCAGGGGCTTTTATGGCTTTATCATGGTTGGAAATATGTGGGCACTAGGCCAAGTGTAGTTTTGAACAAACTTGACATTTTACTTGATCAGCTTTCTGAAAATGGGTCTCATGGGTAGGATTTCGTGGCAAGATTGGTAGAATTTTGGGTTGACCCTGTGTTTAGGTGCAAACTATTACCCTATCACAGCCCAAGTCCCTTGGCGGCACTCTGATGTCCTACTTTTCTTGCCGTACTCCTCCTAAGACAGGGTCGTCCTTTCACCACCTACATCTTTTGTCGCATCTTTCACATAGTCTACACTTGTGAGCCTTTTGCTGAAAATACCTTTCTGTGAAGATTCCTTTGGAATGTATCTTTTCCATATGGCACAAAGTGAAAATGAAACTATTGAAACCATTTCCCAGCTATTTCAAACCAAGAAATTCATCTAGACATCAACTGCCTTTGTATTTGGAGGCAAAATGTATCTTTGACCTGCTGCGCTAATTAGCCATATCGCCCAAGTACCAGCTCGCTGGTCTTGCCTGGTGTAGCATGTGCTGCAGTGAGGGTTGTGCAAGGTGCTCAGAAAAGTGAGCAGAGCACCAGATTAGATGTGGAATATCTCCCGAAGGCCTTCAGAAGGTGACTGCATCAGGGGCTCTGTGCTCACCAGTGGATTGATCCATGGATGACTTCGTGGCTGAATGTACCTAGGTGTCTGGCTGGAGGAGATCACTGGTGTGTGACCTAAAAGGGTGCATTCTTGTCCCTGGCTCCTCTCTTCTTTCCCTACTTCCTGGCTACCATGGGGGTGAGCAGTTTTCCTCCTCCAGGCCCTTCTGTCATGATGTTCCTGCCTTGGAGCCACCAACCATGGACTGAACCCTCTATAAACTGCGGGCCAAATAAACCTTTTCTTCTGTAAGTTGTGGGTGTTGAATATTTGTTCCAGTGAAGAAGAAAGTGACTAAGACCTAAGCCAGTAGTTCATTTGGGGTGTCCAGTTCCTGTCTATCTGTCTCTTTCTATCCATCTGTCTGTCTCTGTCTCTGTCTGTATCGAAAGCTCCACGAATACACTTTACACATACTGTGGCACAAAAATCCTTGCCAGGCTCATCGGTAAAGCTCTGGATTTCAGTCATTCTTATGAGAAGTGAGAAGATGTGTGGAGATTTAAAAAATCCCAGGCAGGCAGGCAGTCAGGCAGGCATTCTGGTGTGGAAAGAGACATGGGAAGTCCATATTTTTCCCCACAAATGTCTTGTAACAATTAAAATCCATTTTTGAATGACAGCAAGTTGGATCAGTGTGTGAATTTAACGATGTGAAACCACGAACACTTAGTGACTATTTTCTCTTCTGGGATATAAAGATGAATCAGGAATGGTACCTGCTTCCAGGATAATTGATTGATAGATGTGCCTATACAAAGTGTGATAAAAACGGTGAATGTTTAAATTAAAAAGTTATAGTGAAAACACATAGCCATGAATCCCCCTCAAAGAGTCTTTATGAGGTATGATGAGAAACAAGGTGACTTCTGCTGCCCAGTGCCACCCAGTGGAAAGGCAGCTTGTAAAAACGTGACGCTGCGTCCTCATCCACCTCAGTCACCAGATCTGGCACCGTGTGACTTCTGGCTCTTCTTCAAAGTCAAGTGACCATGAAAAGAGGGCTTGGGATGTCACAGACAGAGTGTGATCCGGCGCCCTATGCGCCCAACCCAGTTATTAAATCTGACCTCACTTGGCAGCCTGAGGGGTCTTAGAGAATTTCTCAAAAGCTGAAGCACAGTTTCGAATCAAGTTTAATCAGAATATTGAAAGTTAGAAGCAGGCTGAGGTTAAGGCGTGGGTCAAACTGTAAAAACAAAGTGGAGCAGACACACGAAGCTATGGAAGGTTAAAGATTGCTTCATTTCCAATTAAAAGAAGATTTTGGAGTTGGGGTACAGATTAGGTTTTTTTTTTTTTTTTGCAACACATGTATCGAGGAGGGTAACAATCGAGAAACTGAAGTCAGAAAAGAATTAAGTACAGCTGACTGGCTGGCTCCGACAAGTGAAAACACTAAAATATATTCAAAGTGAAGGCAGCTAGCAATCCTTTCCTTATGTGTTCATGCATTGTTTGCATTCATGGGCTAAATAATTCATGCTGTGTTTTGGGCATCTTGTTGTGGGCCCAACTTGAGACATCAGCGCTTTTTCCCTGTCACTCGTGTTGTGGATGAGGTTGGATCTTGTCTTTCTAGGAGATGAACGTGTTGTCAGGAGCAGGTAGCATGGCAGGAGACATCTGGTTGCCACGGCGACAGCTCCCCGTGATGCCTGGAGAGGAGGTGGCAGTTGAGGGAGGCCAGGCGCACAGGGGACGCAGCACTGTGGGACGCCAGGATGGCTGAGGAATTGCAGATGTGAGTCCCAGGAGCCTGCCATTCTGGGACAAGGGCAGCACTTGGCAGATGCCTGGTGACACTGACATTAGTGAGGCCCACTCTCAGCAGGGTGGCAGGCGGGCTGCTGGGCAAACACAGGGCAACTGCTTTAGTTACTTTTCTCATTGCTGAGACAAAATATCCAGCACCCACGAGCTAACGGAGGAAATGTTTATTTAGCTCACTGTCCGTAGAGGTTTCAGTCCATAATTGGCTGGCTCCAAGGCAGGGTGGCATGGCAGAGAGGAATCACAGAGGAGAAATAGCCCACAGCAAGCAGCCAGGTGAGAGCAAGCAAGGGCCAACCACAGCTCTTTCTATTCCTGTTTTACCCAGGCTGCTTAGGCAGGTAGCACTCACACCCTTAATCCTAGTGCCCTTGAGCTAGCATTGCACCATGAATCAATTCCAGCGTCACACATTCCAGATCCAGCCACCACTGAGAAAGGCCCGCCTGTGACTGCAGGAGGCTCTGGGGGGGAGATCTAGACACAAGCCATAACAGCAACTAACTTTCTACCTGATTTCTGAGAATGAGGAAACTCCCAAAAGAAGTAGGAATGAACACAGAGACAAATCCACTAATCAATTAAATGATTAATTAATTCATTCATTCTGCAAAGCTCTATTGAGAACTTCATCTGCACCTTATTCCTGGCAAGATGTTGGCAGCCTCCGAAGGCCTGGCTTGGCCTCTACCCTCCACAGATGCAGTGCAGCTGTAGAGAAGGAAAACCAGAGGCCCACAGTGATGTTGGAGTAGCGCATCCTGGCCACAGGACGCTGTAGCCAAGCAGCAGGTGCATGGATGCTGGATCAGGGCAAGTGGCCCAGAGCCCGGAGGGCAGCCTGAGGAGGTGGCGCTGAGCGGCCCTTTGCAGACAGCATTGGTGGCAGTGGTGGGGAGGGGCTCTCCGATCCAGAGAGGCTCACTGTGTGTAAAATAGGCTTCTTTTCATTACTGACTATCTGAATGTATATTTAATTTTACTTTTTATCAGTCCATGTTTGTCATACATTCCTTGTATGGGATCGGTCCATGGACACAAAGCATCTTGATTCTGTATTCATTCCTTCTGGTCCCTCCATTCTCGGTCCCCTTCCCTTTTGCAAAAGATCTGTCTCCTGCTTCCTGTTGTCTGTCTTTTATTTTGCTCTTTATTTGTATCGTGGGTTTCTCTCAGAAGAGAAACCATGTGATTTCTGAGTCAAGGGTGCACTGTGCTCGGCCCCTTGCCCTTGGAGCTGTGCTGATTCGCCTGGCTCTGTCTTATTTTGTGTGGAAGTGGTTTTTTTTTTTTTTTTTTTTTTTTTTTTTTTTTATAAACAAACAGAAATTTATTTAGCTCACAATGTTGGAGCTGGGATGCACAAGACTGAGGGGGCCACATCTGGTGAGGGCCAACATCTGGGTGTGGGGAGGGGGAGAGAGAGAAGGAGAGAGAGAAACAGAAGGAGGGGAAGAAGATGGAGAAGGGGATTGGGAAGGGGGAGGGGAGGAGGAGGAATTAGGGCCCCAAAGGGGCTAAGTCCGTCCTCTCTCAGGCTCCCACTCCCACGATAACAAGCCCCCTCCAGCATTAATGGCACTAACCCATGCGTGGGGCCAGAGACCTCCCCCTGCTCACTTCTGAAACCCTCCTCTCCACGCCACCTCCTCGGTGGTCACATTCCTCACATATCGACTTTGGGGGCCACATTCAAATCAGGCAGCCCCTTCACCCTAGGCACTGTGACCTCCTAAGTGCTAGTCTGGCTTCCCCAGCGGGCAGCACACCTCCTGCAGGGGAGACCAGGCGGGGTGCCAAGGAAGCCCTGGGGGCCATGGGACAGGCAGTTCGAGATCCGAAGGTCTTCACTTTCAGACAGGAAAAGCAGCTCCTCGCTACCACCTTCTCCTCAGGGGCTGACATCAAGCACTTGAATATTCAATCAGTAGTTGGTGCACACCTGTAATCCCAGCTATTTGGGAGGCTGAGACGGGAGGACTGCAAGTTTGGACTCAGCCTGGGACACATAGTGAGACTGTGTCTCAAAATTTAAAATAAAAAATAACACAAAGGCCTGAGGATGTAGCTAACCATTGAGCCTGGGCACAATGACCAGTGCCAAAAACAAAACAAAATTGCTAATGTTTATTAAACATGAGACCCTTTTCATTTCACATAGAATGAGATGACACTCCATTGGGGAAATTCAGGGAAACACCAGGGTGATTATTAGCTATTTGAACAAGTTCCAGTAACAAACCTAAGCTACAAATGTTGCCTTTGGAGTTTGGGAGAGATACAGTTACTAAATATTTAACAATTCCACTGCCTGCAGCAAGCACTTATGAGTTGAAACAATGTATTCTCTCATGTATGGGTGCGTCTGCCGGTGGTGGTTACAAATTTAAATTGCTGTGTGATAGCCAAGATTTTCTGGTAGACGTTAAACCTCAGCCTAGCCTGAAAGGTTTCAGACCAGTTCTGAGTTAATGAAATTTTACCCTAGGTCCCAGGAGCAGGTTTACTCGGTAAAATATGGAATGTGCTGGGCATGGTAGCGCTGAGGAATGAGGATTGCTGTGAGCTGAAGGCCAGCCTGGGCTACTGAGTTCATGGCCAGGTATAGTGGAGCATGCCTGCAATCCCAGCACTCTGGGAGGCTGAGGCAGGAGGATCACTGCAAGTTCCAGGCCTGGGCAATTTAGTGACTTAGTGAGACCCTGTTTCCAAATAAAAACAAAATACATATATTAAAAAAAAGGGCTGGGGATGTAGCTCAACGTAAAGGCCTTGGGTTCAATCCCCCCACCCCCCAAATTCAAGCCCCTGTGTGCACGTAGAGACAGAAGCCTGGTCTTCTCCATCTCCACTTCCCTTCTCCTCCTCCTCCACCCCCTCCTCCTGCTCCTACTTCTCCTTCTTTTTCT
>NW_004955487.1:1001231-1037615 GCF_000276665.1 Chinchilla lanigera
TCCTTCCTTCCTTCCTTCCTTCCTTCCTTCCTTCCTTCCTTCCTTCTTTCGCTCCTTCATTTCTTTCTTTTCCAGTACGGGGTATTTCTGCCTGGGTGGATGTGTTACTTATGTATTTACTTGGTACACGTGTGCAGTACATAACAATTACATTCCTCACAGGAAGTTGGTGCGTGTCTGTGACATTTCTCAATTCCTTTTTTAAACCCCTTCCCCTGCCTCTTTCTCCCTGCACTTTTGGGCCTCTTCTCTGTCTGAAATGAGCAGACACTTCTCACATGAAGAAATACAAATGGCCAATAAACACATGAACAAATGTTCAGTATCACTGGCCATTCGAGAAATGCAAATCGAATGAACACTGACTCTGTCTCACTCCAGAAAGAATGGCTAGCGTGAAGAAATCAACCAATAACAAATGCTGACAAGGCAATGAGGGAAAAGGAACACTTTTTCACTGTTGGTAGGAATGTAAACCAGTACTGGTATTGAATCAGTGCTTTCACACTGAGGTACACCTCCAGCCATTAAAAGATTTTTGTTTTTTTAAATTTTGAGACAGGGTTTTGCTAAGTCACCCAATTACCCAGACGGGGTACAAACTTGCAACCCTCCTGCCTCAGCCTCCTAGAATGTTGTGATTGTAGGCATCTGCCGCCATGCTTGAGTCTTCTCTTTGATGAAGGCTCCAGAAGTAAACATGTGGTCACTGAAGAGAAGAACCTGCTACAAGGAAACTCTGTTGTTGTTTGCTTGTTTGTGTTTAATTTTGAAGTATTTGCTGAGTTTGGTTTTAAAATCACAGCCATCCCTCCTCCCGATTTGCCTGGGTGGCTTTATTTAGGGGGATGGGTTCGGAGCGGCACCTCTCAAACAATCTGCTCTTGAAGTAGCCAGCCAGGGCCCTCGTGCAGTGGCAGCCCACTCAGAAGTGGGGATTGTGGGAAGCTCCAGCACACTCTTACCATGTTTCTCACCCCTTTTTCAAAATCACCTGTCTGTGAGACAAACTATCTCTGTCATGCAACACCAATGCTTGCACGTGGGAGCAGAGGCTCACTTTCATGGGCTCACTTTGAAAGGGAAGAAGAGCCCCACGTGTACCCCACAAGACAGAGCCGCCTCCGCATCCTCCAGCTGCAAACCCAGCCGGCGTGGGGCTTGCTGAAAGCTTCCGGTTTGCAGTAGCAGCCTTGTGTCGAAAGAGTTTCACAAGAGCTTGGCCCGTTTCTCCTCTAGTCCTTCCCATATTTTATTGCCTGCTCTCACCAGTAAGAAATAGACGCCTGTGTGATTCGGGCTGCAGCTGTAGCAGGGAAAGAGCTAAGAACCAGGGACAGCAGGAGCTATGGTTTTGCAAAAGAAGTCTGGCCTTTGGGAGCCGTGAGGGGCCTTGGCTCCTTTGGGAGTCTGCTCCTGACAGCTGGGTGCTTGGCCTGACTTTGCGTCCGGGCGCTGCTGGCTGGCATCTGGCGGTGCAGGTGGTGCTAGCACTCATTTCCCTCCTGTCCTTGGTGTGCCCGCCAGGGTCGCCTGTGCATTACAGGGTCTCCTGGCTTTGCATCCACCCCCAGGGCCTCGCTGGTTCCCAGATGTCCTTGAAAACCCAAGCTGCTCCCGCCTTCTGCATTTGAGCTGCAGGTTTGAAGACGGCCCTTCCCGCCACCCAGGGGAGAAGTGACGCCACTTATTTCAAAGTCATTCATGGCTTTCCATCCGACGTTTTCATCCCCTGCCTGCCCCCTTTTCTTCTTTTTAGTGCTGGGGAATGAGCTTAGGCTTTTTGCACTGAGCCGCAGCCCCAGCCCATTTTAAAATTTTTTATTTTGAGACAGGGCCTTACTAAGTTACTAAGGTGCCCAAGCTGGGCCTGAACTGGTGATTCTCCTGCCTCAGCCTCCCAGAGTGACAGAATTACAGGCCTGTGGAATCAGGCCCAGCCTTCCTATTCCTTCATGAAAAAAAATCTATCTATCTATCTATCTATCTATCATCTATCATCTATCTATCAGTCTGTCTCTGGTTCCTTTAGATCTGTTTTCAGCTGCAAACTGAGAGTAGGGGGTCTATTCCTTAGGGCAGTGAAATGATCTTCAAAAGATGCATGGAGAAGTGGGCAATGCCTTGAGGGTTGAGGTATTGGGAGCTTTCCCCCATGAAAACCTTCATGTCTCCAGGAAGTGGCAGGAGCTTGCTGCTCCACAGAGCCATCCGGGCAGATTATACCAGGGCTCCTGCTTCCACCCGGCCCCTGGGAGTCGCACTGTCTTGATTTCCCCTGTACTTTCTATTGCCCAGGGCTCAGACTGTCACTGCTCATGCCAGTGAGTGGGTTGCTTGGCTCTCTGCGTGCTACCTTGGACCCTTCTGTGGCCATTGCCATCCTTCAGCACCAGGGGGAAACTGAGGGAAAGGTGACCCCCCAGAGCCCCTCCCTGCAGGGACAGCAGGGTGCAGGTGGGCAGGAAAAGGTGGGAAAAACCAGCACCTTAGCTCTGTTCTGTTATTGTGCACACTGCAGTCCTCAGGGGCAGAGTGAGCTCTTTACTGAGAGGATGCCTACTTTGGTTGTTGTTGTTCTGTTTGCTTTTTGTTTTTTGAGACAAGGTCTTGCTCTGTGTTCATGCTGATCTCGAACTCACTATGTAGCCCAGGCTGGCCTCATATTCCTGGAGATCATCCTGCATCAGCCTCCCAAATGCTGGGATTATAGATGTGAGCCACCATGCGTAGTCGGGAAACCCACATTTGTGGGCTGAGGAAACAGGGGTGTGGGGGACACACAGGGACCCCGACCCACAGGCAGAGGGCCAGGCAAGTGAGGCAGGATTGGGAGTGGCAGGCAGGGGAGATCATCTGTCAGGGCTGGAGCTGAGGGGATCTGGGCAGGGGATGGAGCAGGAGGGTGACGCTGATTAGTTACCTCATGCTGATCTCACCTGCCAGGACCCAGAGGGAGCAAGCTGAGGGTGGACTCGGGGTGCAGAATGCTTGAGGTGCCTGGCGGAGTTATGGGGTGTCCATGGGGCTGTCAGACCTAAGGCTGGAAGGAAAAATGGGCTACAGATATAGATGTGGGACGCATCGGTTGATAAAGTATGGAGACTGGGCATGGTGGTGCACGCCTGTAATCCCAGCACCTGGGAGGCTGAG
The DNA here is from genome assembly GCF_000276665.1 of Chinchilla lanigera. NCBI lineage: Eukaryota > Metazoa > Chordata > Mammalia > Rodentia > Chinchillidae > Chinchilla > Chinchilla lanigera. Next base: position 1,004,385 of record NW_004955487.1, read on the forward strand.
GCAGGAGAATTGCTGTGAGTTCGAGGCCAGCCTGGACTACATAGCAAGACCCTGTCTCAGAAACCCCAAACCCAACCCAACCGAAACAAACGATGGGGAGGCATGGGTGTGGCTGGAATCACTTAGGAATAAAATAATAGTTAAACTCCTGACAACCTGTGAGTTAAACCCCGTGCCCAGCACATTTGACTCCTGGCAGCAAGCCCCAGGGAGGTGCTACCTGTCCCTGTCCCCACGTTGTAGGGAGGACTGGACCGAGCAGCTCAGCTGTTTGCCAGGTAGCCCAGTGAGTTAAGAAGCTGGTGGCTGAGGAGGGACTTGGGGCCACCGAGAAGGGCATGTGAAAGGGGACTGGTGACCCCGGAAGGCTTGAGAAAAGGTGCTCAGACAGAAGCCAGGAGGGATCCATGTGGGGGTGGAGGAGGCCACCTCCTGTCTGTCTGATGCTGGCCTGGAGTTCTGGGTCCATGCACCAGCCCCGGTGGGCAAAGAGGTGGCATCTCAAGGCTGCCTGTGCTCTGTCGCACCTCCACTGCCTGGCTGCGGCTGGGATGTGCACCTCCCGCCCGGCCGCCCAAGCCCAGCTCACTGGAAGGGACTTTGTGGTTGGCTTCTCCGGAAGCTCCTGGGTTCCATAGAGATAACTCACCGTGCAGTCTCTGCCCAGTCCTTGCGCGCTGGTCTTGAGCTTCCGGAGGACGGGAAGTGTACGTATCTACACGTGCCTCATTTGTGGTAGGCGCCTAATGCATGATTGTATTAGTAGGTGCTTAATGAGTGAATCGGGATGAAGGAAAACAAGGTCCTAAAAGATTTCCTGGTCCTCTAATTTTCCCTTTTACAGGTAGATTTTCAGTCAGTCTAGTCTTGCGGCCCATCTCTCTCTGTTCCCATGGTTCTTTCCTTTTTCTTTTCTTTTTTGTTTATTTGTTTCTTTCTCTCTTTCTGCAGTACTGGATGGACACGACACTCAGGGCCTTCACACAGAGCTACATCCCCATCCTTTTAAAAAAATTTTCAGTTTTGAGTCAGGATCTTGCTGTGCCACTAAATTCTCCAGGCTTGGATAGGTGTGCATGTTCTTTATTTCTTCTACAATCACGCATCTGTCCGTCTGATGCATATTCGAAGTTGCCTTCTCTGTGTGTCCCAGGGCCCCCTCTGGACTCTAAGTTCTGCAGGGCTGGGTTCTCATTTATCTCTAAGTGCCAAATGCAGTGCCCCTTGCTTTGCCAGGGCTAAAGGGAGGCAGTAGGTGTGCTGGAGTTGGAGCCCTGGGAGAACCTCTAACCTTGCCTGCCCCGCCCCCGCCGCACCCTCCTCCTCCCTGGGCCAATCAGCTGCGCCCTTGCACCCGTGCTAATGAGGGGAGCAGGTGGCCCAGCACACCGCCCGTCCCCTTGCGCTGCCTCCTCGTTCTCCCCGCCTGGGCTGATCCGGACCCAGGCTCACACATGATGCTCCAATGCTATGGGCTTCAGCTTTGATCAAGGCTGAGAAAGCCCAGCTGGGTCCCGCACTGGCTGATAAATTAGCAAAGACTCATTGCAGCCAGTTGGGCTGGAGTCTGAAAGTCTGTGGTGCCAGCCGCCTGTGCAGCCATTCCGGGGCGAGCTCGGGGCTGTTCTTTAAACAGACACTCAGCGTGTTGCAGATGTAGGGTGCTATCTACAGGGTCCCAGTCACCAGAGGGAGGCATTTGGATCTGTCACCTCCGATCTTCTGCCAACGCTTGCTTCTCTCTTAATCCAGGGTGCAGGATGAGTTTGTAGAAGAGAAGTGAGGGTGCGCGTCTGTCTGTTACTTATTTCCAATGTAAATATCATGAGCGAGCTCGGTGGAAAGATGTAATTCTGCTGGACACCATGCAAGAAATGTTTGCTAATGGAATTTTCTTTTAACAATAGGGAAAAATTTTGTTTCCACACAGGCAGTGCTGGCTCCAGCCACAGTTCTGACAAACGTTTCCCCAAATGCCACCAGGACCGACGGATACAGCTGCAATGGAAATTTGAGTGCCCTCTGAAGAATCCCAAATGCATTTAGAAAAATCACTAAACCACATATTTAAAATGTGCTCTGTTATTTTGCTAACAACATTGACGTGTTATAAGTGGAGAGATCAAGAGATCTTGATCAGAGAATTTGTCTGAGGGTGCCTAGCCATTCCCCAGCCCTTAGACTTTCTATACTTTCATTTCACATCACAGAGAAATGCAAGCAGCTGTGAGCTACGTTTCACATCCTGCTCACTGTTGAGTTTTACTTTCTGATCTTCATGACACTGGTGTTGGCGTTTCATGACAGAAAGGGGATGCTGAATACGAAACCCGCATAGCTCTGCGCTGTGTGTGTCAAGTCACACAGCTGTCTCTTGCTCGATGTATCTGATGTGACTTCTGGTTGGGTTTAAGGTAGTTGTAACAAAGCACATGGCCCAAATCAAAGAAGGCTGCATGTTCATCTGTGTTGTGGTGTCATCTGCTTGTCCTAGATGGTCACGACAGGACTGGAACACAATTGATTGGCTCAGGGTAAGAGGACATATGGATTTATGTCCCCTGCTGGGAACTCCACAGGGCCTGAAATTCTGTCAAAAATGACTTAGCTGTCTCTTGACTACATTTGTTAGATATTCTTTTTTCATTCAGGCTTGTTATTGATTTTCTCTCTTGGTTCCTCTAAGTTAATCTTACAATCTTCAAAATGTGAAAACACCCTGAGCAATTTTAAATTAATTTCCAAGCTGGGCAGAGTGGAACATGCCTATAATCCCATCACTGGGGAGGCTGAGGCAGGAGGATGTCAAGTTTGAGCATAGCTTGGGCTATATAGTGAGTTTAAGACCAGTCTTGGCTCTCTCTCTCTCTCTCTCTTTCTTTCTCTCCCTCTCTTTATATATATACATAAATAAAATTAATTTACTTTTGAAGGCTTTTTTTTTTTTTTTTTTTTTGGTTTTTCTCCAGTACCGGGAACTGAACTCACGACCTTGCGCTTGCCAGGCAGGCGCTTTTGCGGCTGAGCTAAATCCCCAGCCCCTGAAGGTTTGTTTTTCTGGTGACTTTCTCTTACCCTTTTCTCATGATAATATCCAGCAGGAAGTGTTCGTGCCAGCGTCTAAAGGCCTGCTCCAGTGTGGATTTAGAATGTCCCCCAAGGCCCATGTGTTTGCTGAAAGCTTGATCCCCAGCCTGGCATGACTGGAAGGTTGTGAGATCTTTACGAGGAGTGGCCTCATGGGAGGTCCTCGGTCACTGAGTCAAAATCAACCAGTCTTCTTCTTAAGCCAATTAACTCCAGAATTTTTTACAGTAACAGAAAGCTGACCAATGAGGTCCATGGTGGGCTTAGTTAGTAATTCAGTTTCCACACTTTAAAGATATCTATGGAGGAAGGGGTGGGAAAGGGGAGAAAAACATAAAGATATCTATAAAAAAGATTCCCAAAATATGTGTATGAGCTGATTAGGATGGCACTTTGAGGGTAACAGGGTCATCATTTAGGGAAGCAAGAGGTCGTGTTGCCTCTCAGTTCCAGCAGGACAGGTGGAATGAGTAAGCAGAGGGAGGCTAACATTTTGTTTGTTTTTGGTACCAGGAATCAAACCCAGGACCTTGTGCTTGCCAGGTAGGCGCTTGTGCAAGGTTAACTTTTCACTGTACATCCCTATGGGTTTTTAGGTTACAACTACAGAGCTTTGGCTCAACTTTACCTTCTCCCAGAACCTGAATCAGTACCATTAGTAGGATCTTTATTTAACAAAGCCGTAGAAATCAGAAATCAGATTTGAGGATGATTCAAGTAGGATCAGGTATCAGACAAGAGTCTCCAGAGAAATAGAATCTGCAAGAGATAGATAGAGAAATATAGATAGGTACATAGGCAGATAGATAGATGATAGATAGGTAGGTAGATAGAGAGAGAGATAAGGAGATTCACTGTAGAAGTGGCTCACAGAGAGGGGCTGGGAAGTCTCGTGACCTAGCATTTGTAAGCTAGAGACCCATATTAGCCCGCTTTCCTATAGTTGAGATACAATACCTAACACTCACAACTTAAAGGAGGAGAGGGGTTAATGTGACTTGTGGTTCAGGTGATTCAGTCCATGGTTGGCTGGCTCCGAGGCAGGAATATTGTGGCAGAGGGCCTGGTGGAGGCAAGCTGCTCACATCATGGCAGCCAGGAATCAGAGAGAGAAGGCAAGAATGTACCCTTCCAGGCCACACCTCAGTGACAACCTCCAACTAGGCCCCCGCCTCCTACAGCATATTCAGCCATAAACTCATTCATGGATGGATCCGCTGATGAGTGTAGCACCCTATGATCTAGTCATGATCCAGTCTCCTCCATGATCCAGTCACCTTCCCAAAGCTCCACTCTGAACACATGAGACTTTGGGAAACGTTCTAGATCCAGACCATAACAAGATACATGAAAGCCAGTGGCGAACTGAGTCCAAGTTTAAAAGCCAGAGAGCCAGACGAGCCAATTCCAGGTGGCAGGAGAAGACAGCTGTTGCAGCTTAGAGATATGGAGTTCATCCCACCTGCACCTTCTAGCTGATTTAGGCTGTCATGGTAATGGATAACACCGGCCCCATCCCTGAGGGTTCATCCTATCTCACCATTCAGTCAATCACCACCAGAAATATGGTTTTCCTGCTCCCTGGGTGCCCCTGAGCCCACCCACCTGACGTTAATCATCATGTAGAACTTCGAAAGTTCACAAGATTGGAAGGTCATGAAAGAGTTCCTACCTCAAGGACCAAGTAATCAATACGTCTGGGGGACTGTGGCTTACAGGGAAAACTGGAGGTGGATGTGACTTGGCCGGCTCGAGGGGCCTCTGCTCCAGTCTGATAAATGTGCAACAAAGACTGAGTATTTCAAGTGCTCTGCCATACCTTTGCCAGTGTGTGGAATAAGAGCAGAAGCCACAAAGAAGGGACAGCAAGGTTTGGCCTGTCTGGTGCCTTTTCCAGATTGTCCTGTTCCCAGTGGGGACCTTTGGAAAGTGGACAGGAGCATGAAGAAGGAAGCTCCATTTGTATTATGGGTCTGTTACTAATCAGTTGTCACTTTAAATAACTTCTTTTATTTGTGAAAAGGTGAAGTAATGTGCATCATTTTTTAATTATATTATTTTATTTTTTAAAGTACTGGACATCCAATCCAGGATCTTCTCATTGAGCTACATCCCCAGATCTTCTTTATTTTTTATTTTGAGACAGGGTCTCATTAAGTTGCTAAGATGCCCAGACTGGGTTTGACCTTGCAATCCTCCTGCCTCAGCATCCAGAGTGCTGGGATTACAGGTGTGTACCACCATGGTTAGCTATGAGCTTTATTTTTAAATTAATTTGTGTGTGTGTGCATGTGTGTGTGTGTGTTCAAGGGTGGCAAGTGTTCATGGCATCATCGGGAATTTCTTTTTTTTTCTTAAACAATATGTGAAGGATGAAATGGAATATATAAGCATTGATTCACAAAATATTGGGGTTCTGCATAAGCAGACCATAGGAGAAATCCTGCCTCATGAACATTCCCCACCCACTCACACCCAACTGTCCCCACATCACTTTGAACCTGCACATTGGTATATACACATAATTTTAAAATAAAATGTTTTCTGATTTGAAGGAGGGTCACTTTTACTTAAAACTTTTAGCATTTTACATAAACAAGTAATTATGCTAGTTTACTAACATATTCTAAGTTCAGCCCACAGAAGATACATAGCATGTGAGGTAATGCTTATGTTAAGCAGCTCAAGTTAGGCAGTCCAGAATGTATCTAAGACATCATGTTGTATACAGTCAACACGTACAATATTTATTTGTCAATTAAAAAATAGACCCTAGTGTGTGCCGCTGTGGCCAATTCCCTGATAGAACCCAGGTGGAGTCTAATCTGGGGAGCAGAGGCTGCCTTGCCCTCCTGCTGTCCCAGCTGAGTGAGGAGTCTGTGTGCTTCTACCAAGTACCTTTAAGCAATGGGCTCTGGGTTTTGCTTTCTTATGGGAGCAAATTCTCCCGTGTCCACGATGCAACACAGTTTAAATTGCTTATCTTCTGCCTTTAGTGCAGAAGCTATAAGCCTTATGAATTGTATTCCTGAAGCCTGGATGGCATCACGTGGCTGAAGTTTTCTTTTTAATGTTGAAATGATCAGACATCTGTGACCTTCCAGGGCTCTCAGTCCCTTCTCCAAGCAGCTTTGGAAGTGAAAATGGCCCCACAATGAGTCTCATGGGCTACCCGTGTGCCTGTCACCTCACCTGGGACCCAGGAGGCCTCAAGGCGTCTTTTCAGGCTCCTCTGGAGATGTCTCAAGTCCACAGTGATTATGTTCCTTGACCACAGGGGACACAGGAGCTCTGGAGTTGAGCATCCATCCATCCACCCATCCATCCACTCATCTGTCCACTCACTCATCCATCCATCCATCCATCCATCCACACATCCATCCATCCACACATCCATCCACACATCCATCCATCCATCCACTCGTCTGTCCACTCACTCATCCATCCATCCATCCATCCATCCACACACCCACCCATCCATCCATCCATCCACCTACACATCCATCCATCCACACACCCATCCACCCATCCATCCATCCATCCATCCATCCATCCATCCACCCATCCATCCACTCATCTGTCCACTCACTCATCCATCCATCCATCCATCCATCCATCCATCCATCCATCCATCCATCCATCCTTCCATCCATCCACGCACCCATCCATCCATCCATCCACCCACACATCCATCCATCCATCCACCCACACATCCATCCATCCATCCATCCACACATCCATCCATCCACCCATCCATCCATCCATCCATCCATCCATCCATCCATCCATCCATCCACCCACCTACTTAGCAGGTGCTCACTGAGCCATTACTAAGGGCCAGATGTGATCATGAAGAGTTAGCTCTACATGGAGCATGCAGTACACAAGAACATGGGATGATTATAGTTTATAATTATAAATGACAACTATACCTTATAATGATGATCTGAACATAGCTAAAAACACTCATTATAGATTATCAGTGCAATGAGTTATAATGTGAGAACATAATGAGTTCGAGGATTGGAGGCATCCATGGTGGACAGAACAGCCCTAGAGGCCCTTTTTACACCACAACAGAGTTACAAGGATTGAAATCTGTCTCTACAGTTGCTGTGCAAAGAAGGTAAGGGTGAGGGTGAGGTGGGCAATGGTTGAACTGGGGAGCTCAGCAAGGTATGGGCTGTGTTTCTGCCTCAGACACACAGTGGCTATACTCATGGTTAAGCTAACTTCCCTGACATTCATTCATTCACTCACTCATTCATTCATTCGCTTGTTTATTTATTTGCAGTACTGGGGATTGAACTCAAGGCCTTTACCTTGAGCTACATCCCTGGCTCTTTTTAAAATTTTAATTATTATTTTTTACTTTTAAAAATTTTGAGACAGGGTCTCAGTAAGTTGCTAAGTTGCTCCATCCATCCAAGTTCAGGATGGGTTTGAACTTGTGATCCTCCTACCTCAGCATCCCAGAGTGCTGGGATTATAGGTGTGCACCACCATGTTTGCTACGTCTTTGTATTGGAGATAATAACACTGACCATGAGAAATGGCCAGATTAGAAGACACAGAAAGCTCATAGCCCAGCTGGGCCCCAACTGGGAACCAGCTTGTTGGCTGTCTGGTGTGTGCAGGGTGTATGGGTTGCTCTAGGGCTCCACATCTCTGCTTTCCCAGCATTTCCAGAGGTCTCCTGGATGCCCACTCCTGCCCATTCTGCATCCATCCCTTGTGCCCCTCTTTGTGCCCTGCCTTAGCCAGGGAGCAGAAGAACTAAGATGTATGGACGAGGTACCCTCCCATGGGAAGGCTGACTGGAGGAATTCCCAGGGTCCTGGAAAAGCCTGCAGGGGGCCAGGGGCTTGGAGGGTTGGCCTGAGTTGGGGTAGATGGGAGCAGAACTCTATAGGGACAAGGGGTGGGGGCACTCCACAGCCCAGGCACACAAGGTTCTTAATATCTAATTCAGGTTATTATTCCTGATTTCTCTCACTGTACCAGGCACCACAGCATCCCGCTGCTGCCTGTGGGTCCCAGCTCCTTCAGCCTCTGTGTCTTAATGATTTTCCTGTCCCTGAAACACAACACCCAACCCCTCAAGGAGGAGAGGGTTATGTGGTTCATGTTTGCAGTGGGTTCAGTCCATGGTAGCTGCTCTGAAGCAGGAACATCATGGTGGAAGGGCCTGGTGGAAGAAAACTGCTCACATCATGGTGGCCAGGAAGCAGGGAGAGAGAGAGAGAGAGAGGAAGAGAGAGAGAGAGGAGTCTGGGACAAGAACGCATCCTTCTAGGTCACACCCCAGTGACCACCTCCAATCAGACCCAACCTTCTACAGCACAGTCAGCCATGATGGGCACAGTTCACCATGATCTAGTCACCTTCCACACACAGGAGACTATGGGGGGGAATTTTGATCCAAACCATAGCGCCCTGGTTGCCCTGTCCAGCATGCCTGAACAGCCTCCCTCTTGCCTGCACCTTCCATTCTGAGCCAGCCAAGCTGGAGTGCGGCTCCCTCTCTGTTCCCGTGCGCTGTGCCTTTGGTCCAGCTCCTTGTAATGTAGCTTTGAGGTGATCTTCAGCAAAGGATGTTGAGAAAATAAGATCAATAAACACACACAGCATCAGTAAGAAAGGAGAAGGGAGGCAAAACATTTGACAACCAGAGGACTCAATTAAATGTATGACTCTAGCAAAATTTTATCTTGGAGCTCCCTGCTGACAGTGGGAAAAAGGAAAAGATGATTGTCATGCAACTTCTTCTAGCAGAAAGGAGATACAGTAGCAACAATTTTTTTAATGGAAAAATTATTCTCAGGAGCAAATTCTTAGTTTGCCATATGAGTTTGCAGATGATAGGTATGAATATCCTCACATTAACCACGTGGAAATTCATTAACATTTATAACATACTGGAGGCTGTGACAAGAAGTACTGTAAGCCCTAGCAGTGCCAACAGGAAAGATCCATCATTTCTACCACATGGGTCTGGTCCAGGCCTTTCTGTGCCTTCAAAGCCTGGCTTCCTCATGGGTGGATGTGGGCTGAGCTGATATCACTGCAGTACGTCTTCAAGTTACTGCCCTTGGTGTGTTGTGAACCTCTCCTGTCCTAGGATTGGCCCAATTACCAGGCAGGTTTTTTTGGGGGGAGGGTTTATGTCACTTTATGCAGAGAAAATGATTTTAAAGTAAACCTGGGAATATTCCTTAATAAAAGAGCAATTGTAGGACATGGTGGTGCATGCCTGTAATCCCAGTACTCTGGGAGGCTGAGGCAGAAGGACTGCAAGTTCGAGGCTCGTGAAACATGATGAGGATCCCCTGGCCTTTCCTGGAAGTCAAAGTTGTGCTGAACCCCAAGGACCAGTGGGCTCCAGCCACAGAGAATGGGGAGGCAGCAGGATCATTGTGCCTGTGGCAAGGAATCATGCCTGTCTCTCACCAGAAAACCCTGCTTGTCACAAAATATTAATGTGAGTATTTATGAAGAGACTCGACGCCATTCAAGATTCTCAAAGAACTAAATGAACATCGCTACCCACTCTCCCTCAACATGGAATCTCTGTTTTCAGGGCTTGGCAGAGTCTGCAGAATATTTCTCTTCTGAGGACACCCAGGCTGTGGCATTGGTCTCTCCCACCCTGCGCTCTCGGAATTCTTAACACTTGACAGCTGACTTCAGCAGGCGGATCTCCCAACCTAGTCAGAACCAAACAGCTTTCTGGAGCTTCTGGAGCTTCGTGGTGAAGTTAGAGCAGGAGCGGGTTAGGCAGGCAGACGATAAAAATCCTGTGACCGCTTGCCTAGGACACAATGCTGCCCAATGTGAATGCAACGATGCTGCCCTTGTGGGTGGGAGTCAGCCGGGGTTTGGAAGTCAGGACTGCCTATGCATGGGCATCTTCTGTGCCAGAACAAAGCTCATTTCGACTTCCTATTGTACTGCACAGCTTTTAGGGACATGTGTTCAATGATTTTTTTTTTTTTTTTAACCCTAATACACAATAGCAAGAATTGCACTAATGGGGTTAGGTGGGAGGCTGAGAAAATGGGTGCACATTTGCAACAGGCCAAATGGAGAGGGTAGGTTCTTTTCTAGGAATAGAAGCCACAAGTGCCTAGGACTGCATGGTGGTGCAGGGCTATAGTTCCAGCACTCTGGAGGCTGAGGCAGGAGGTCTGCAAGTCTGAACTCAGCCTGGGCAACTTAGTAACTGAGTGAGACCGTGTCTCAAAATAAAAAGTAAAAAGTCCTGGGGCTGTAGCTCAGTGTGAAGGTGTTGGGTTTAATTTCCAGAACCACAAAAAATTTTTTAAAAAAATTTAAAAAAGAGAGAAAGAAGGAAGTGAGGTAAGTTTTAGGAAGATAAAAGGAAACGCCAGCATGTGTGACCTGAGCCTGCAACTCCTGGAGGCAGGTGGGGCTCGGCACCTGGCCCACGAGGAGCCCCTCACCCAGGACACGTTGTCTGCTGCACATCCTGTTTCCTATTTTTTGCCAGATGTGACACTTTTTCACCTTTGACGGTCCAGGGTGGGTTTGTCACTTCCAGTCACCAGGGAAGGAGCAGAGGCTTTTCACAGGGGGATGCTGACCCACAGCTGCAGGTGTCCTATCATGCCAGATCGGGCTCTGAGCTTTGGGACTTGGGTCCTTGGGCTTTGAGGACCCAGTTCTCCAGCCATTTTTATTTTGAGGTAAGACCTGGCTAAGCTGCCCAGGCTGAGCTTAAACTAGCAATCCTCCTGCCTCAGCCTCCCAGAATGCTAGGATTATAGGTGTGCGCCACCATACCTGCAAGCCTTGTGCTGCATTCTCAAGAAACAAAAGCCAACTTTGTCCTTGTCTGGCACCTCCAGTAGACATCCTTAAGGAAGAAGTAGTGACTGGTGCATCACGGGGCCCAAAATGTGACTGTTGGTCTTGTCCTGACTTCATCATCACCTGCCAATTGCAATCCTCCTGCCTCAGCCTCCCTGAGTGATTGTACTTCTTTTGTGCAGGTGTTAACTGGAGGCCACAAGCTCAGCTTCAGAGCCAGGGAGGCCTAGCTGAGTGGTCAGCACCCAGTGCAGGCCAGCTGGTGTTCTCAAGTGGCCTTGACCTCTAAGCTGTAAAAGGGTAGCAGGCAGAGGAATCCCCTTTGGTGGGTGAGCATGAGTGCATGACAGAGACTGCTCTTTTGCTGGTTGTCATGGTTACAAACAAGGGAACACCTGTCCTCCCACCAAGCGTGGATCCAACCCTGTCACAAAGTCCTGTCCTGTCTGAGCTAGTGTCACTCCCAGTCAGATTCCATCTCTTTGTGCCTAGGGGTCAGGGGAGGAGCTAAAAACCAGAACTGGGTGAAGCAGGCTTAAAAGACAACGGTGATTTCTGGCTGTGCCTACCTCCTCGCCTGTCCCTTAGGGAATCCCTGGGAGCTGGGATGTCCAAGCAGCTTTGCTCAATGGTTGGGACTATGGTCCCCACTTGTGTAAAGTTGTTTCTGTGTCAGACACAGCTCTCCCTCTAGATGCTGAGCGCCAAGCCCAGAACGCAGGAGGAAGATGGAAGGGATGATGCTACATCGCAAGACTGAGCACTTTCAAAATTGACCAGTGTGCTCAATGTTCTCACCTGGACTCTTTCTTTAATTTTTTTTTTTTTTTTTTTGGGTGGTGCTGGGGATCGAACCCAGGACCTTGTGCATGCAAGGCAAGACCTCTGAGCCACATCACCAGCCCTGCAACCCTGACTCTTTCTGACTCAAAAATTTATCTCTTGGGAAGCATGGTATCCTGCCAGCTGAGGCAGGAGGACTGCTTGTTTGATCCCAGCCTAGGCAACTCAACAATTTAGATGTTATCTCAAAACAAACAAACAAACAAACAAATGGCTGGGAATGTAGCTCAATATAAAAGCCCTAAGGTCAATATGCAGTACCAAAAAGAATTATTTCTTTTCATTTGAACAATCTTAAAACTGAGCTGCCAAAGATTTACTCAGAAAGGTACACTTCAGATCATTTTTCCCTGTAAATGTTGGCAGAAAGGTTTGGATATGGACCCTTGGCTGGTGTGTGTGTTGGGAAGGGACCACACTACTCATTTTCTGACTTCTGAGCCCCTGTTTATAGCAGGACCGTGACTTCCTTTCACTGCCTGTAGAAGTGGAATCCAGTGACCAAGAGCAACTCATTCTTTTCTCCCCTTCCCGTGGTCTCTTTTTCAATTTAGCTTCTGTGATCTTTCTTGATCAAGGACATTTCTCACAAAGAAGGATTTACATCTGCAGCTCTCCAGTGTATCTGGATAGATTCAGGACAGATAAGGATGCTAAAAATATCCCAGTTGCTCTTTCCTCTAGACAGATACCCACAGGAGAATTTAAAATAATAGCGTTTGACTTGCTCCAATTACTATAAAGCCATCTACCTTTTGGTTCTAGAATTTTCCATAAGTCTAGATTTTCTTCTCATTTGATTTTTGAGACAGCATCTCACTATGTAGCTCAGGCTGGCCTCCAACTCACAAAGATCCTCCTGCCTCAGCCTCTTGAGTGCTGGGATCACAGATGTGCACCACCACACCTGGCTCAAGATGTTTTTGAAATTAAAGGAAAAGGAGCATCTTGAGTGAACTAATGACTGTCATGCATTCTCTCTGTTGTCCAGAGATCAAAGACCACACTGGCCTGGGAAGACCTGTAAGGAAAGAAAAGGAACAGCTGCCTGTCCCTGGCCCCTGAGTTCGTATGAAATGGTTTCACTCTGGGTAAAGTCCTGTCCTGAACTTCCTCTCCTAACCTAACTTCCTCTGCTAACCCACCTTGCAGGTGGCACCGGGGTTAGTGGGGAACCTGGCTGGCGGCCACCTCCTTGAGTCCTGCTCATAACCCCCGGGCTTACCTGGAAGTGCTACTCGCGGGCTTGTGGAAGTGAGAGCTGTCATGGAGCCGCCAAGGTCTATTTTGGGACTTCTGACCTGCTTCCCCCGACACCTAGCTAAACGGCTGGCCGGTGGGGGCTCACCGCACCTCCTTTAGAGAAGTCAAACAGGTGCTGTGGTGATCTTATCTTGTGTTTTGTCCTCAGAAGGTCCGTTGGTGTTAGAAGCCAAATAGGCCCAACTTCAGCAATTGTACAACTGGTGTTTTGGCCCAAGTTCCGTGGTCATGGCTCAGAGTGTGGTAAGCTGAGAATCTGAGACCAGGGACTCCTGATTTGGCAGGATCAGCTTCTTGGCTTATATCTTACTAAATCACCTGCTATCCATGGCAATCCCCGTATCTCTCTTCCTTTCCTGTATAATTTTATATAGGTTTTGAGGCAGGGTCTCTCTGCACAGTTCAGGCTGGTCTTGAATTCACTATGTAGCCCAGGCTGGCCTTGAACTCATGGTGATTCTCCTGCCTCAGCCTCCTGAGTGCTGGCATTACAGACGTGCACCATTATGCCTGGCTCCCCTTGGTTTAGAAAGGGCAGAAACTGTGTTGAAACAGTTAGAAAGCTTTAGGTGTTTGCAATCCCATTCTTCTCCCAATTGTGATGTTTTGATTTTTCTTATTTGGGGTCCAATTAGAATGTTGTACAAAACTTGACTGAAGTTAAAAACCATTGTAAGTTGTGCAAACAGCTTCAGTCACATGAGCTACTGGCACGGTGTGATCACTTCTGAATTTCCATTGACTCTACTGCACTGACTCTACTGCACTCCACTCTACTGCACTCTCTCCACCCAGTGGCTCTCTTTCCAGGGTACTCCTCAAAGTGTGGGCAAACTTTTGGAAGGGAGTTGATTACATAGTCCAAAAGCTCAGCCAGGCCTTCTCAATGCCAGCAAAAAAGAGATCAAACAAGCTGGGTGCAGTAGCACAGGCCTGTAGTCTCAGCCCTCTGGAAGGCTGAGGCAGGAGGATTGCAAGTGTGAGGTAAACCTGTGCAACTTTGCAACTTAGTCCAATCCAATCTGAAAAGAAAATATAAAAATTTTAAAAAGGCTAGGGAGGTAGCTCAGTGCAAAGGTCCTGAGTTCAATTCCCTCTCCCCCAAAAAAGGACTGGAAGTGGGGAAGTATCTGTGACTATTTGGTCCTTACCATGGCATGGTGTCTCAGTCCTAGGGCTTCTCAGCCACCCTGTGCTATGACCTCTTGTCCTCTGTCTCTCTGGGGCTGATAAGAGTCTCACCACAGCTAGGACTGCAGGGTTTGCCAGGAGCAGACCACGGTGCTGGAGGTATATGAGGTATAGGAGGAATCCCAGCAGGAGTGACACCAGCCCTGCCCCCCTGGGGACACTGTCAGGCCCAAGCAGCACCCAGACTTGCACCGACTTCCTGGGGGAGTCTCCTCTGGGGCGACTGAGGTCTGCCCTTGCCGTCTGGGGTAGGCTTCCCTTCTTCCCACAGACCCTGATTTCGAATGTCTCATTCATCATCTTTTTTTTTTTTTTTTGTACGGGGAATTGAACTCAGGATCTTGTGCTTGACAGGCAGGCGCTTATGCCTCTGAGCTATATCCCCAATGCTCATCCGTCATCTTTTCCCAACAGCATTGCAGCAGCTTCTCCTCCTTCTCTTCTTTCTTCCTCTTGTTTGTCACAGGGTCTTGCTCTGGAGTCCAGGCTGGCCTGGAAGTCGTGGCGATGCTCCTGTCTCAGCCACCTGAGTGCTGCGATTAAAGGCATTCCCCACCATGCCCAGCAAATCTGGCTTCTTTTAGGAATCTTTCAAGGGTGTTGCTTTTGTTCCATTGCAAAATGTCCTCAGGTCCTGCAGGAGCCCCCCAGACAATGTTTCCTGAGCAAAGCAGAGGCCTTACCGGTGACGGAATGCAGTCACAGGGAAGAAGAGTGCGGCTGCAGTGTGGCCCCGGCTGGCTGGGTGAGTGGGTAGCAGATGGCATGGGCAGCTGGGGATTCGAGATCTGAAACCACACAGACAATGGTTTGAGCGCAGCCTTCGTGGTCTGTGGGCACTGAAGTCCCAGTGTCTGTGTGAACGGGTCAGACCGAGAAAGCTTCACAGTTATTTGTTACCAAGTCAACCCATGTTGCTCAAATTTTGAAATCATTCTTTTTTTTTAATTTTAAAGAGAATTGAAATAAAAAGAACGATAGCAAAACACCAACAACATAGACAAAAACAAAGCAAAAACAATAAGAATGATACAGGGTTTCAGAGCAAAATAATAAAGATTAAAAAGAGATAAATGATAAAGATTAAAGTGGTTATTATATTACATATTTTTATCTGCATTGAAGTTGGTCAGATTACCAGATGTAAGAATTCAAGATTAATCAAACCATTAAAGAGAATAAAAAATAAAAACAAAAGAATTATAAACAATATAGAGTCTGATCAAACAAAATGATAGGAATTCAACAATGGTATTTTCCCAGAAGAATTAAAAACATCATACCACAGCAATATATATGCACTCGTGTTTATAGTAGCACAATTTGTCATAGCTAAATCTTGGAAACAACCCAAATGCCCATCAACTGAGGAATGGATAAAAAAGATGTGGTATTTTTATACAATGGAGTACTACTCAGCTATAAAAAAGATAAACTCGAGGGTTTCATAGGTAAATGGATGCAACTAGAGACCATACTCATAAGTGAAATAAATTGGACCTATATGTGTAGATATCATGTTCTCTCCCTAGTGTAAGAACATGAAAGAGTAAGTGGGACCCAAAACGTACAATAGGTATTGAGAAAGGGAAAGAAATTGCTCAAAGGAGGGAACAACTGGGATTAGAGAAAGAAGAAAATGAAAGAAAGAGAAAAAAAAATATATATACATGATGGCTGGGATAACTGTACTGCTGATGTTTCATGGTTTATTGAAAGGAACAGTTAATGCTTTATTTATTTATTTATTTTTGACCAATTTTGCATGCTTATATCTGGTAATCTGAACAGCTAATTGAAATCATTTTCTAAAAGTTTCTAAGTAATACCATTCACTAGAATGAAATTTTGAAGTTTTTTGGGGGGAGTTATTTCTCTAATTAGATTTATTTTGAGCTTCTAATATGAAAACGTGACCTAGATTAGATTAAAGGCCAAATTTTTATACAAATCAAGACTCATAAGTACAAATGAATGGATAGATGCCTTTACATATAAAGGAGACTTTGACTCATTAATTCAACAGCCAAGAAGACAAGCAATTCAAACGAGAATTTAAAACACACAGGGGCTATCAGGACCTCGGAAGGGAATTCCGAGACAGATGGAGAACAGGTTAGTGTCCACAGAGACAGGATCCACTGCATCCCACAAACACAGTCTGCACAGCTACGAACAGAGCCATGAATGGAAACCATTTCATTATGGTCATTCTACACCTCACAGATGTGAAACAGCTCAAAGACAACGAAAGTGTAACCTGGGAGGAAGAATTAGGCAAGACACAGGATGATCTTTCTGTTGTTTTTGGGCCATTTCAAAGTCTTCCTCTTCTCTCCTTTCTCTTTCTCTTTGTCTCTTTGTTTTGTTTCTGTTTTGTTTTGAGACAAGCTCTCTCTCATCACAGTCCAGGCTGGCTTTGAACTCTCTATGTGGCCCATACGAAGCTTGAACTTGCAATTTTCCTGCCTCGGTCTCCAGTGCTGGGATTACAGAACAATTTCCAGAGACGCTTGCTTAGTTCTAAGTTCGAAAAAGAGATGATAGATCACTAATTGGAGAGCTTACCAACATAGATTCTAGTGGCCAAACTTTAAATCAATACCCACACCATCAGAACAGTACATCGCTGAGTATTTGTTTTTTGGATTATCTGTAGCTACTGTGTTCTGTTCTCTGTCCTTCAGCAAGTGTTTAGACCTGTGTGAGGGGTCTTACTTTCTGCCTGTGATTTCCTCTTACTGCAGCCTTAGTAAGCTGAACTCGATCCCTCTGAGCCTCCATGTTCTTCCTGGAAAACCAGGTTGATATTCTGTGAGGCCCAGCCTTTGCCATTTCCTTTTCCCATGTCACATCTAATGCCAGGTCTTCTTATCTTTCTAGCCCGACCCTTCTCTTAGTGTCCCCAGAGCCACACCTGGGCCAGCTCTTCCCAGATTCTTGTGGGTGTCCCCTCATCTGGAGTTGGCCTTTCTGCATGCATTCCTTCCCATTAAATTCCTTCCCCCTGCAGTAGCAGAGCAGCCTTTAAAAAAATGTGTACAAGGCTCTAACATTCCACCGCTTACAGATGTTCCAACGCATTTATATTGCATTAATAGCAACCTGACCTTTCCCCCGTGTCTTAAGAAGGTGATGTGATTTGTCAAGGATCCCTGACTTCTAATCTTCCTGGTTCCTTGGGTCCCAGTTCCCACAAAGATCTTTCCACTCCTGACCCAGCCACATGGCAACCCTGCCCCAGGGACTTTGCCTATGCTCTGCCTTGGGCAGAGAACAATCCTTCTTATGTGTTAGGACTCAGATCAAACACCAACTTTCTCTGACCACTACTGAGGGGTTTGTTATTATTTTTGTCTTGTCACCTTTCATATATCTTTTTCTTGTCCACTTTATTCTTTTTCCTTCTCGTCTTTTCTCTTACGGAACAGACCACGTGACAAACACCACTGTGCCTGCTTATTGTTTGTGGCTTGGACTGAAATAATTTTGCACACTCCATGCTGAATTTTAAAAGCAATGAGTAAAATCATGCGTGTTTATTTGTCTCTAAATAGCTATATATGTCCAGACAAAATAAATTGATTCCAACATGTTTATAGCTTTCACCACACATATCTGTATGTCAGTGGCTCCTAATGGAAAACCAGTGATAATGACAAAAATGTCGCTGCATTCCTTCTCGAGGCATGGGCTTTGTTTCTGTCTTTACACTGAGAAATTCAACAACAGTAAATTTCTATTATTAGTTGGACAACGGAATAAAAAATGTTGTATGAAGCCGGGCTGCAGCCTACATTTCCGGTTCTCCAGTGCAGCCTCTCCCTTCCCTAATCGTCGCCCTCACAGGGGCCTTTGATAGTTTTCTTCTTCTCCCTCCAGGAAAGTAGAACATCTTCTAATCTGCATTAATTCTAGGTGCATGAAATAATTAGGAAGACCAGGTGAGATAAATATAGAAGGTATTTAAAATTTTGTAGAGTTGTTTGACTTCAGAAGAACTTGATGCTTACATTGATTTCTTCCTGGACATACAATAAAAAGGGGGCAGGAAAGGAAGATAAATCGATGCAAATGGGAAAAGTCACCCCCGGAAGTTTCTAAAATACGCTCTTGTGTGCAAGTTCTGACAGGACAGCGGAGGGAGTGGGTCCTTCCCCCTAGAGCTGGCCCTCACAATCAGGTATGAAAGTGGCCTCTGCTGGCGGAAGCTCATCAGTGACCTTGCTGTGTAATTTGGCCTGGCTCATGCCAGCCACACACCGGCCCCACTGGAATGCGTGCTCTGTTGGAAATGGACGAGCTCGCCCCTGAATGTGCTGCCGGAGGCGGGGCTTAGTTGGAGCTGATCACAGGGGTGTGACTTGGCAGGGGGTGTTCTCATCCCCAGCTCCTCCTTCTCTCTCTCTGCTTCCTGGCTGCCTGAGTTGAGCTGCTCTCCTCAGCCAGGTCCCTCTGCCGTGCTGCTTCTGTCTTGGGGCCAGCCGGCCATGGGCTGAAACTGTGACCCCAATCCACCTCCTCTGTTTTCAGTTGGGTCCCAGCAATGGGAAAGTGATTGAGGCACTCTGCCATACTCCGCCACTGCTCTCTGGAGTCTGTTTGTCCTTGACAAGCCTTCTGCTGGCTTCCTGACTTCTCTGCAGGCCCCACAGGAAGAGATGACTTTGAGCATTTCTCCCCTGAGCCCCCACTGAGTATTTCAAGGAATCTGTGTGGTTCTTAGCTAGCTTCCTCTTCCTGCTGTCCTTGCACACTGCAGATTGTTGAAAAGGCCAGACTTCTCTCCCTTAGCATTATGGTCTCAAGTTGCAACCACCCGCTTACAAATGACTCAGACTTATCCTTTTTTATAATAGAGTAGTACTCCACTATGTACAAAGAGCATCAGACACACAAGCTCAAATATCGCATAGTTTCTGTTCTATGAGAAATCCAACATATAAATAAATTAAAAGGCCACCTAAAAAGTAGATAATAGAAAACATGGAGACAGAGCTTTTGTAAGTGAGAAAGGGACCAAAAGATGGAGGGAAGACAGGGCAGGAGGTTTAAAAATTAAGATGTGTTGTACACATGCACCAACTGTCCATGATGAATGTGATCGTTATGTACTGCAAACATGTACTATACTAACATAAATTAAAAAATAAAGTAGCTATTGGGGAAAGAAAAGGTCAGATTTCTGACTTCCCGAGGACTGAGACAAGATGCTAAAAAAGAACTGTAGTTATGAGGATGATCTGATCAGCTGTCTTTCCAGGTATAGGTTTTAATTTTGACATTCCTTAATTAAAAAAAATACAAACAAAACAACACCGCTAGCAGGCTCATAAGAAAGAGCAGGTCTGCAGTCCCTGAAGGATGAACGGGCCAGTGGGGCAGAGTGGGAAAGGGTCTAGGGGGTGTCATGATGCCGGATCTCAAGTCGTTTATAAAAGGAACGCTGGCTGCAGGGGTGATTTATGAAGAGGAGACAGGCGATACATCACAGCCCTTTGTTTCACAGAGAGGTCTGCGTGCAGCAGATTAATTTACAGGCAATGAGAATAAGGAGAAACGGCAGCGCGTTATAACCTAGGAACACTGTCCGATTAGATACTGCCTGGGAACAAAGTGTTTGTACCAGTGATTCAGGCACCACTGTACACAGGTGCCCTTGTATGGAGTTCTTTGGGCACAGAGACAAGAGAGTGACAGGGACTTCAGGTCAATGTGTGGGGGGCATCAGAGCTGGAAAGCAAGGAATTCATTCCTTCTGATGTTGGCTCGATCGGATGCCCAGGGCTCTTGGGGGTCTTCATTAGTCAAAGTCTTTGGCAGTCATGATTATCACGACTGTGTGGAGCTTTGGGCGATGGCTGCTCTTGGTGCTGACACTGGATGGGGGAAAGATGAGATTCTCTGCACCTGACTCCCACATGCTGTCGACCATCTCCCCAGCTTGGTATTATTTCGCCTGTGTAGTCCTTCTTTGGGACTCCGTTCCCTGAGAGCAGAGCTCAAGGCTTTGTTGTTTCTCCTGGTGCCAGGACCTGGTTCGGTAAGCTCAGACCCTCAGGACGTCCTTGGGAACTTGAATCAGATATGTGTGGTGGCAGAGGAGAAGCCCCAGCAGGCAGAATCAGAACCCTGGGGTGATTCCAAGCTCTCACGTCATTTTAGCTCTCCTTCCCCTAAAGCCTTTTATCAGAAATACTGTACCACCAGGAAAAAGAAATCAAAAACAGCAAGATGGGACCCTGTCTGTGTGTGTTTCCTTCTGGCCTTGGGAATTCGAATAATCAAGAGAATAGAAAAGTGACCCAAACGTGGCAAAATACAGAGTCACCAGGGGCTTAGAACTGGGCCCGGGACCCAGGAGGACTGGCCGAGAGTGACCCACTTCTTGCGAAACTAGAATCTCGAAGTCTGCAAATCAGAAGCATCTTTTTGGTTCAGGGATGGGTTTCCCAGGGGGGAGCTCAGTTTTACCCATTTGCATATGTGGTTTCACCATTGAGTGCTGGGGGTTTCAGGTTCAATCTGAAGTTCATTCTCTAAGGAACAGAAGGGAATTGTTCCTCCTGTGCTGACAGTAAACTGACAGTAAATGCCTGTCCAGGGGTGTTGTCTGTGGTGGTGCTGTAGAGTGGGGTGTTCTTGGAAGGTTTTTTCCCCCCGAAATAAAGTCTGTTTTATTGAATACAAATGTTCTGTTTCTTTTACAGTAATGATGGATGTTGTGCATGTAGTAAAGGCCAACATGGACAGAGAGACCCTGTGGGTTGTCAGGACTCGGTAGGTTTGTGTGTCCTGGCAGGCAGGGAGGACCCAGACTTTGTGACCTAGGACTGGGTCTTGGTGGGTTTCAGCTAAGAGAGAGACCAGGCTGTGCATATCCCAGGGGGAAACCAAGGCTGAGCTGGCACCAAGGTAGTCAGAAGCCTTTGGAACTGGTGTTCATTTCTTTTGCCTTCCTCTCTCCCTTCGCTTCCCTTCCCCTCCCTTTCCTTCTCTTCCCTTCTTTTTCCTTCTCTTTCACAGGGACTGAACCCAGAGAGGCACTAAGCTGCATCCCCATGTCCTTATTTATTCATTTAAATTTAAATTTTGAGACAGGATCTTGCTAAGGTGCTGACTGCCCAGGCTGGGTTCAAAATTACAAGCCTCCTGCCTCAGCCTCTCCAAGTGATTGTACTTCCTTAGTGTAGAGTTTGTCTTGTGGCCACCAAGACAGGGAGGTCAGGTGAGCAGTCTCTGTCCAGTCCACTGGTGACTAGTGGGTGCCCTTGCTTCTGCCTGGACCTCTTACCTGTAAAAGGGTAGTAACTGCTTTTTTTTTTATTTCTTCACTTTCAAAGTGACGTATTATAGGAGACAACTTTATGCTTCTCTACAGCCACCTTCTTTGGGGTTGCTGCTGGCCATTTGCACTCTTGAGTTTCTTTGCTGTTCCTGAGTATTTTTAAAATTCATCTGGGTG
Organism: Chinchilla lanigera; assembly: GCF_000276665.1. NCBI lineage: Eukaryota > Metazoa > Chordata > Mammalia > Rodentia > Chinchillidae > Chinchilla > Chinchilla lanigera. The sequence goes on from NW_004955487.1 coordinate 1,026,064, forward strand.
CTGGCTCTTCATCAGTCATCAGCGGAACTGGAAGGAGGTAAATTACTTCCAGCCCAGTTAGTGCAAAGCAGATCTATGGAGGGTTGGGAGCGGGACCTGGCAGCAGGGTTCCAGGCACTGTTTGAGCCACTAGGTTGCCCAAAATGTTTAGATGCAACTATACCCCTATCTCTGAATTTCTCTTTCGCTTCCTGCCTCACCGAAAGACTGCTTCCTGCATACCTGTGGTGCATTTTGAGACAGGGTCTCCCTAAGTTACTAAGTAGCTCAGGTTGGACTCCAAGTTGTGATCCTCCTGCCTCAGCCTCCCAGAGTGGGATTGAGGTAAGAGGTAGAGCAAGGACAAGAAAACAGCAGGATGCACTGCACAGGAATCAGGAGACCAGAGGGAGAGGGACGACGATGTCAAAATGTCAGAAAACCAACAGGTACGGTCATCCTGCACCGCTCAGAACACCCACGCATGCGCCAAACCAAAAATGCAGGAGCCTGGCCTCCCGCGTCCAATCTCATTTGCATCCTGGATTTGATGCCCTGTGGGCTTGGGGCCCTAAGACCCTTTCTCTAAAAACCTTGTATAGGCTAAACCTCCCCTTCCGGATGTGTGGGCCGGATCAGCCTCGCTGCTGGGCCCAGACTTCTGTTCTTCCAGCTCTAGACCCTCTCGGGACCCAAGGACCAGGCAACCTCAGTGCTGCCTCTGCCGGGCTCTGTGCGCCTCTTGCTGACCCGCACTCACCTTGTGGATCGTATTTGTGCTTCTTCTGTTTTTAATAAATTTCAGCCTTGCTCCTCCTTCAGCTTGTCCTGCTTAGTTCTCCAGCGGAGGTATGGGGAACCTGGAAATAACTTTTCCAGGACCTTCCGCCCCTTGGCAGGGCTACAGGTCTGCATTGCCACGCTGCACTTGGAAGTTTCAGTTTTGGAAAGCATTTTTTTTTTTTTTTTTGGTACCGGGAATCGAACTCAGGACCTTGCTCTTGCCAGGCAGGCGCTTGTGCCGCTGAGCTATATCCCCAGCCCTTGGAAAACATTTTTGCACCAAAATACATATACTATTTTCATACTCTTTCTTGGCACATATTGCTTAGCAAATCAAGAATTTTGTTAAAATATACATGTTATACGACTTACAAATTATCTGTAATTTAGATGATCAAATACAATTTTTAGATGTAAAGAAATAATGTGATTTGTGAATTCTTATATGCAGATAGTTATATTTTATTTTCTATTGATGTACAATTCTGGTAGATTTTATATGAAAGTTTGTTCAGAAGCTTTGGTGCCTAAGAAAATGTTGCCAAATACTAAAATCTTCAAACTAGTTTATTCAAGACATATACTTAACGTGAAAAGTCATAATTTCCCTCTCTATGATTCAAATGCGGAGATCTATTCTTATCTCTCTTTTGTTCTATTGCTGGTACTTTTCTTATTTTAAAAATTAAAAAAAACCCTAACAAAACAATGATGAAGACAAAATTAAAACAACACAAAAACAACAAAAACGATACATGACCTCAAAACAAAATGATAGGAATTAACAGTGGTTGCTACATGATACACTCTTATCCTCAGTGAAGTTGCTCAGTCCACCAGACATAAGAATGTAAGATTGATCAAACAATCAAAGACAGCAACATGTAGTATAAGAGCTATTGTTGAACTCCTACCATCTTGTATGGTGAAGCTCTGCATCATTTCCAATGTTTTTTTTTTTTTTTTAATTATTATTACTGGTGGTACATAAAATTTTCAGAAGTATTTTCTCTGTATATTCCTGATTGAAAAATATGGTAAATGTTTACATTAGAAATGATTACAGTAAAAGACATATTGCCATGAAGTCCCTTCAAAATAGTCGCTGTCTCGGGGCTGGGGATATAGCTCAGCGGCAAAAGCACCTGCATGGCAAGCACAAGGTCATGAGTTCGATTCCCAGTACCGGAAGAAAAACAAAAACAAACAAACAAACAAAAAAACCCAAAATAGTCCCCGGTATTGTTCTTGCCACTTCGTGCAGCAGCTCTCGTAGACCTCTTTCACAAGGGTCTTTAGCAGGTGTGACTGAAAGTATAGTGGATGCTGCTACCAAGTACCGTCCAGTAGAAAGACAGATTTTAGGGGCTGGGGATTTAGCTCAGCGGCAAAGCGTCTGCCTGGCAAGCGCAAGGTCGTGAGTTCGGTTCCCGGTACCGGAGAAAAACTAAAAAAAAAAAAAAAAGAAAGAAAGTCAGATTTTATAAACATGACACTGTGTCCTCATCCACCTTATTCACCATATCTGGAACCATGCAACTTCCGGCCTCTCTTCCCCAAAGTCAAAATGACCATGGAAGGAAGACATTTTGAATCCACTTAGGACATCAAGGCAGCCAGAACACTGCAACTAAAGACCCTCAGGAAAGAGGACTCCAGAGCTGCTGCAGAAGGTGGCAAGGATGATGGGATGAGTGTGTTCAAAGTGAGGGGGAAGATTTTGAGCGGGACTCACTGCAATGTGTCTTTTACTGTAATATATTTTAAAAAATTCAAACACCAACCATATTTGCTGATTGCACTTTGTAGTTAATGAAGTTAGGATCTTTGGGTAGATTGACACGATTATGCCATTATACTAAAAAACAGCATGATTAGAAAGAGGGAGGGGCTCATATTATCACATAAGCCACACAGGTATTTGGTATCAATAGATCTCATGCTTTAGTAGAAATAGCATCATATGCAAACAGGAGCCTGAAGCTTTCACAATGAGCTGCACACAGGTGGCATGTCCTGCATTTAACCAAGTTATACTCCACTCCTCTAATATCCTCTTACTGCCTTGCTCTTTGGTAAATTAAAGTTTGCTTGTTTATTTTCCTAGCATCAGCTAATCTGATGTCTCTACGTCCTGTTTGGTTGGGGTTTATTGTGTTCATCTCGACCCTTGGCTGAGAGATGACTTCTGTAATTGACTTACCTGAACAACCTGGCTGAGGAATGTATCCAGGAATGTCACTGCTACCTCGGCACATCTTTTCCTCTGCGTTCACACTTCTGCTCGTTATGGCTGGAGAAACGAACCAGGGCTTCCAGGCAGCAGCAGGAGACTTTGAGTGTCTGTTGATTGAATTCCAGTAGCCAGATGGAAGGCTGAATAGCTCGCCCTCAGCAGCAACATGATTATTAAATTTCTTTAGTAAAGGGGAAAAAAGAGAAAGCACATCTTACTGGTTTCTAAACACCTAAGGGTGCTTGCAATTATTCAATGTTATATTCTTTCAACAGAATTTTCTCTTGTAAAAATAAATACTCACTTTTGGTAATTCAAAATAGTAGCATAGTTGAGTGCAAGCACTTGGTGAATCCGCATGGTCTTGTTTTTTAATGTTTTTTTTTTTTTTACCCCTCCAGCAATATGGATTGAACCCAGGGCCTTTGAATTGAACTACATTCCCAGGTCTTTAAATTTTTTTTTTTTATTCGGAGATAAGATTTTGTTAAATCACTAAGTTGTCTAGGTTGGGCTCCAACTTGAGATTCGCCTGCCTCAGCCTCCTGAATAGCAGAGATTATAGGGGGCATACTACTGTGCCTGGCTGTAATAATGATGATGACGTTATTTGAGTGAGTGGAAACCATTGCATCTTCTGATGATCTTCATTGTGGATTATTGGCATTTAGGGACGAGGCTTAGAGTGAGCTTCATGACTCTGTGGGGCCACGGCTCATGGGGACAGCCTCTGATTTCTCTGGCTCGGACTCAGCTGGTTCTCAGGCCTGAGTTGGGAGTACTGTAGCTTGTACTGATTCCAGCCTAGGCTCCTCATTGTGTTTTTAGGAGCTGGACTCAGCGCCCCTGACCCAGCCATCACCGGGAGTGACTTAGCAACATGATCAGGCACTGATTGCCCCCAGCACAGAGCAGGGCCAGAGGGGCTGCTTGTTCAGGGACAGAAGCAGTCTGCTTGCTCAGTCAGGGCCAGGATGTCCCAGGGCCAGGCAGCATAAGGACAGGGCTGAAGGCTCAGCCTCTGTCTCATGCCTGAGACCATCAGCAGGCCAGGCAGAGCTGCACAACCCTTCCCGAGGGCAGCCGAGCATACGGACTGTCCCAGGGGCCTTGAAATTCAGAGCCCCAATACTCGAGTTGCATAAGCTGATGGTACTTGCTTATGCCACTGTCCTTGAAAGAGAAGCTGGGGAGGGCTGTCTCCCTTCCCCGAGCTTGTGACATGGTGCTAGAGACAAAGTGTGCAAGTGAGCAGCAAGGGGTTGCTTCATGGTGCCCCTCCAGTGACTGGCAGCTAGTACGGTGATGGGTCAATAACCATCTGCTGTCAGCGTTCTCCAGGGAGTTTCCCTCGATCTTCTTGGTTTCTCAGAGCCTGCTTTTCTCTGGGTGACGACCCAAGGCTGAAGACCAGCTCCAACTGCTGGCCCTGCGTTGGGCTACCTGGAGCCCGTGTGGGCCCTGCTGCTTGGACAAGGTGTGAATCACCTAAAAGCCATCGTGAGGGGTGTTCATCTTCCCTGTGGGTGCCCATGGTGTGCGTCCTCTGGAGACCCCCATGCTGGGGCCAGTGGAGAACACAGGAGATGACACATAGCTCTTGACACAATGGATCACCCAACGTTGAGAGAATTTGACACAGGGTTAACTAGGATGTTTTGATTACAAGAGGCAAGAGCCCTTCTCTGCAGCAAAGCCAGAGAGATGAGTGCGTTGGCTCTTGAACCTGAACCATTGCAGGGTAGAACTAGCAGCTATGAAAGTAAAACAAAAGCTATGCAATCCTGGAGACGCGTCCTTGGTCCAGCCTAGGCCCTGCTCAGGCACACTTTCTCCACACTGTGGGGCTGGGCCACGCAAGATTTCTGACTCCACATCAAAGAGACGGTGTCTCTTTTGACTTTCCAGGAATCCAGAGGCAGAGGCTTTGAGCTTAATTGGCCCTTTGAGGTCACGCTCTCCCCTAACCCCATCACTATGGCCACTGTGAGGGGACATTCTGGAACACTGTCCACTGCAGGAGCAGGGAAGCTGCTGGCCCGACCCACCTGTGGGAGGCCCTAGGGATTTGTGCAGCCCTTGGGGAGCTGCTCTCCTTTGGAAGGCAAAGGCCTGGCTTTCTGACTGAGTGTCACTAGGATGATCCTGATTTTTGAATGTTCCAGATTTCCTTCCTGGGAAGGACTGGATCTGGGGCCACCGCAAGGTCAAAGCTGTCTGCTATGTGCTGCTTCCTGGAGGGGTAGCAGGGCTTCGCTCCTACCTGCCCATGGCTATAGTCTGCTGGGATGTCCCCAGGAGCCAGGAGGGGGCCAAGGGGTCCTCTTCTCATTCCAATCTCTCCCACCTTGCTGCAGAGCTCAGCCCTGGCTCTCATACACTTTACATCCTGTTTTACCTTATTCCTTGAAAGAGATGATCAGAACCAGGAATGGTGTGTGTGCTTGCCTGCCATTGCAGAACTCTGGGAGGCTGAGGCAGGAGGATGGAAAGTTCAAAACCAGCTTGGGGAACTTAATGACTCAGTGAGGTCTCATCTCAAAAAGAAAAAAAGAAAACATCGCTCAAGTATGAAGGCCTTTCATGCAGTCTTCAGTTCTGCAAAAAGAAGAGGGAGGAAAAGAGCATGGAGAAGAAGAAAAGGAGGAGGAGGATGTAGACGTGGAGGAGGGGGGAGGGGAAGGTGGAGGGGTGGGAGGCAGAGGGAAGGGGAGGGCAGCGGGAGGAAGAGGAGGGAGGAGCCGCAGCACAGTGCCTGGCTCTGATCGAGGTCAGCGTCAACATTAGTCCCCTTTCAGTCCAACTACCTTGCACGTTTTTCTGCCCACCTTTATTCCTTCCCTAAATAGAAGCTGTGACTTAATTTGTTCCTAGCTGAGTTACTGACCTCAATCTGATTCTGGCAGCGCTGGGGACAGACTTTGCGCCTGCCTAACAAGCAGTCCTTTAACGATGCTCACTGTTCAGTTGGGCACCAGAAAGGAACATCACGTTGACTGCTGAGTGCCAGAAACACCACGTCTGGGGTGGAGACCGGCCAGTGCCAGAGTTGGGTTAAAAATCGCAGTTTCCTGACCGCCCCAAGACCGGTGAGTTCGGAAAGGCTGGGAGTGTGGGCAGCACGTCAGAGTCTGCCCTCTGGGCACAGACAAGAGCCCAGTGTGTCTCCTGGCTTCTTTGGTATCCAGCCGCCTCACTTTGGCTGAGGGATTGCATCACTGTGTGGGACAAGGGTGACAATAACCGTAATCCCTGCAAATCCTTCCCAAGTGTCTCGGGTGAAGATCACTCAGATGCGCCCGTTCTTGTTTGGGCTGTGATTACTCACACTTAACTTCTGTACACCTCAGAGTCCCACGTGGAAAATGAGAAGATCCTAATACCCGGGTGAGCAAAAGATCGAGAATTCCCAGCCAGCTCCTGGCCAGCGCAGTGAATCTTCCCCTGGTGGTAGGAGTTAAATGTACGGCATTCAAGCTAATGTCTCATTTCTGTGACACGATTTAAAAAAAGTGTGATCATCAGAGAAGCGGGACAGGGTGGGGATATGGTGTGCGTGCCTGTGTGTGTGTGTGTGTGTGTGTGTGTGTAATCTGTGTAACAGGTTTCCTCCTGTGTTTGGAAAGATCTCACAAGTTCGGTCCCTTCTGTACCCAACCCCAGGTTGGTAATTACATCCTTGGCAATCGCTATTCCCTGGGGATTAATGTTTGGTGCCAGCTTTAATGTTAGAGCCATGATTAGAATATTCATTATGCTAATAATGCGGCACCGCCCGACTTACGCATATTTATGTATGAGAAGATGCGGTAATTCAGTGTAACTTCCTTGCGAGCAGACAGAGAGGGGCTCAGGTGAAATGTTCTTTTCCTAATCAGGAGACAGGAAAGGGGAGGAAATCCTCGTTCCCTGTCCCCGGACCTGGGTTAGGAGCTTGGCTTTCAGTCTCCCTGGATCCCGAGGTCATTTGCAGAGTATACTCACTGGGGCCCTGGTAATGTGGACATGGAGGGTCTGGGTGGGAGGAGCTCACTTCTTAGCCAAAGTAGCTGCAGTGTGGGGATCAGGTCCCCAGCTCTGTCCTGCTTCCTCCCTCTTGGGGATGGTGGCAAGGCTCATGGTCCTTTGGGGAATGCAGATGTCAACTTTCAGCCAGAGAAAGAGGCTGAGGCAAACATGAAGTATTATGTGATTAAATGTGGGGCTCCTCTTGTCTCCCTCCTCCTTTCCTACCTTCTCTTCTTCCTCCTCCTCCCCTTTTCCCTCTCCTCCTCTTTCTGCTACGTGCTGGGGATTGAACCCAGGGCCTTCTGCATAGCAGGCAAAGTGAGCTACATCCCCAGCCCTTAATTCCTTATTTATTAGAGGAACAGAAATATCTCACTTAGTATAAACCAGAAACAAACGTCTCATGACAAACAGCACCTTGGACCAGGTGTGGTGGTGCACACCTGTAATCCCAGCATTTGGGAGTCTGAGACAGGAGGATTTCCAGCCTGAACTGCATAGCAAGACTGCCTCAAAAACAAAAACAAAACCACCCTACATCTTAGGACCAGATTCTCCATTTTGGTAGTTTTAAGAGATTGCCAGTGGCTGTGTAGATTTTTTTGTCTACTGTGAATTCAGAGCCAGCCAGGGGAGAAGGATGCATGTGGTACAGCGAAGACCACACATTCATCTTCCAGGGGACTGAAGCAAGGCACAGTCCCCTCCAATGTGCTCAGGGAACTTGCAGTTGGGGTGCATGTGGAGGCCCTGAATGGGATGAGGAGTCCTGGCCTGTCCTCGATGGGTGACCACAAGCAATGCCTCGTCAGCCTGGGCTTCTGCCCACCCTCCAGGGTATGCAGCCTAGGTTCTTCTGGGTGCAAGCGACAGAAACCTAGGGCAGCTGAGTTTAAGCTTCTGTGTTGATCTTGTGCCCTGGACACAGCCCCTACCATCCTCTGGATGTGGAGAAGAGAGAGCATCTCTCTCCATGCGGGGTATGTGAAAGCCAAAGGAAGGAGCTGTACAGTGTGACCTGGGCCTAGATTTATCCATCTGGCAATGGCAGATGATGGGACTCTCTGGCTGATTTTTACCATGGAGCAGATAGGAAAGAGAGAGCATACTCACCAAATTTCAAGAGAAGTTGAAATAGGTTTGGCATTCTATCCATTAGTTACTAATTTGTCCCCAAAGAAACTTTCTCCTTTCCTTATATGAGCTGAAATAGAAATGGAAATTTAAGGGAATAAAGCCAGAAATAAGTGGCAAAGCACCAGGGTAAGGACAAGAGCAGTGATTTCACATCATGTTCAGTTTTGAGCTCCCTGGCAGCCAGGCTGAGGAGAGAAATACTCCATGACAGCTTCTCTGGGGCAGGAGAGATTTCGCTAATGAGTTAAGGATTATTAAAACTATCTTTTCTAGCAAAATATTCTAAAAGATTTCATGTCTGAATTTTTATATGGACATCTATGAATGGGCTAAGACACAATTTTCTCAACAATAGTAATAGTCTGTACAGGGAGAGTTTGTGCAATGCCTATAGACAGGAAATACATCATGGGTTAGAGGCCCAGCTCCATGAGGACTGCTGGCCTGTTTGGCTGGACACAAACACAGAAGTCATTTGGGGGTTGTGGAGCACATTTGTGGAAATCAGATCTGGTTACGTGTTTGCAACTGTAGGTCCCAGGCAAATTCGTTTTTGTGCTCTTGTCTGAGTGATTTCCCATCTCCCATCTCCCATGTGGCAATGTGCCATGTCCCCTTCCCGAACATCCAGGTGTCCTTCCCCTATCACCGCTGGGAAGGTTTGTGCTGCTTTTCCCAAACTGTCCCTTGCCAGTCCTTACCACACTCTTGCCCCTCCAGAGCCCTCCTGTCTGCGCAAGCACAGCAGTCATCGGCCTCAGGAGTGGGTAAAGTCTAAGGGCCCACGGTCTTCAGGAAAGATGGGGGCAGGGCACTGCTCTGGCAAACCTCAAGGTAAACCCCGCTCAACCTCAGTTCACACGGGGTAAAAAGGAGAAAAATGCACCTGCTGTGGGAACCCGAAGTAGGAACGTCACAGAAATCTCTGCATGCGTTTATCTCAGGCATTCATCCGAGAGAGCTGGAATAACGGTGCTGTTCAGAGCACCCATGCATCTGTCAGTGCCATTTGCGAAGGGCCTCCCACAGGCTAGTGTAGATCTAAGTGCACAGTATGCTTGGGGTCCAGAAGACACAGGGTCCCTTTTCTAGGGGGTTCATGTGACCAAAAAGATGAGGTTACTTTGGGCAGCCACAAGAGGACAAAGGAAATGTCCAGCACTAAGGCCTTGGGAGTGGTTGGAGGGCAAGGAACAGCTCTATGTTAGAGCCATGGAGGGACCCTTGGAGGGGCAGCTTACGGGCTGGGACCTGGGTGATGAAGAGAGGGTTGTCATGGGGACAGTGGGAAGCTATCAGCAGAGGGAGCTGCCTGTGGGGATCCTGGGATAGGAAGGAGGTGGGGTCGTGGAGGGAGGGAGGGAGGGAGGGAAGGAGAGAAAGGGAGCGGGAGAAGGGGAGAGGGTTTGGTGAGCAGGGAGAGCCTCTGGGCCTGGATTTCACTCCGATGGTGTCTGGAAGTCCCTGGCAGTGGTTTTTTTTTCTTTTTTCTTTTCTTTGGGGAGGGACTGGCACTGGCTGCTGGGTAGAGAAGGGCAGGAAAGAGAAGAGAGACAGTGGGGAGCACAGATGGAAGGATTCCACCCCTCAGGCGAGCCCGAGATATCACCGAGGGGCGGGAGTTGGGGTGACTGCGTTTTTGCCTCAGCATGCTGGAGGAGGGGCCAGTCCCCACTTCCAGGGAGAGAGGACCCCAGAAGAGCCTGCTGGGTGGCCGTGGTCACAGCCATGTCATAGCTGGAGGCCAGGTGGAGGGCCATTTAGTGGTCTTTTTATTTTTATTTTTTTTACCATGTTACATTTGAGATGTCTGATGGATATCCAAGCCGGCTCTCACTAGCGGAGGCCACTTAATTCACTATGGCTGTATTTGTTCAAAGGTCTTGGAATACACTGTGTTCTACTGGTTTTATAGAGGTCTTAACCTTATTTGATGTCTAGGCAACTAAGTGCCATTTCACAGCCGCTGCCTCACTACCTTCCTTCTATCTTTTTTTCTTTATTATATACATTCTTTGCTGTGGATTTGTGAGAAAAATTAACTAACCCTGCCATTTTCTGCCTTCATATTTTTTGTGTATTTTTGTTAGTCAGTTTTGCAGTATATAATGTTTCCATTCTTTTGTTTTGTTTTTTGGACAGGGTCTCACTCTATAATTCAGGCTGGCCTTGAACTCACAGCGATCATCCTGCCTCGGCCTTCTGAGTGCTGGGATTACAGGCCTGAGCCACCAGGCTCAACTAATGTCTCCATTCCTCGTGGGGAGCTGGTTCATGGACATAACACATCTTAATTCCTTTTCTCATCCCCTTTCCCTACCCTTCTTTTTCCCGCTTCAGCTCTCGGTCCCCTTCCCATTTGAGAAAGAGCTACTTCCCTACTTCCTATTATCTATCTTTTATTTTACTCTTTATATTTTGGGTACTTAATATAAGAGAAACTGCAATATTTAAGCTTGTGTGTCTGATTTACTTCACTTAACAGTAGGGTCTCCAGGTGCATCGATTTTCCTACAGATGACTCAAATGTATCCACCTTTATGGCAGAGTAGTACTCCATTGGGTATAAATACCATATTTTCTTTATCCATTCATCTGTTGATGGACATAAATGCTATTTCCAAGATTTAGCTATTACGAGTTGTGCTGCTATAAACATGGGTTTTCTACTTGCAGATTTTGTGTTTCAGTGGAGCAAATGCCTGTGGTTTATTCAGTAGCTCATTTGGTCATTTAGCAGACACTCCCTGACCTCCAGCTCTGCCCTAGAGGTGCATTAAGAAATTGAAAATGTTAACTACAAAGTACAGTAGAGAAATAGGCCTGAACTGTGTAGAGGGGACAGAGTTTTAAATTATCAAGACACTTATGCAAATATGCTCTTCCACAAAGAGCTGCAGGAGCCAGGGGAGCTGAGCAGCCATGGGGGATGCTGGAGGTCTTCAGGGTGGAGGTGTCCCCAAGCCCCCTTGAGAAATGGGCAGTAGATGAGACAAGGAAGACAGGAAAGTGGGTGGGACCAGACCAGAACTGCAAGTGCCACCCAGAGAAGTTGGGTTCTGACACAATGGGGCGGGGCAAAGTTTAAAGTAATAATGGAGGGACGGCTTTCGGGTTGCACAAGTCTTACCCATGGACTCCACAGTACCCTGGGGTCTGGTGAGAAATGCATGCTGGTTCTCAGTGGGACCACAAGTTTTGGAACTATCCACTTCTCATTCTTCTCCATCCTGGGGACATGGTGGGGACAGAGCTTTCTCCCTCTTACCCCACCTTGGGGTCCAATATTAGGAGGAAGAAAGTGTGAAAAGTATCACTGGTTATTTTGGGTGGCCAAAAAAGTAGAGGTTCTATCTGCAAGCAGTTTGAAATACATATTCCATTTTGTACATCTGGTTTGACCCCACCC